>NC_083226.1:10576251-10881500 GCF_032191835.1 Heteronotia binoei | reverse complement strand
GAACCCGTGACAGGACAGGATTCCAGCCGAAGGAAAGGGGAAGGGGGTGGTCATGAAGCACCAGTGAATTTCTTCTTGCCACAGTTAATCTGACAATATAAGATCTGGAAACCTCCGGTAGTTTCCTTCCTCTCTTGCTGTCTTTGCAACTCTATGTACAATAAACAGACAATCGTTTCCGCACCTCTGCAGTAAAAAAATTGATTGCGCCAACAGTGAATCTTACAAAAGCATATAAAAGGCAAGGATCATCCTGCTCTTTGGGACTAACTAAATTTTATTGTGTCATGAGTTCCCACTGTGAAGACCATTTCTTTGTTTGGAAGAAGGATCATTTAGACTAAGGATCGATTATTGCAGGCAGTCAGATCCCCCCCATTGAAGCCTGCTGCATGGCCACTCCCCACTACAGACCAAAACAAAAGGCTAGAGAACAGTGTTTGTGACAACAGGATATGTCAGCAGGTATATAAGAACATAAGAGAAGCCATGTTGGATCAGGCCAATGGCCCCTCCAGTCCAACGCTCTGTGTCACATAAGAACATCAGAGAAGCCATGTTGGATCAGGCCAATGGCCCATCCAGTCCAACACTCTGAGTCACATAAGAACATAAGAGACGCCATGTTGGATCAGGCCAGTGGCCCATCCAGTCCAACGCTCTGTGTCACATAAGAACATCAGAGAAGCCATGCTGGATCAGCCAATGGCCCATCCAGTCCAACACTCTGAGTCACATAAGAACATAAGAGAAGCCATGTTGGATCAGGCCAATGGCCCATCCAGCCCAACACTCTGAGTCACATAAGAACATAAGAGAAGCCATGTTGGATCAGGCCAATGGCCCATCCAGTCCAACGCTCTGTGTCACACAGTGTCCAAAAAACCCCACGTGCCATGTCCATCGGTGGGGCCAGGTGACTGGAAGCTCTCCCACTGTTGCTCCCCCAAGCACCAATAATACAGAGCATCATTGTCCCAGACAAAGGGTTCCAACAACACACTGTGGCTAAAAGGTCTTTCCATAGAATAATAGAGTTGGAAGGGACCTCCAGGGTCATCTAGTCCAACCCGCTGCACAATGCAGGAAATCACAAGTACCTCACACACCCAGTTACCCCTGCTGCATGCCCAGAAGATGGCAAAAAACCAATAAACTTAGCACTGGTGCAACCCTTCCTGCCCTCACGATCTGGCTAATTGATGATCTTCCTGCCCTCATGATCTAGCTAATTCCGTAATCAGCAATGCTGTTAGATGGCCACTTAGCTCTGTCTGATAAACTCCAAGGATGGAAGACTCACAACCTCCTGAGGAAGCCTGTTCCACTGAATAGCCGCTTTGTCAGGAAGTTCTTCCTAATGTTTAGCCAAAAACTCTTTTGATTTAATTTCAAACTTGGTTCTGGTTCAACCTTCTGTGGCAACAAAAAACAACTCCACAATCCACACCCTCTTCTGTAGGACAGCCCTTCAAGTACTTGAAGATGGTGATGACCATATCACCTCTCAGTCATCTCCTTTCCAGGCTAAACATACACAGCTCCTTCAACCTTTCCTCATAGGACTTGGTCTCCATACCCCTCATTGCCCTCCTCTGGACATGTTACAACTTGTCTATATCTTTCTTAAACTGTGATGTCCAAAACGGAACACAATACTCTAGGTCTAACCAAAGCAGAGTAAAGCGATACCACCACTTTGCATGATCTGGACACTAGACGTCTATTGATACAGTCCAAAATCACATTTGCCTTTTTAGCTACCATATCACACTGCTAACTCCGGTTCACATTTTCCCACATACTACTGCCAAGACAAGTCTCCCCCATACTATAACCATGCATTGGGTTTTTCTTACGTAAACTTTACATGTATCCACATTAAAATTCATTGTATTTGCTTGAGTCCCATTTTCCAGCCTGTCGAGATCATCCTGTATCCTGATTCTGTTCTTCTACTGTGATTACTACCCCTCCCAATTAAATATCATCTGCAAATTTAATACGTATTTCTTCTATTCCTTCATCCAAATCATTTATCAAGATGTTGAACAAAACAGTTCCCTGGACAGATCCTTTGAGGCACTCCACTTATCGCTCCTCTCCAAGACGATGAGGAACCATTCGCAAGCACTCTTTGGGTATGATCTACCAACCAGTTACAGATCTACCTAACAGTAATAGAATCTAAACCACATTTTACCAATGTGTCAACAAGAATAATATGTGGAACCTTTTCAAAAGCCTTACTGATATCCCAGGGGTGTCAAACTCATTTGTTAGGAGGGTCAGAGCTGACATAACTGGGACTTTGTGGGGCCAAGCAAGTGTGTCCTAAAATGTAATGCCAGATAGCAGAGATATAGACTTTATAAAGGACACAGGCAAACACAATTAAAAATATTATTTTTTAACTTAAAATACAAACATGCTTAAAACTTTTGCAATATTTTGTTTAAAATGGAAAGGTGGGGAATAGTGGGATTTTGCAATACAATTTTAAAAATAAAACATCAAGAAAAAGCACAAAGATCACAGCAGAAAACTAAAAATATAAAATGCTCTCAGCCTGGGAAAACATGAAATGGCAGGGCATTGCAAGCTTCTCTCCCCTCCCCTGGGTCTATTCAGATAATAATGGCTCTCCAGTGTAATATTCCAAGTTAGAGTACTCACTAGGCACTAGTTCTCATGTACTAGTTGTCTCTTCATAAGAAGAGAGAAAGCTGTCTTAAAGCATCAACATGCTGGGAAGTTAAACTGAGCTCCGCTTCATTGAAACACATAAGTTGCAAGGAAAATGTGGAGTGGATTTTCCATTCAGGTCTGCTCTGCATTTTCTTTGCAGCTTTGCTTTCAGCTTTAGCCTCTGCAAAGAGAAGGCAGAAGGAGCTGGAAAGGTTGGCAGCCTGGGAGTTTCAAAGGACAGAAGAGAGCCCCATGGGCCTGATTGAAGCCCTGGGTGGGCCGGTTTGGCCCGCAGGACGGATATTTGACACCCCTGTTCTACAGCATTCCCTTGATCCAGGAAGTAGTAACTTTCTAAAAAAAGAGAGATAAGATTAGTCTGACATGACTTGTTCTTGAGAAATCCATGCTGGCTCTTGGTGATCACAGCCATCTTTTCTAAATGTCGAAGGACTGACTGTTTGATGATTTGTTCTAAAACTTTTCCAGATATAGATGTCAAGCTGACGGGTTGGTAGTTACTCAGATCCTCTTTCCCCCTTTCTTGAAAATAGGGATAACATTTGTCTGCCTTCAATCTTCCAGCACATCACCTGTTCTCCAATAATTTTCAAAAATAATAGCCAGAGGCTCAGAAATTATGTCTTTTAGTACCTTTGCCTTGTGAGTTTTGTGTGTGCTCATAGACGCCGCATCCTAGGGAAAAGAGAGCACCTTCCTTTTGCAAGGGGATTTTATCATCTCTGGTACACCACCCACCGACTAGGTCACTCCAGGTCAAAGAGGCATTTCCTGGAGATGTCTTTGTGGAGAGTATCTAGGATTTTATTTCTCCAAATTGCTGTGATATGCTAGGAGAAAGGGCGAGGAGAATTGCCCAACCCGCTTTCTTTAGCTAGACCCTGATGGGAGTTGTGGTTTTAACCTCCACAGCTGTTATCCCTCCAATTGTACAAAGAAACAAAAGTCAGCAACCACACCGTAGCGCACTGTCAAGCCTGTCTTGGAGCTGCTTGGATCAGATGCTAGTGAGGTGAAGGGATACAAAGTTCTCGGGATCCTTAGTACCATCTGTGTGGGTTATTGAATGCTGCTGAAGCCAATTTGTTGTAGTGGTTAAGACCACATACTCTAATCTGGGAGAACTGGGCTTGATTCCTCGCTCCTTCACATGCAGCTGCCGGTGTGACCTTGGCTCATTCAGAAGTTCTTGAAGAGCTGTTCTCACAAGAGCAGTTCTTAAAAAAGCCCTTTCAGCCCTCCCTACCTCACAGGGTGCCTGTTGTGGGGAGGGGAAGGGAAAGGAGAACGTAAGCCATTCTGAGACTCCAAGTGAATATAAATCCAATCTCTGCTTTTCCCTCTTCTTAAACCAGATGTAAAGCTCAGAAGCTCTTAGGTAGCCATGGAAGGGTTTTGTCTGTATACACTCAGGCTACAGTAGCATGGTAGGGACCAAACTAGGAAGCAAGCTCATTCATACTGTTATGTGTCTAAGTATGTGAGTCCCATTGATCACACCACAAGGACTACAGAAGGAGCATACTATGAAGCGCTGGGAAATATTTCACTGAATAGTTGGGCTGAATGTGCTCACAAACATTCAACATCCCTATGGGAAGGCTAAGCAGGGTCAGCCCTGGTTAGTACTGGGACGGGAGACCACCAGTGAAGCCCATGGTCACTCCACAGAACCAGGCAATGACAAGCCACCTCTGTTTGGTCTCTTGCATTGACAAGCCTGCAGAGTAGCCATAAACTGGCTTGCTTTTGCCCTTTACCTGCTTTGAATCTCATAATTGTGGAGACAGTTGGAAGGAACAACGGATGGTTCAGAATCTGAAAAGTGATTTTACAAAATCCAGCCTTCAATACGTTTTATAAATCCCCTTAATTATAAACCCAGTTACAGAATTGTCAGCGCATCTTCAGCCTTCCTACAATGCTCCAGAAAACTGTAAAATTAATCATCTGGTACAGCTTGATATCCAGATGCACATGATATGCAAACTGCACCAATATAATCCACGGCCACAATCTGGTGGAAAGCTCTACTGCGCAGCATGAGTGGATGGGGGTCATTGCTTTCAGTTGGCTTGCACAATCTCAATGAATGGTGCTCCCCACAAGTTCAAAATTACCTGTGAACCTCTATTTTTATATGTCTCTAATATGACTGCAGATGCCATGAAGATTTTCTCATTGATTCTTACTGATCCTGGGCACCATTCCCTGGCGAGCCAGTTTGGTGTAGTGGTGAAGTGCTTGGACTCTTATCTGGGAGAACAGGGTTTGATATCCCCACTCCTCCACTTGCAGCTACTGGAATGGCCTTAGGTCAGCCACAGCTCTGGCAGGAGTTGTCCTTGAAAGGGCAGACTCTTATCTGGGAGAACTGGGTTTGATTCCCCACTCCTCCACTTGCAGCTGCTAGAATGGCCTTAGGTCAGCCATAGCTCTGGCAGGAGTTGTCCTTGAAAGGGCAGACTCTTATCTGGGAGAACCAGGTTTGATTCCCCCCTCCTCCACTTGCAGCTACTGGAATGGCCTTAGGTCAGCCACAGCTCTGGCAGGAGTTGTCCTTGAAAGGGCAGACTCTTATCTGGGAGAACTGGGTTTGATTCCCCACTCCTCCACTCGCAGCTGCTAGAATGGCCTTAGGTCAGCCATAGCTCTGGCAGGAGTTGTCCTTGAAAGGGCAGCTGCTGTGAGAGCCCTCTCAGCCCCACCCACCTCACAAGGTGTCTGTTGTGGGGGAGGAAGGGAAAGGAGATTGTGAGCTGCTCTGAGACTCTGTCCTTGAAAGGGCAACTGCTGTGAGAGCCCTCTCCAGCCCCACCCACCTCACAGGGTGTCTGTTGTGGGGGAGGAAGGGAATGGAGAGTGTAGGCCGTTCTGAGACTTTTCGGAGTGGAGGGTGGGATATAAATCCAATATCTTCATCTACCTCACAGGGTGTCTGTTGTGGGGGAGGAAGGTAAAGGAGGTTGTAGGCCTCTCTGAGACTCTGTCCTTGAAAGGGCAGCTGCTGTGAGAGCCCTCTCAGCCCCACCCACCTCACAGGGTGTCTGTTGTGGGGGAGGAAGGGAAAGGAGAGTGTAGGCCGTTCTGAGACTTTTCGGAGTGGAGGGCGGGATATAAATCCAATATCTTCATCTACCTCACAGGGTGTCTGTTGTGGGGAAGGAAGGTAAAGGAGATTGTAGGCCGCTCTGAGCCTCTGTCCTTGAAAGGGCAGCTGCTGTGAGAGCTCTCTCAGCCCCACCCACCTCACAGGGTGTCTGTTGTAGGGGAGGAAGGGAAAGGAGATTGTAGGCCGCTCTGAGCCTCTGTCCTTGAAAGGGCAGCTGCTGTGAGAGCTCTCTCAGCCCCACCCACTTCACAGGGTGTCTGTTGTGGGGAAGGAAGGAAAAGGAGATTGTGAGCCGCTCTGAGACTCTTCGGAGTGGAGGGCGGGATATAAATCCAAAATCTTCTTCTTCTTCTGTTGCATTTTTTCCTGTCTCTGGATTGGCCATTCTGGCTGCTGCTTCCTCTCCACTTTTCTCATCTTTGCAAACTCTCCAAGATGACAAAAATTGGTTTGTGTATACACTGATGCAGCTGGAGTCTCAGAGCAGTTTACAATCTTCTTACAATTGCTTTCCCTTCCTCTCCTCATAACAGACGCCCTGGGTGTGATCACACAAGAGATTTGGCCTGACCCAGACATGCTTCCCCTTTGGATTTAATATGTGCATTCACATGGGCATATCTGCCCTGAGTCCTATCCATCCTTATCTTGTCTTAATAGCAAATCTCTAAAGCAGGGGTCCCCAGCCCCCGGGTTGTGGACCGGTATTGGTCTGTGGCCAGTCAGGAACTGGGTCGTGAAGCCTGGCTGCCCCCCCAGCGGCGCTGTGCAGCCTCCCCCCGTCTCTTCCTTGCGCTGTGCAGCCTCCTCCACCACCCTCCATTTCTACCATTTTAAGGCAGAAGAAGGGGCAGTGAAGCACCACCTTCCCTGGCTCCTTAAGGGCTAACCCCCCCTCCCCGCGCCAATCTCGGCGGGAAAAACCTCCGTAGCAGCGGCCGGCAACCCGCTGAAGAAGCGGCCCTGCCTTTTCCTCCTCTCCACTTGCTTCCTGGGCGTGGGAAGAAAGTGGGGTGGAGACAAGGGCGGCGGTGCTGCTATGGAGGTTTATCCCGCTGAAATCGGCGTGCTCTGGGGGAGTCAGCCCTTAAGGAGCCAGAGAAGGCGGCGCTTCACTGCCCCTCTTCTGCCTTAAAATGGTAGAAATGGAGGGCGGAAGAGGAAGCGCTGCGAGGAGAGTCAGGGAGGGGAGGCTGCGCGGCCGCAGGGGGGCGGGGAGGCTGCGTGGTGCCGCGGGGGGTGAGGTCGAATTGGGTGTCCCCACCCTGCTAGCCCTGGGGCCCTGGTGGGTGGGCGGGCACTGAATGGCTGTGGTGTACAATGCATATACCCTGTATGTGCAGGAGCACACTCTTGCGCGTGTGTGGCCCGTACCTCTCCCAGCAGCAGGGTGGGGGCTATGTGATTGCCGTGGCATGCCTCAATGAACACCTGCTTTTTCAAAGTCAGGATACTCCTGAGCCGTATCCCCAGTGCGATCCCACCCCCTGTGAGGTAGGTGGGGCTGAGAGAGCTCTTGGAGAAGTGCTCTTGAGACTAACCCAAGGTCACCTAGTTGTCTGCGTGTGGAGGCAGAGGGGGGACTCAAACCCGGATCTCCAGATTAGAGTCTGCCACTCTTAACCACTACACCAAACTGGCACAAGCAGTCCCCTCTCAGCCATTTCCGGGAGGCAAAACGGCACAGGAGGGAAGGGGGAGGCTCCTCCCCCTGCTCCTCACAACACTTGGAGCCAGGTGGAGCAATCCGGTAGCTCTTCAAGGTGAATTCCCACAGTCCAGTGCATCTATGAGATGGGTCAGGGGACCTTTGGCACGGCTCACATTCATCTGTGTGGCCTCATCCTTCCATTTTCTATCCACTTTTGATCTCTGCAAGGTAGGCTCTTCCCTACAGCCATCCGTCATCAACTAGTTAATTCCAAAGGTGTTATAGCTTTGCCGTTTTAAAAACAGCAGTTGTTGCATGGCCCCTTGTGTCATCTGTTCTTTCTACCCTTAGCTCTAGAAGAAGAAGATATTGGATTTATATCCTGCCCTCCACTCTGAAGAGTCTCAGAGTGGCTCACAATCTCCTTTCCCTTCCTCCCCCACAACAGACGCCCTGTGAAGTGGGTGGGGCTGGAGAGGGCTCTCACAGCAGCTGCCCTTTCAAGGACAGTCTCAGAGCGGCTCACAATCTCCTTTACCTTCCTCCCACACAACAGACACCCTGTGAGGTGGGTGGGGCTGAGAGGGCTCTCACAGCAGCTGCCCTTTCAAGGACAGAGTCTCAGAGCGGCTCACAATCTCCTTTACCTTCCACCCCCACAACAGACATCCTGTGAGGTGGGTGGGGCTGAGAGGGCTCTCACGGCAGCTGCCCTTTCAAGGACAGAGTCTCAGAGTGGCTCACAATCTCCTTTACCTTCCTCCCCCACAACAGACACCCTGTGAAGTGGATGGGGCTAAGAGGGCTCTCACAGCAGCTGCCCTTTTAAGGACAGAGGCTCAGAGCGGCTCATAATCTCCTTTCCCTTCCTCCCCCACAACAGACACTCTGTGAGGTGGGTGCGGCTGAGAGGGCTCTCACGGCAGCTGCCCTTTCAAGGACAACCTCTGCCAGAGCTATGGCTGACCCAAGGCCATTCCAGCAGGTGCAAGTGGAGGAGTGGGGAATCAAACCCGGTTCTCCCAGATAAGAGTCCGCACACTTAACCACTGCACCAAACTGGCTCTCTATGCTGCAGGGTCTCTTTCTTTTTCCTTTTTATGTTGTTTTTCGTATTTTTATCTATTGTGTGTGCGTGTGTGCGCGCATGTCTGCACCTGGAAGTCATGTTGCAGGGTTTCCAAGACTATGGCAATGATTCAGTCACTGAACTTGGCTTGTTTGTATGTTGGAAATGTAGGTTTCTTGCGGCAAGAAAGAAGATCCACACAAAGTCTAATTATATCCACATTAGGTTAATCACAGCAGTTTTGTCAGCTGTAAAGCTGTCATTTGGTGAGATGGGGCAATATGGCTGTTTTCTCCTTGCAAGAGAATTACGAGCTTTTTACAACACAAGTGCATAAAAGTGTCAAAAGCGAGGGATGAAAACATTCAACGAGGCTAGAAAAACAGAGGACGGCAGACTCGTTTTCCTTGTATGCTGGACCAGCGGGAGTCATTTTCCACATAAAGGGGGGTTGCAGCAGCAGCAGAAGCAACAGCATTCCAAGGGACTCTTCTCTCAGTGACTATAAAAATATCAGATGCGCAAGGAGGATGCCATAAACATTTACTAGGCCTACTAGCGAGAAAGGAACTCCGCTTCCTTTAACTTGCCTGTGTGTCACAGAAAGGAGCTCCAACATTGGCCTCAGCTTATGCTTTGCTTTGTCCACTGCATTTGGACAACATTCAGCAACTATTCCCTGTCGATTTCTCTGGGCAGGAGGCAAGTAAACCCACAGGGGGAGAGAGAGAGTATAGTATTATAATTAAAGTGTCAGGAAACTCAGATTCCAATCCTAACTTGGCCACAGAAGTTTCCTGGATGACCTGAGGCCAGTCATGTAACCCTCATCATAACCTACTCTCACAAGGTTGTTGTGAGGATAAAATGGAGGAGAGAAGAACAATGTAAGCTGTTTTGGTCCCAATTTGGGTGGCGGGGGGGGGGGGAGCAGGATATAAATAAAGTAAATAAATTAATAAAGAGAGAATGGATGGGACAAGAGTGGCAACATTCCAGCTCCACTCAAGATATATAAATGTCCACAAGAAGACTTTCTTACAATGGAAGCCTTGGGCACTGGCTGCTGCCTTACCTAGGGTTGCCAGACCCCCCCAGTGAAAGCAGACATTTCCCCCATGCCAGGTCCCACCTCACCACCACCAAACAGCTGGCTGGCAGGGGGGAACTTACCCCCAAATACAGAGAAATTCCTCCCAGGTGCAGTGACTCAAAAGATGAGCATTCCCACTGGTCCTTGCTATTCCCCAACCAGACACTCACTCAAAAGATGAGCATTCCAACTAGTCCTTGATCTTTTCCAACCAGACACATGCTCAGAAGATGAACATTCCCACTGGTCCTTGCTCTTCCCCAACCACTCACTCAAAAGATGAGCATTCCAACTAGTCCTTGATCTTCTCCAACCAGACACACACTCAGAAGATGAACATTTCCACTGGTCCTTGATCTTCTCCAACCAGACACACACTCAGAAGATGAACATTCCCACTGGTCCTTGCTCTTCCCCAACCAGACACTCACTCAAAAGATGAGCATTCCAACTAGTCCTTGATCTTCTCCAACCAGACACACACTCAGAAGATGAACATTCCCACTGGTCCTTGCTCTTCCCTAACCAGACACTCATTCAAAAGATGAGCATTCCAACTAGTCTTTGATCTTCTCCAACCAGACACACACTCAGAAGATGAACATTCCCACTGGTCCTTGCTCTTCCCCAACCAGACACTCATTCAAAAGATGAGCATTCCAACTAGTCCTTGATCTTCTCCAACTAGACACACGCTCAGAAGATGAGCATTCCCACTGGTCCTTGCTATTCCCCAATCAGACATTCACTCCAAAGATGAGCATTCCAAGTAGTCCTTGATCTTCTTCAACCAGACACACAGAAGATGAGCATTCTCACTGGTCCTTGCTCTTCCCCAACCAGGCACACACTCAAAAGATGAGCATTCCCACTGGTCCTTGCTCTTCCCCAACTAGATACTTACTCAAAAGATGAGCATTCCTACTGGTCCTTGCTCTTCCCCAACCAGACACTCACTCAAAAGATGAGCATTCCAACTAGTCCTTGATCTTCTCCAACCAGACACACACTCAAAAGATGAGCATTCTCACTTCACCTTCTCAAGTTGGGAATTTGTCTCTAGGCACTAGCTTTCAAAATGATTCTTGCTCAGCATGGATCTTGAGAAAAATGTCATTTTTAAGGGTTACTATTTCGTTTTCAAGAGATGCCTTGCTCTATGAGTAATTTTTACTGATAGCAGCTGCAGTTTCCTTAATGTCTATATCTGCTTTGAATGCGTATGACAAGTACTCCACAACTTTTTCAGTTCTTTGGAAGTCACAGAATCTTTTTTCGAATTCCTGGATAACAGAGCAGATTTCTGTCACAAACTTTTCGTTCTGAAAAGCAAAATCTGGATATTGTCCCAGATGGTCCTGCTTATTAGGAAAATGATCAAAAGTGTTGTTTGCAAGGTCAGTCATCATTAGCTCAAATTTGCTCTTGTAGGATGAAACTGTACTCATCATCTCGCCAATGCATTTGTTTTTTCCTTATAGTTCAATGTTCATATCACTTAGTTTGCCTGTAAAGTCATGTGAAATTATAGATCACATAACCACTCCTCATCTTCCAACTCTGCTTTGTCATCTCCCCTCTCCTTCAAAAACCTTCTGATTTCATTCAGCAAATCACGAAATCTTTGCAGAACTTTGTGCCTACTTAGCCACCTTAATCTATGTGCAAAATGATTTCCGCTGCCCCTTCATCAAGAGTAAGATTGAAAGCCGTCTTTGAAGTGATCGTCCACAAACTGAATTTACAATTTTGAAAGTGATGTCCATGACAGTCTTTGTATTGAGTCAAAACTTGCTGGTGAATGATACAGTGGTAAGAAAGGAAATCTGGAAAGTCGTCATGCTCTCTACAGAGGCCTATGAAAACCTCCCCTGTCACTGCTCGTGCTCCATCAGTAGTGATCGAAACCAGTTTATGCAATGGAAGATTATACTTTGTCACAAAAGAATGAAAAGAGCGGAATATTTCCTGACCGGTAGTTCTCTGTTTTAAAGAAATCATTCCAAGTAGAATAATAGAATCAGAGAATTGGAAGAAACCTCTAGGGTCATCTAGTCCAACCCCCTGCACAATGCAGGAAACTCACAAACACTTCTCCCTAAATTCACAGGATCTTCATTGCCATCTAGCCTCTGTTTAAAAACCTCCAAGGAAGGAGAGCCCACCACCTCCCGAGGAAGCCTGTTCCACTGAGGAATCGCTCTAACGGTCAGGAAGTTCTTCCTAATGTTGAGCAGGAAACTCTTTTTATTTAATTTCAACCTATAAGTTCCAGTCATAAGACTTGGTCTCCAGACCCTTCACCATCTTTGTCACCTTCCTCTGGACCTGTTTCAGCTTGTGTATATTCTTCTTAAAATGTGGTGCCCAAAACTGAACACAATACTCCAGGTGAGGTCTTACCAGAGCAGAGTAAAGTGATACCATCACATCACGTGATCTGGACACTATACTTCTGTTGATACACCCCAAAATTGCATTCGCCTTTTTAGCCACTGCATCACACTGTTGACTCATGTTCAGCGTATGATCCACTAAGACCCCTAGATCCTTTTCGCACATACTACTGCTAAGACACGTCTCCCCCATCCTATAACCATGCATTGGACTTTTCCTACCTAAATGCAGAACTTTACATTTATCCCTGTTAAAATTCATTTTATTGATTTTAACCCATTTTTCCAGCCTGTCAAGGTCATCCTGTATCCTGTTTCTTCTTCTGTGTTTGCAACCCCTCCCAATTTAGTATCACCTGCAAATTTAATAAGCATTCCCGCTATTCCTTCATCCAAATTATTGATAAAGATGTTGAACAAAACAGGCCCCAGGACAGATCCTTGAGGCACTCCACTTGTCACTCCTCTCCAAGAGGATGAGGAACCATCCACAAGCACTCTTTGGGTGCAATCTGCCAACCAGTTACAGGTTCACCTAACAGTAACAGGATCCAAACCACATTGCTGGAGTTTGTCAATGAATCTATATTGCTGATTGATTTGATTTTCCCGAGTACTGAACAGAACCATTTAGGGGTATAAGGGTCTGCAAATAAAAGAGAAATCAGACTATTGGGTAAAGGGTGAAAATAAAGGTGGAGCCAGTATTTGATTGTGGTAATTCAGATTTTAGACTACTGTGTGGAGACTCAATTCAGCGCACAGGGGGAAATAACGCAGAGAGTTGGGAATGCCCAGGATGCAGCATAAAAAAGAAGCTGTGAATTTTTTGGCATTTTTGCTGAAACACTGGAATCACACAGGTAACTGAGGGAGTAATGTAGTGCAAAAAATCTGCAAAGCAGCTGGGACAAATTGATTGTCTTTTTGATAATAGAAATAAGTTAATGCCAAAAACTCGTGCTTGGCCATAAGAAGAGCTTGATCATGATGCATGGACCATTTCAAATTATAATGGAAAAGAACTCTGAAGTACCTAAAAAATTTAACTTGGTCAATGCATCTGCCGTTAATTTTCCAAGTATGCCGTTTCCATGATTTGGAGAAGAGCAGGATTTTAGTCTTGTCACAGTTGATGAATAAGGAGTTCTGGGTGCAGTATAAAATGAAAAATGATAAAGATTGCATTGATCCCACTTTGGTGAGGGATAAGGCAGCATCATCAGCATACAGGAGAATAGGGACCGATTCCGAATTTAATTTAGGGGCAATTTGGGCAAATATATTTCAAATGCTTTTGCCACTTGCTTTTTGTGCCTTGAACTGCTTACGTTATTAACTGCCAGACGTAGAGTATAAGTATCTACCCCCCACCTTGGGTAGTGAGTTCTAACAAGAAACGTCTTTGCTGTTAACATGTATCTCTTCAATAAACTCCTTATTTGATTTAAAGAGGCTGAGTTGATGAGAGCTACACAGAAACTGTCACATTCAGAGATCAACTAAAGCCACGAGCACCATCTCAAGCCCATAGCCTGTCCTCAAGAAGAAGAAGAGTTGGTTTTCTCTACCCTTACGAGTCTCAGACTGGCTTAGAATTGCCTTCCCATCCTCTCCACACAACAGGCACTTTGTGAGGTAGATGGGGCTGAGAGAAATCTGAGAGAACTGGGGCTGGCCCAAGGCTTAATGTGGTGGAGTGAGGAATCAAACCCAGTTCTCCAGATTAGACTCCATCACTCTTAAGTACTATACCACAGTGTCTCTCAAACCAGACTGAAAAGGAGTCTAGAGCAGAGGGGGACTGGAGCTGTTCTGCAACCATTCTTTCAATCATCTTGACTAGAAAACACAAATTAGGGATTGGATGGCAATTGGCCACAACACACTTTTCTAGCTATGGTGCTTTTAACTAGTGGATAAATAAATGCCCTTTTAATGACTGAGAAAAGTGACTTGACTTATGATGGGCATGAGGGGCTCACTGATGTGATCCTTACAAGATTTCAGCATCCAGGATGGACAAGGATCCAAAGTACAAGTGTTGGCCTTCACAAGACACAAGGTTTTCTCAATATCTATCATAGTAATTAAGTCAAAATGGCTCATAAATACCAAGCATGAGATTTCAAAATAACCAGTCCTTGGATTTTGAAACAAAGTTTGGTTTATTGATAATCCATGTGGCTCAGTTGAGCTAGGTATTGGAACTGATACTTAGTAACAACAACCTTTAAAATGGCACAGCAAAGGTTCTATAAACAATTCTACATTCATGTGTGAAATTCACACTCTAACTTCCTTATCTTTATTACGGTTGGCTCATCCTGGGTCCAGGCCTCGCTGGGCCTGGGAATGAGTCCCAGGAGGTCTTATCTTCAAAGAGGACATTCCTGCATTTGTTAGTAAAAGCGAAAGAAGCCATGGAGGGGGTTTGCTACTTTGATGTGCCTGAATCGAATTCATGGTTCGTAACAATTCTACGATCTGACAATTATAATAACTAGAAAATTCACAATGCTTGACCAGCATTCAAATTTGACTGTATTTGAGAGAATTTTGAAGCAAAAACCTTAACAAAATGTGTCAACACTAGATACCTTATGCAACGAAGCTGGTTGTGAACTAGCTGACATAATGGTCGCCACTAGTTTATTTACAAAGTAATGTTATGCACATCTACTTGGAAATTAAGTCCCACGTGCATGGGACCACAGCCAATTAGCTGGCTGCTTCAAATGCATCGCTAGGCCGTCAGTGGATCACTCCTGCAATAACGGGCATGACACAGGGGCTTTGTGAAGCACAAGCAGAACTAAATTAAAACAGCACAGACTTATTAAGACGGTGAGTGCGAAATTCCCACCAGAGAGGAACAGACCTCCTTTAGCAGTCTGCTTTTCCACACTCTCTTGCACTTTACTAGCTGAGAAACAGCTGTGGATACAGATTACCCACAGACCTCCTTCGAGGAATCGCACCTGTGGTCTAGAGGTGTTCTGTTCCCACCCTCCCTCTTCTTTTAACCGGCAGCGCTGGCTCCCCCCAATGGAGAGGGCTTAACAAAAACAGCTGAATCTACAGTTAGGATCAGAAGGGAACAAGCTGTGTTTCTCTTGCAACGTCTATGAGTCAGTCTACAAATCATACCGCAGTTCTGTGGCTGGAAATTAGGGTTGCCAGACACCCCCCCGCCCCCGCAGGCCCTGAGGGAGGTGGGGATCCCCTGCTGAAAGGACCCGCTTCCCTGCTGCTGATCAGCAGGCCGACAGCAGGGGGGGGGGAGACTTACTTTGAAAAAGAGGAAGATCCATCCAATGTGCACCAACGTGTCACTGCCCACGCGACCTGGAAGTGACAATCACATCCAGGATGTCAGGGTGATGCTCTGTTATTTGGGCCAAAACCTTATGACAGAAGCTTCTTCTTCTTCTTCTTCTTCTTCTTCTTCTTCTTCTTCTTCTTCTTCTTCTTCTTCTTCTTCTTCTTCTTCTTCTTCTTCTTCTTCTTCTTCTTCTTCTTCTTCTTCTTCTTCTTCTTCTTCTTCTCCTCCTCCTCCTCCTCCTTCTCCTTCTTCTTCTTCTTCTCCTCCTCCTCCTCCTCCTCCTCCCTCCCCCTACTTAGGGCTGCCACCTGGAGATTTGGGGTGGGGCCTGGTGAGGGGAGCCTTGGATTAACCATGCAGCAAAATAAGCATGTGTACAGGGAACTGAGCACATAAGTCAGGGGAAGGCAATGGCAAACCACCCTGTAAAAAGTCTGCTGTGAAAACACTGCAAAGCACCCAGAGTCTGAAACGACTAGTGCTTGCACAGGGGGCTACCTTGACCCTTTTTTTTTTCGGGGGGGGGCACCACAGAGGGTTTGTTTGAACGTATATGAACATATGAAGCTGCCTTCTACTGAATCAGACCCTCGCTCAGTCCATCCAAGTCAGTATTGGCTACTCAGACTGGCAGCAGCTCTCCAGGGTCTCAAGCTGAGCTTTTTCCACGCCTATTTGCTTGGGCCCTTTTTAGTTGGGAGATGCCGGGGATTGAACCTGGGACCTTCTGCTTACCAGGCAGATGCTCTACCACTGAGTCACCATCCCTCCCTAACATATGAAGCTGCCTTCTACGGAATCAGACCCCCCTGGGTCCATCCAAGTCAGTCTTGTCTACTCAGACTGGCAGCGGCTCTCCAGGGTCTCAAGCTGAGGTTTTTTCACGCCTATTTGCTTGGGCCCTTTTTAGTTGGGAGATGCCGGGGATTGAACCTGGGACCTTCTGCTTACCAGGCAGATGCTCTACCACTGAGTCACCATCCCTCCCTAACATATGCAGCTGCCTTCTACGGAATCAGACCCCCCTGGGTCCATCCAAGTCAGTCTTGTCTACTCAGACTGGCAGCGGCACTCCAGGGTCTCAAGCTGAGGTTTTTCCACGCCTATTTGCTTGGGCCCTTTTTAGTTGGGAGATGCCGGGGATTGAACCTGGGACCTTCTGCTTACCGAGCAGATGCTCTGCCACTGAGCCACCACCCCTCCCTCATTTTTTGCTTATAATGCTTACTGCTATTTAGTGTTAACTAAATATTTCTTTCAAGTTTATATTTAATATAGTTGTGGGGTCTGGCCTGGGGGGTGGCCTGGAAAGAAACGGATTTTTTAATCTCTTATTTCACCTTCAGTACTTGCTGAGTCTTGCCAGTTAATCAGTGGAAGGGCCAAGCGGCACCATTGTTGGGCTGTGCTGAGGGCATCAGCTGGTCTTAATCTGACCCTGTGACTGAGCAGGGTACAATGCCAGACAGTCTATACTTCCAAGCAGCCATTTTCTCCAGGGGAGATCATCTCTGTCATCTGGAGATCAGAACTAATCCCAGGAGCTCTCCGGGCTCCCCCTGAAGGTTAAGCAACACAGGGAGAATCAGAGCAGAAAGTGACAAGAGATAATCCTAAAGTTCCACAATAACCAGCCTCCAAACCAATGAATAAAGCAATAAATCCATACAAAATGATTTATAGTGTTTAAATACTCTCATAAACATTACTTGCAAACATACCCTGATAAACAGGGTAAACCTCTCCGATTATCCAGGAGCACACTAAAGACCTTTTTGAGAACTGTAATTGATTTGTTAGAGAAGAGACGGATTTTGATGAAATGAGGGAACATAAAGTACAGCTGTGTCTGGCCGTGTATGCTTCAAGTAGAATCATCCATAAGAACATAAGAGAAGCCATGTTGGATCAGGCCAACGGCCCATCCAGTCCAACACTCTGTGTCACACAGTGGCAAAAAATTTTATATACACACACACTGTGGCTAATAGCCACTGATGGACCTGTAATCCATATTTTTATCTAAACCCCTCTTGAAGGTGGCTATGCTTGTGGCCGCCACCACCTCCTGTGGCAGTGAATTCCACATGTTAATCACCCTTTGGGTGAAGAAGGACTTCCTTTTATCCGTTTTAACCTGTCTGCTCAGCAATTTCATCGAATGCCCACGAGTTCTTGTATTGTGAGAAAGGGAGAAGAGTACTTCTTTCTCTACTTTCTCCATCCCATGCATTATCTTGTAAACCTCTATCATGTCACCCCGCAGTCGACGTTTCTCCAAGCTAAAGAGTCCCAAGCATTTCAACCTTTCTTCATAGGGAAAGTGCTCCAGCCCTTTAATCATTCTAGTTGCCCTTCTCTGGACTTTCTCCAATGCTATAATATCCTTTTTGAGGTGCGGCGACCAGAACTGTGCACAGTACTCCAAATGAGACCGCACCATCGATTTATACAGGGGCGTTATGATACTGGCGGATTTGTTTTCAATCCAGAAATATTACAGGGTCTCCTCAGGAGCAAGTGGACCGAGGACTCCCTTTATACGTGGAAGGACGGATTGTTATCTACTTGGGACTATATACTATGAACTGTTTGAGATTGTGTCCTTCTTGTATGTTTATATTAGATGTTCTGTTTATCAGGGTATGTTTGTAAATAATATTTATGAGAGTATTTAAACGCTATAAATCGTTTTGTATGGATTTAATGGTTTATTTATTGGTTTGGAGGCTGGTTATCACGGAATCTTAGGGTTATCTCTTGTCTCCCCCTTAAAGTTGGCAAGCCCGAATTTCAGCCTCTGAAGTAACGAAAAATGATGGGAAGACGCCGTGAAATGTATGTCTGAGGTTTCAAGGCATGGCTAAGAAAACTAATTTGGAGGAACTGAAATCTGACAAGACCTTTTTTGAAACTGACAAGGAGCTGCTAAGTCCTGTTTTCCATGCTGCCAAACACTGGAGAGCCAGTTTGGTGTAGTGGTGAAGTGTGCGGACTCTTATCTGGGAGAACCGGGTTTGATTCCCCACTCCTCCACTTGCACCTGCTAGCATGGCCTTGCTAGCCACCCTGAGCCGCCTCGGTGGGGAGGGCGGGATATAAATCGAATAAAATGAAAAAAAATGAAAAAAATAGCTCTGGCAGAGGTTGTCCTTGAAAAGGCAACTGCTGTGAGAGCCCTCTCCAGCCCCACCCACCTCACAGGGTGTCTGTTGTGGGGGAGGAAGGGAAAGGAGATTGTAGGCCGCTCTGAGACTCTGTCCTTGAAAGGACAGCTGCTGTGAGAGCCCTCTCAACCGCACCCACCTCACAGTGCATCTGTTGAGGGGGAGGAAGGGAAAAGAGATTGTAGGCCGTTCTGGGACTCTGTTCTTGAAAGGGCAGCTGCTGTGAGAGCCTTCTCCAGCCCCACCCGCCTCACAGGGTGTCTGTTGTGGGGGAGGAAGGGAAAGGAGATTGTGAGCCCCTCTGAGACTCTTCGGAGTGGAGGGTGGGATATAAATCCAGTATCTTCATCTACCTCACAGGCTGTCTGTTTTGGGGGAGGAAGGCAAAGGAGATTGTGAGGCACTCTGATACTCTTCGGAGTGGAAGGCGGGATATAAATCCAATATCTTCATGTACCTCACAGGGTGTCTGTTGTGGGGGGAGGAAGGTAAAGGAGATTGTGAGCCGCTCTGATACTCTTCGGAGTGGAGGGCAGGATATAAATCCCATATCTTCATCTACCTCACAGGGTGTCTGTTGTGGGGGGAGGAAGGTAAAGGAGATTGTGAGCCGCTCTGAGACTCTTCGGAGTGGAGGGTGGGATATAAATCCAATATCGTCTTCAAACACTACGTGATTCTCTTCTGTGTTATCATCAGCCACTGTGAAAAATTGGAAAGTCATAATCTCATAATATGGGGGAACATGTCGAGTGTACAGAATGCATGGTAAAATCCATTGCAAGCTGTGATTATTGGCAACATGTGTGTGCATGTATGCCTGTGCAAAGTTGGCTGCCATGCCACCACACTTGTTACAGGGTTGCAATTTGTAAATTGCAACTTGCAATTTCTGTCATGTGGCAGAAGCTCTGGGGGACTTCTTTAGTCTTATGCCACTAAATTGAATAAAGGGGGGGGGTGTATTTTCACCAATGCTCTAGAGCAGCTGCACAGTAACAATGATTTCCTGCCCTTGCACATTTGCATGGTTTTCTCTTTGTGATTCTCTAATTTGATCCTGCACCTTGGTCATGATCTTGGCAGTTTTAAAAAGCTGATTGCACCCTGTCCTCCAAACGGATCGGTCCCAAGCAATTCTTAAGCTTTGCAGTTTGCACAAGGTCCGTGTGGCTCATTTGCCATTTTAATATTAGGCTTCTGAAGACTGCCATAATAAAAAAAAATTGTTCATTAAAGTATGAGAAGGAAAAATGTTTTCAAAGCTTTAGGATTCCCACTCCCGTGTTCCTCTCTCTTTACATCTAAGGTCACTTTTATTGTGCGTTGATGATTCCTCCCTTTATTTGGCTTGCATGCAACAATTAAATTGGGGTGTCAAATGTCCAGCCTGTAGGCCAGAACCAGCCTGCCAATTAGGCCTGTGGGGCTCTTTTCTCTCCCCTTCTCCCCCTTCTGTTCTCATCCTTTGAAGCTCCAAGGCTGCTGAAGTTCCCTGCTCTTTCTGCCTTGTCTTTGCTGGCTGCAGCAGGAAGCAAAGCTGCAAGGAAAACATTGAATGGATTTTCTATTACGGTCTCTGTGGCCAGATAGATAGGGCCCAGACCTTAATGGAAAATCCATTCCATGTTTTCCTTGTAACTTTGTCTGTGCTGCAATGTGTTTCAATGGAGTGGATATCAGTTTCACTTCCAATTTTCCTATAGCTAGCTTGAAGCTCATGCTTCCTGGAGTTATGTGACCTTGCAAATAAAGGGTTGATGCTTTGAGACAGCTTGTCTCTGCTTAATGGACCTGACCTAGTGAGTACTCTAACCTGGGAACCCACAGCCAAAAGGGGATATTACGCTGAACCACCATTGCCAATCTGAGTAGACACTGGGGTGGGAGGAGAAGTCTGCAAAATCATTTCATTGTTTTCCTTGTTGTTCAGATCATTTTATATTTTTAGTTTCTGCTGCGGTCCTTTTTCTTGGTGTTTTATTTTCAAAATTGCTTTGCCAAATCCCACTATTCTCCCACTTTTAATGTCTTCCCAGGTGCAGAGCGTTTTATACTTTTAGTTTCTGCTGTGATCCTTGTGCTTTCTCTTGATATTTTATTTTTAAAAATTGCATGGCCAAATCCCACTGGCTCCTCTACCATTCCATTTTAAACGAACTATTTTAAGCACGTATGTATTTTAGCATAATATCTTTAATTGTGTTTGTCTGTATCCTTTATAAAGTTTAGATCTTTTCTACCTCATGTTACATTTTATGACACACATGGCCTGGCCCCACAAAATCCCATTTGTGTCAGATCCGGTCCTCCTAACAAATGAGTTTGACACCCCTGAATTTATTATTTTTATTGCATTGGGGATGCTGCCTTTTGCCTCCTCTCCAATCCTCATTTCAAGCCCATACCAGCAGGAAACTAAACCTTGCACAGCTCCTTTTAAACTTTCCTCTTTTTAATTTTTTTTTTTTTAGATATTCAGAGAAGGAGAGAGAACTCTTGCGTATGGTCTATTTGGTATGGAAATTCAGATTCCATTTCTTATTCTGTTGCAATCCTCCCCACCACCCCACCACCCCTTTTCGCATTCACACAGGGGATGGGACGGTGGCTCAGTGGTAGAGCATCTGCTTAGGAAGCAGAAGGTCCCAGGTTCAATCCCCGGCATCTCCAAAAAAGGGTCCAGGCAAAATGGTGTGAAAAACCTCAGCTTGAGACCCTGGAGAGCCGCTGCCAGTCTGAGAAGACAATACTGACTTTGATGGACCCAGGGGGGTCTGATTCAGTATAAGGCAGCTTCATAGGTTCATATGTTCACACACTGCTGAGGATTGGTCCACAACCCTGTTTCTGACTCTCGTGCAACACACTGTAAAGGCAGTAGGTGATTTAAGGACAACTGCAACCCCAGCTCCTGTCTGTCCAAGATCCTGTGGGTATTCTTCTACCATATGATTAATGCCTTGGCATTTAGGGTTTGTGGCAATGAATTCCTTTCCTTTGTTATTTGGGATAATTTCCGTTTCTGTTTGTTATGCAATGGCAGGGGGAGATCCAGACCAACGTTGCCATCCTCAGCACAAAACAGAGCTTGAACGAAGGGGGTCTGACCTCTTTGTAAATCCACACAGCACAAGAAATGGATGCATTCGGGCTTTCAAAGCTCAACATCACACAACTTGGAAAGCTGAGCAATGATCTGCTCTGGGTTAATCTAGTTAATCTCTTTTGATACGGAAGTCCTCTTGGAAAATTGGCAGGAGGAAACAGAAAAGTGCCGCATATCTTCCTGGGGAGTAGAAAACTGCACTAGCGTTCCCTAATGGAAAATCCTTTTGGTGGGGGAAGAGAGAGGAGTGCTCCATTGCTGCCCTCTTTTCTTATGAAGAAGAAGAAGATATTGGATTTATATCCCGCCTTCCACTCCGAAGAGTCTCAGAACAGCTCACAATCTCCTTAACTTCCTTCCCCACAACAGACACCCTGTGAGGTAGATGAAGATATTGGATTTATATCCCGCCCTCCACTCCGAAGAGTCTCAGAGGGGCTCACAATCTCCTTTACCTTCCTCCCCCACAACAGACACCATGTGAGGTAGATGAAGATATTGGATTTACATCCTGCCCTCCACTCCAAAGTGTCTCAGAGTGGCTCACAATCTCCTTTCCCTTCCTCCCCCACAACAGACACCCTGTGAGGTAGATGAAGATATTGGATTTATAGCCCGCCCTCCACTCCGAAGAGTCTCAGAGCGGCTCACCATCTCCTTTCCCTTCCTCCCCCACAACAGACACCCTGTGAGGTAGATGAAGATATTGGATTTATATCCCACCCTCCACTCCAAAGAGTCCCAGAGTGGCTCACAATCTCCTTTACCTTCCTCTCCCACAACAGACACTCTGTGAGATGGGTGGGGCAGAGAGGGCTCTCACAGCAGCTGCCCTTTCAAGAACAGAGTCTCAGAACGGCCTGCTGCCAAAGCAAAAGGATATTTACTGTGTGACTGATGGTAAGCTGTGACAGCCATTTTCTCATTTGCACCACCTCCCATGACTGGCAGCCATTGTATGGCAGCCATTTTGTGGCTACGGCTACCACATTGCGCCAGAATTTGAAAGGTGCCCACAAGCTCAAAAGGCTGAGGACCCATGATACAGAGGGAGTGAAGACAAGGGGTATTTTTGACTCTTGTGTGAAAAAGTGGATGGCTGTAGTTGAAAGAAGGCAAGATCTTGACCTGGCCAGCCCAACCCAGGCTAGCCCTATCTCATCAGATCTTGGAAGCTAAGTAGGGTCAGCCCTGGTCAGCATTTGGATGGGAGACCACCAAGAAGAAGAAGAAGAAGAAGAATATATTGGATTTATATCCCGCCCTCTACTCCGAAGAGTCTCAGAGCGGCTCACAATCTCCTTTACCTTCCTCCCCCACAACAGACACCCTGTGAGGTGGGTGGGGCTGGAGAGGGCTCTCACAGCAGCTGCCCTTTCAAGGACAACCTCTGCCAGAACTATGGCTAACCCAAGGCCATGCTAGGAGGTGCAAGTGGAGGAGTGGGGAATCAAACCTGGTTCTCCCAGATAAGAGTCCGCACACTTAACCACTACACCAAACTGGCTCTCCAAGGAAGACCAGGGTAGCTACACAGAGGCAAACAATGGCAAACTACCTTTGTCTCTTGCCTTGAAAACCCCACGAGGGGTCAACATTGTCAAGCAGGCGGTTTCAATGACGGGTTTGATACAAGACTACGTTTATTGATAGACCGATACTTTCAGTGTAACAGATTCTTGAGCGTGATGCTAAAGATACATTGATACAATACTTTTAAGGCATACTTCAAAAGGATTCCAAAAGGTGGGGGCGAGGGATGCGCTCTCACACATAAACTATCATAAATGTCTACATTCTCGTGGCGTTATCAGGACTCCGTCCTTGCTTTCCCCAGTCTGTCTGACTCTCCATCTCCCCCTCTCCCCCTCTATATACATCTGGGGGATTGGTTGATATAAAAGCCCAGCAGGAACTCATTTGCATATTAGACCATAAGCCCTGACAGCACCATTGTTTCACACAGGGCTTTTCTGTAGAAAAAGTGCAGCAGGAACTCATTTGCATATTAGGCCACACCCCCTGACGCCAAGTCAGCCAGAACTGCATTCCTGCTCAAGAAAAGCCTTGCATCTCTCTCTCCAGAGCACAAATTCACCAGCTATCACGTCTGCCTTGAGAAGGCAAAGGCAACTTGGAGAGAAAAGGAAGCCAGTTGCTGCACAGCTTGTCTCTTTGAACCAAAAATCTGATGGGGTCTGGGATCTTTCCAAGCACCTGCATCTCACGACATATAAATCCAGAATATTAAGTAAGACGTTAACTTTTCCAGAAAATTCAAGGAACAGCCCGTACAACTTTCAAAACAACAGGGAATCAGCAGGACAAAAATCATCAGATTTGGGGAATGATTTTCATTTCATTTCATTTTATTCGATTTATATCCCGCCCTCCCCACCGAGGCGGCTCAGGGCGGCTCACAACAGAAAATTCTAACAATAAGATTAATGAATATTAAAATACATTAAATAGTTTACAGCAGTTAAAACAAGAAAACAAGAAAACTATCTCTCTATGTGCTATCCTACAACCTTCCTTTGGGGTTTTTCAGGTACCAGTCAGTTGTATGCCAACCGGAAGAGGACTGTCTTACAGCCCCTGCGGAACTGCCCAAGGTCCCGCAGGGCCCTCACCTCTTCCAGTAGCTGGTTCCACCAGCAAGGGGCTGTAATCGAAAAGGCCCTGTCCCTGGTTGACTTCAGACGGGCCTCCTTCAGCCCGGGGATTGTTAGTAGATTTTGAGAACCAGATATAAGCACTCTCTGGGGAACATGTGGGGCAAGACGGTCCCTAAGGTAGGCAGGTCCTAGGCCATATAGGGCTTTAAAGGTAATAACCAGCACCTTGTACCAAACCCGGTATATTATTGGCAGCCAGTGCAGTCCCCGGAGCCCCGGCTGAATGTGCTCCCACCTGGGGAGCCCTAATAACAGCCTGGTGATGGCATTCTGCACTAGCTGCAACTTCCGGGTTCTGCACAGGGGCAGCCCCATGTAGAGGGCATTACAGTAGTCCAACCTTGAGGTGACTGTTGCATGGATCACTGTTGCCAGATCGTCGTGTTCCAGGAAAGGGGCCAGTTGCCTTGCCCGCCTAAGATGAAAGAATGCGGACCTAGCAGTGGCTGCTATTTGGGCCTCTATTGTCAGGGTAGGCTCTACTAGTACCCCCAAGCTCTTGACCCTGTGTGCCATTGTCAGTGGCACACCGTCAAAGGCTGGTAGGGGAATTTCCCTTCCCGGACCATGTTGACCCAAGCAAAGGACCTCTGTCTTCGCCGGGTTTAGTTTCAATCTTCTCAGCCTGAGCCATCTAGCCACGGCTTGTAATGCCAGGACCAAATTTTCTGGGACACAGTCAGGCCATCCTTAACAAAAAACAATCTTGGCCACCCTTTTCTGCTCTATAAGGACTTTTTTGAGATGAATAAGGTTATTTTATGGCACAGATAATATTGCAATCAGTTGATTATTGCACACATTGATTATTGAATGCAATGTGTTGTACATTTCTCTGCAAATAAGAATAATATTGCTATTTTTGGTATTATCACTATTGCTAAAATGATGAGTGAAAGTGATTTGCTTGCAGCATTTATTTCCAACGATGAATGGATAACATGTCAGAGCAGGTGTTGAACTCATTTGTTATGAGGGCTTTTTATCTCTCCCCTGGGATCCAGGAATGGGCAAAGGAAGCTCTGGCTGTTTACTTCCTTCCCCAGGGGAAGGGGAGGAGCCTCAGCCCACAGAAGGAAGAGAGGCTTGGGTCAGTAGCTCTGCTGTGTGATTGAGAGAGCCTGGCAAAACAAGCTCTGTCGTCTCCTCTTCTGTCTTTCACATCTCTTCATCCCCCCATCCCAACCAGCACTCTCAACGCAAACTCACAACTGCTTTGATCCCCACCCAGGCCCGTCGCTAGGGTTTCTAGCACCCCAGGCCACACGCCACGCCCCCCACCCCTTTCCAGTATTACTTTCGCGTGTGCTCCACGCAACCGCTCAGCCTGCCCCCTCCCACTTTAAAGGGAGGCAGGAAGAGATTGTATCCTTCTTTCTTGTGAACGTGTGGCCCAGCATGGCCCCGCCCCATGCACGGCCCTCTCCAGCTTCAGGGACCCAGAAATGAGGCGACCTCATTCTTTCTTCACAGCCTCTTCCCGGCTTCCTTTGAAGTGGGAGAGGGGTGAGGGGCAAGGACGTGCCTAGCCGTGCATTCTCAAAGAAACAATGTGTGGCCCGCGCCTGCCGCTTGCCTGGTCCTCCCTCGCTTCAAAGGAAGCTGGGAAGACGCCACCTCCTTTTTCTTGCCTCTTCCCGACTCCCTCTGAAGGCGCAGAGAGCCGGGCAAGGGTCAGTGTGAGTGGGGATGTCGTCAGCGGGGAGGGGGAGTGGTGCCCACCCTCACCCCTGTGGCGAAATGGCATCCCAGGCAGCCACCTACTTCACTGACTCCCATGCACCGGCCCTGTCCGCACCACTCGCCCGCAGCACAGATCAACATCTGTTATGTCAAGCAAAATGCCACCTCAATGGTTTGGGAGGGTTTTGTTGTGATTCCAGTCCGTCTGTTATCAATAATAATAATAATAATAATAATAATATTTTTAAATTTATATCTTGTCCTCCCCGCCAAAGCAGGCTTAGGGCGGCTCACATGACATAAAATACTGCATTACAGTAACAGAATAATAAAACAAAATAAAATACCCCAATTTACAATTATTACTCCGTTAAACATTAAAACATCAATAAAACAAGAATTTAAAACCTCAGATTTGGTGCTACGCATATAACATAGCTTTGCATAGCGATGGTATAATACTTCCACATTAAAAAGCCAGCTGGAAGAGGATGGTCTTGCAGGCTGGTTAAGGTCCCGCAAGGCCCGTACTTCTTTTGGTAACTGGTTCCACCAGTGGAGAGCTGTAACCGAGAAGGCCCTCTCTCTTGTCGTTTTCAATCTGACCTCCTTTGGCCCAGGGATTGTCAGCAGGTTTTGCGAGCTAGATCGAAGCACTCTCTGGGGAACATATGGGGAGAGACGGTCCCTAAGGTAGGCAGGTCCTCGGCCATATAGGGCTTTAAAGGTAGTAACCGACATGGGTTCCGGTTCCGGCAGGGCGTTGCGGCAGCGTTTTGAGAGAGCTCCTCAAGACGAGCCGAATTTCCAACCTTTTTAGGGGGACCCAGCGTCCACACCTTCCCCAGTCGAAGGGGGGGTGGGTAAGAAGAGCCTGGAGAATAGTGGGGACTCGAATTTGCAGTCTCCAAGTGTTCTACCTATCTTCAAACACCGAGGTTGGAAGCGCGCAATGGCGACCTAGCTCTAGCCACCGGATAATGGAGGTGAGCTGTGGAGGGCGTTTGTGAAGAGACTTGCGGTTTTGAGATTTATTATTTGGATACCTACCTTTCGCATTTTCTAGAAGCATTCTGTCGGTTTATGGTGGGTCGCTGAAATGGGTAGAGCGATGGTTGCGGTGCAAGACTGAAAGGCTGAAAGGCTGAAAGGCTGAATTTTGACTTTCCGGGGAGTTTCGACTTGGGAAGGCTGAGCAGAGGCTGTACCGGCTGAAGGCACTCTCCCGGGGCGTTAAAGAGAAGGTCTGGAGGAACTTTGTCAGTTCGGGAAAATTTAGGTCTACTCGGGAGTTTTGTGTTTTCCGCAAGGGTCCTGCTCGGCAGATATACCACTCATTTCAAACCCGACGACGTGAGGAAGAATTACCCTTGCGCAACTTAGAGGGTTAATTTCGCTCCGGCCTGGAAGGGGAGGCGACGTACGTAGCCCATCAGGACGTCAGGACGCCGAAACGCTTCAATTCACATTTTTCGTCAGGGCGTCAAACTCGGCGACGTGAGGAAGAATTTCCCTAGAGGGTTAATACGTTGCGGCGCGGAAGGTGTGGCGACGCACGTAACTTACAAAGACGTCAGGACGCCGGGTCGACAGGACGCTGAGACGCTCCATTCTTTATTTTGCGCCGGGGCGTTCCTAAGCTCACATTGTATGGAGTGACAGTGGCAACTCGGCAGGTTGATTACTGGCAGTTCAAAGACGAAAACTGTTTGCTGTTTGCTGCAAGTAGTTTGCTGTTGTGGAGGTTCGGACCGACTAGAAGGCGAAGAGTAAGATCTATTGGAAAAGTCGACGGGAGTTTCTGAAGCAAGGAAGTTTACGTAAAAGAGGACTGAAAAGGGTATCAGTCGGGGAGGGGTTTCAACTACTGCGTTTAAGTGATGCTGGTGGGTCTGTGGATTGTTTCTTCTGATTAATAGTCTACTAGTCTACTAGTCTTATCTAGAAAGGAGTGCTGGGAGAGGTTTGGGAATTCAGCAAGGTGGGACGTGTTTAATTGTAGGGTGGGAAGGTAGTTTACGACAGCTTCGTTAGTGGGAAGGTTATGTTTATTTGAGTCCCTCTCTATAGGAATTTGCTTTACAGAGGTAACAATTCAGACTCGTGGGAAACTGTGCTCACTGATTTAAGAAAATGTCTCAGGCAGGCAAGGTAAAATTTTCTCCAGGCCAACCGAAGGCGGTGGGGGCAGCCTTGTCCCAGGACGCTTTAAAAGATATTCAAGTAAATTTTTTAGAAGCACTAAATCAACTGAAGGACTCCTTGACAAATCAGATGGAGGGAGTGGCGGCTAAATTGGATTGTCTGGATAATAAGTTTGGTGATACCAGGAAGGATATAATCGAAGTAGTTAGGGTAACAAAATCTATTGAAGGTAAACTCAAATCAATGGAAGGTAAAGTAGAAGAACTGGAAGGAGGTCAGGTTAAATTAGAGACTAAAACTATGCAATTGGAGATGAGTCAAGCTGAATACTCTTTAAGGTTTTTAAATATACCGGAGGAAAAGAATGAGAATTTGGTGGTATTAATGGCTGAGACATTTGCAGATCTTTTGTCTATAGAGCAGAACGAAGCGGAAAGAGAAATAGACTGGGTCCTCAGAGTAAGTACTACACATGCAAGAAGGAATGGTCTCAGTAGAGAAGTGCACGTGAGATTTGTTCGCAGGACGGTCAAAGAAAAGATATGGAGGGAAGCTAGAGACCAACAGTTAACCATCAAAGGAGTCAAGATAAAGGTTATGAAGGACATTCCTTGGCTGATTAGATCTAAAAGAAAAGAGTATAGGCGTTTGGCTCTAGCTTTGCAGAGAAAAGGTATTATGTATAGGTGGTTGTTGCCAGAGGGATTGTTTTTCACGTATCTTAATAACAGATTCAGGATAGATTCTATCGATAAACTAGAGGAATTCCTTAAAGTGTATAGTGTAAATGGACAAAAAGAGAAAAACAGGGGGCAGCAAGAGGCCCAGATAGTACTCATAGACTCACAAAAGGAATATCAACTTTTGGATGCAGAGGAAGGGGAAGAGGGTGAGGTTTTGCAGGTTGAAGACTCAATTAGAGAGACTAGGTCCCAGAGAAAGAAAAAGAACCTTTAGATAGTTAATAAGAAAACAGTATGGCACACAACTTGAAGATTATATCTGTTAATGTAAATGGGTTGAATTCACCCAGAAAAAGGAAACGAACCTTCTTACAACTATTTAAATTAAAAGCGGATATTGTGTGTGTTCAAGAAACACATATCAGGAAAAAAGATGAGTTTCTTTTACATAACAAAAAATTGGGTAAAGCATTTGTTACTTCCGAAGACGTCAAGAAAAAGAGAGGTCTGGTGACTTATGTTAAAGGCGGGTTGCAGGCGGATCTAATTTTCGAAGGCAATGAGGCTAGAATGCAAGCTATTGAAATAATAAAGGATTCTAATAAGTTCCTTTTGGTTAATTTGTATGCACCTAATGTAAATCAAAGTGTGTTTTTTAAAGAATTATATACCAAAGTGGATAGGGCCCAATACGAGAATTTCTGTATTTTAGGCGATTTTAATGCTGTTGAAAATGCAGAGTTAGATCGAAGTCCCAGAAATGGTAAAAAGAAATCTAAGAAAAACAGGAGTAACATCTTACCCGAGAACTTTTTAAGATTAGTGGATGAATTTGCCCTAGTTGATGTCTGGCGCACCCTTAATCCGAAAAAAAGAGATTATACGTTCTTTTCAAGCAGACACGGATCTTGGTCAAGGATAGACTCAATTTGGATTTCGACTGGCTTAATGAAATTGGTAGCTGAAACTGATATTCTCCCCTCCACAATAGCTGACCATTCTCCCGTTATGTTGGCCTTAAATGTGGTTAGGAAGAGTACAGGTTGGAGAATGAATAAAAAATTGTTGAAGGATGAGAACTTTATCCAATATATAGTTGAAGAAATGAAGATCTTTTTTAAACTCAATACGCAGAAGGAAGTTTCGATGACAAATACGTGGGAATCTAGTAAAGCCTACTTTAGGGGGCTTGTTATCAGTTATAATGCAAAAAAACGACGACAGGATAAACAAGATGTTTTAAAATGGACAGATTTAATTAAACATAAAGAAACCTTATTAAAGGTAAAACCCTCACTGCAGGAGCTTAGAGTGGAGATAAGAAATTTACAGCATAAAGTACATTTATGTTATTTGCAACAGATGGAGGCAAAGATAGCATATTCTAAAGCATATTTCTTTGAAAATGCTAATAAGCCGGGCAAGTGGTTAGCTTACAGAGTAAGGAAAGAGAGAGAGAAAAGAGTGATCAAAACTCTACGAGATAATAACGGTCAGAATACTTCGTCTTTACAGGAAATGAAAAATATCGTACAAGAATTTTATAAAAAATTATATACTAAGGAGGAGAGAAGTGAAGAAATGCAAAGGGAATATATTTGGAATAATAATAGGATAAAGTTAACAGCAGATCAGAGAGAGTCACTGTCAGGCCCGATAACTATGGCTGAAACTGTACAAGCTTGGGGTAAAATCAAGAGTAACAAGGCAGCGGGACCAGATGGCTTACCCCCAGAATATTATATAATTTTCAAAGATATTCTAATAGATCCATTCAAGGATTTACTTGACGAGGTCTGGGATAAGGCACTCATCCCTGAATCATGGCGCCATAGTAATGTGGTTCTTATTCCAAAGCCAGATAAAGAACTCGATGATATCACAAACTACCGGCCTATATCACTATTAAATATAGATTACAAAATTTTTGCCACAATTCTAGCAAATAGACTAAGAACAATTATTAAAGATATTATACACCCGGATCAAACAGGTTTTATACCTGGACGACTCTTAAGGACAAATACTAGAATGTTATTTAATTTTTTGGAATATGCAGAACTGAATAGCGATAAAAAGTTGGCTTTTTTGTTTCTTGACGCGGAGAAAGCTTTTGATAACGCCGACTGGAGTTTTATGTTGGAGTTATTACAGCATGCCAATTTCGGAGATAATTTTGTAAATAATATTCGGACAATTTATGACAATCAATACGCAAAGATAATAGTAAATGGGGATTTAACAGGAAAAATTCAGCTAGGAAAAGGAACCAGACAAGGTTGCCCCCTGTCTCCTTTATTATTTATTTTTACTTTGGAACTTTTAATTCAAATAGTTAGGCAAGACAACCGAATTGAAGGTATAAAAATAAGAAAAGAAAATTATAAAGTGTTAAGTTATGCGGATGACATGTTATTTGTTTTGCAAAACCCACGGGAATCAATGGAGCAGCTTCTAATTCACCTAGCAGAATACGGTCAAGTAGCAGGTTTAAAGATTAATATAAAAAAATCGAAATTCTTAGCCAAAAATCTCTCCGATTTGGATATTTCAGAGTTGGAAAGGAGTTCAGGATTTCAAAGGGTCACTAAAATAAAATACTTGGGAATAATAATATCGGCAAAATCTAGCACAATTTACGAAGATAACTTTGAACCTCTCCTATCAGAAATAGCTATTTTGTTTAAAAAATGGGAAAAGTTGAAAATATCGTTCATGGGACGTGTGGCATTAATTAAAATGATAATCTTACCCAAAGTTCTTTTTTTGTTCCAAACGGCCAACTTTGCTGTGAAGGACAGTTTTTTTACCAGGTTGAATTATTTAGTTAAAAATTTTGTATGGCAAGGGAAAAAACCACGAATTAGTTGGAAAAACTTAACAGATATAAAAGAAAATGGTGGTCTCGGCCTCCCGGATTTCAAGATTTACTATATGGCTTGTGTTTTAGATTGGCTGAGGGAATGGGTCATGTTAGAGAATATACGTTTGTTGACAATTGAGGGGGCCGACTTACAGGCTGGTTGGCATTCTAATTTGTGGTATGCTCCTAAGCCCCAAACTTATTTTCAAAGACACCTGGTGAGGAAAGCTTTACTGAAGACATGGCTGAAGATTAAGAATAAAATTTATGACAAGACACCTAGGTGGATATCCCCGGTGGAGGCCACGATGCATCCGAAATTATGGTCTCCAGAAAAAACCATGAGATATTCGGATATTTTAGATGAAGAAAATAGATTGAGAAAAAAGGAGGAATTAGAAGCCGGTGGGCTTGCATTAGATTGGTGGACGATGATGCAAATCGTGGCCAAGTTTAATTTGGACAAAAATAAAGGATTTACTAAGCCAAATTTTGACTTCGACATATTAATAACAGCTAAAACTGGAAAAACGATCAAGAAATTCTATAATTATTTTCTTCATATAAAGCTGGAAGACGAGACCGTTAAGCATGTCATGATAAAATGGGCCAAAAACTTCGGCTATAGTATTACATTAGAACAATGGGAATTTATATGGAAGAATAATTTTAAAATGATAAAGCCAGTTGCCTTGCGTGAAAACTTCATAAAGCTTTTCTATAGATGGCACATTACCCCAATCGTTCTCAATAAAATCAACAAAGCGATCTCACCTCTTTGCTGGAAATGCGAAAAAATAACAGGAACATATTACCATTTATGGTGGTCCTGTAATGTCGCGAAAAAGTATTGGAAGGAAATTCACAAAATCTTAACAGAGATATTGAAGGTAAATTTCCCTCTTAAACCAGAATTTATGTTATTGTCATTAGTTAAAGGTGTAGTTCCATCGGAGGATGAACTAATCACAATATATATCATAACGGCGGTTAGAACTTTATTTGCCCAGTTTTGGAAATCTAAAGTTATACCGGATAGAAACGAAATATCGCAAAAAATTTTAACGGTGATAGAAATGGATATATTAGCGAACATAATGAAGGGTATTACAAGGGGAAAAGCAGTAGAGAGATGGCAAAAGGTTTATGCTTGGTTAGAAAATAATTGAAAGGGAATAAAGGGCGGATATAATAAATGGAATATTTGGTATACTGTTATAGACTTACTTTGTTATAGTAGCAGTCCTTTTTAAGTATTTGTTTGATGCGAACCGGAAAAGTAGTTGTCCTTGGGCTTTCTACAGTCTCACTCCACTCGGAAATTTTAGTTGGAAGTGGCAAGAAGCCATATCGATTATTTTATTTAAGATTAGTTTAAAGGGGTGACAAATGTTTGTCGATATTATTTTTTTTCTGTACATGTATTTTGCTCCCTTTTTTCTTGTCTTTGTTTTTTCTGTATGTTAAATTGGATCCAATAAAAGAATTTGACAGCTAAAAAAAAAAAAAAAAAAAAAAAAAAGGTAGTAACCAACACCTTGTAACGAATCCGGTACATAACTGGCAGCCACTGCAGTTCCCGCAGCCTAGGCTGTATGTGCTCCCACTTAGGGAGTCCCATTAACAGTCTGGCTGCCGTGTTCTGCACTAGCTGCAGTTTCCGGGTTCGGCACAGGGGCAGCCCCATGTAGAGGGCATTACAGTAGTCTAGCCTCGAGGTGACCGTTGCATGGATCACTGTTGCCAGGTCATCGCGCTCCAGGAAGGGAGCCAACTGCCTCGCCTGTCTCAGATGAAAAAAAGTAGATTTAGCAGTGGCTGCTATCTGGGCCTCCATTGACAAGGAAGGCTCCAGTAGCACCCCCAGGCTCTTGACCCTGCACACTGTTTTCAGTGGCACACCATCAAAGACCGGTAGGGGAATTTCCCCTCCTAGGCTGCCACGGCTCAGGCACAGGACCTCTGTCTTCGCTGGATTCAGCTTCAACCCACTCAGCCTGAGCTAGCCTGCCATGGCTTGTAGCACCTGGTCCAGATTTTCTGGGACATCGCCAGGCCGGCTGTCCATCAGTAGATAGAACTGGGTGTCATCAGCGTACTGGTGGCAACCCAACCCATACCTGCGGGCAATCTGGGCAAGGGGGCGCATGTAGATGTTAAACATCGGGGAGAGCACCGCCCCCTGAGGCACCCCACAATTAAGTATCTTTGGGACAGCTCTCCCCCAATCGTCACTCTTTGTCCCCGACCATCCAGGAAAGAGGAAAGCCATTGCAAGGCCAGCCCCTGAATCCCTGCATTGGCAAGGAGGCAGGTCAGTAACCGGTGGTCGACCGTATTGAACGCAGCCGATAGGTCTAACAACAGAGCACTGCCAAACCGCCTCGATCCAGATGCTGCTGGAGATTATCCACAAGGGCGACGAGTACTGTCTCCGTCCCATGGCCCGGGCAGAAGCTGGACTGGTGTGGATCTAGGATGGAAGCGTCATCCAGAAAACTCTGCAGTTGTAGCGCCACTGCCCTCTCAATGATTTTGCACAAAAAGGGTAAATTTGAGACCGGCCGGTAATGTGCCAATGCAGTCGGTACTGATGTAATCTTTTTTAGGAGGGGACGGACCGCTGCCTCTTTAAGAGGCGTTGGAAAAAGACCCTCCGAGAGGGATCTATTTACAATGTCCCATATAGGACACCTAAGCTCCCTCTGGCAAGCTTTAATTAGCCAGGAGGGGCATGGGTCCAAATCGCAAGTAGAGAGAATTCTGTCAACTTCCTCCAAGCTGAGTGTGTCGAAGCGATCCAGGGTTGAACCAGAAGACAGGTACAGAGCCTCGAGTTCACTTACTGTATCCAATATGGCAGGGAGGTCGTGGCGGAGCGACATGACCTTGTCTGCAAAAAATTTCGTAAAAGCCTCACAGCCTATCTCTAATTCCTTAGCATTTGGCCTGCCTTGCGGCAGTGTTGTCAGGTTCCGAATCGTCCTAAACAATTGCGCCGGGCACGAATTTGCAGATGCAATCTTAGCTGCAAAGTAAGTCTTCTTTGTGGCTTTGACTGCCATCTCATAGGACCTCATAAACTCTCTATAAGATGTTCTAGTTGCTTCGTCCCGAGTACGCCGCCATTGCCTCTCTAACCGTCTGAGTCCTCGTTTTAGCTGTCGCAGCTCTGGGGTATACCATGGGGTCAGCTTAATGCGGGGGCACAGAGGGCGCCAAGGTGCAATCTCATTAATGACTCTGGAGAGCCAGCCATGCCAGGAATCAACCAGATCATCGAGAGAATCACCAGGGGGGGGCAGGGATCCCGTAGAGCCATTTGGAACAGCTCTGGGTCCATCAGGCTCTGCGAGCGAGCCAAAATAAGCTCGCCGCCCAAACGGGTTTGGGGTGGAGCATCCACACGAGCCTTAAGGGCAAAGTGGTCTGACCATGGCACTGCCTCAGCAGTTACATCGTCCACCATAACCCCGGCTGCAAAGATCAAATCTAACATGTGCCCCGCCTGGTGAGTGGGCAATGTCACAAATTGGGAGAGTCCCAGTGTCTCCCTGGATGACACCAGGTCCAGCGCCTGACTAGAGGCCGTGTCATCGGCATGGACATTGAAGTCGCCCAGGATCACAAGCCTTGGATACTCCAATGCCCAGCCTGTTGCAGCCTCGATCAGGGCTGGTAAGGCGCTGGCTGGTGCATTAGGCAGATGGTACACCAGCCAAATTGCCAACCCCTCCCCAACATCCCACACCAGACCGGCACATTCAATACCATTGATCTCCGGGGCCGGGAGAGCCCTAAAAGAGTAAGCCTCTTGTATGAATAGAGCCACCCCTCCCCCCTGCCCGCTAGTCCATGATTGGTGAAAGACTGAGTAGCCCAGGGGAACTGTTTGGGAGAGGGCCACTGTGTCTCCCTCTTGCACCCAGGTCCCAGTCACACAGGCCAGGTCCACGTCCTGTTCGAGCAAAAACTCTTGAAGGGTGGTCTTATTATTTATGGACCTGGCATTGCATAACACCAGTGACGGAGGCGAGTCATTTAACCTGGCCCCACTACCTGTCACCATTGGGATGGGACACAGACTGAAAAGTGGCCGAGCACTACCTGGTCTCGGTCTCCATTCCTTATATCGTTGTCTGTTCCCACCGTCATACTTCCCCGTCCCCAGGAGTACTGGAATCCCCAGGCCAGTCATCTCCCACTGGTCTCTACTTCAGCCAAAGTCAATGCGGAAACACAGCCCACACCCTACAATGTATTAACTCCCCAATCCATTCTGCTCTTACCAGCCAATTCCCTGAATTTATCAAGCTGCCAATCTAAATTAACCAACCCAGTATAAACCTAACCCACAGTCTCCCTTATAAATTAATTGGCTAAAATAATTTAATTCTAAATGGCATATTAATTATAAAAACCCCAACCCCAACAGTAACACACCCTTAATTAATTTGCCAAAAATATAGATATCTATCTGAAGCCAATCAATCCAAAATAAATCTCTATAAGTCAGTTAAGTGAAACAATTCATCAGCTGGCAGTTTAACCTTGATCAGTTCCGCAGGGCCTGCAAGACCGCCCTTTTTAAACTTGCACACTTGGACTGCTAAGAAGATCGGTAATTAAGGATCCGCCAATGCGGGTTGAAGATCTATACCGCTGAATAACTGTACTTATTGGATTGGTTTTAATGTTATTAAGTTTAATGTTTTAATGTTTTATATTGTTAAATCTAAAGGCTTTTATCTATTATTGTATGTTTTTATAAAATGTTGTTAGCCGCCCTGAGCCTGCCGAGGTGGGGAGGGCGGGATATAAATAAAAATTATTATTATTATTATTATTATTATTATTATTATTATTATTATTATTATTATTATTATTATTATTATTATTATTATTATTATTATTATTATAACAATCAATAAAAAGCTAGCAGTTCGTAGGTAGTTGGAGGTAGTTGTTATAATAGGATAAAGTGCTGTTGTGCTTCTATATAGCGGTTGTATAAGGTTCTCCTCATGTGCAAAGTTCTTCTCACCGTTTCTCAGGTGTAAACGTGGGATAAGATGGAAAAAAGTGCAATAGAGTGCAATGAAGTGCAATAATGTGCAATAAAGTGCAGTGAAGTGCAGGACAGGGCTGGGTGCAGCGGTCGTGTTGCAGGGAACAGAGCAAGATGCAGAGTGAGCAGAGGTTTCCACCCGGCGATCCCCCTGTCTAGCCTGACAGACCTGGGGGGGGGAGCAGAGACCCCCCCCCTTGTGTCTCCCCACCACACGACAGGACTCCAAGCTGTTTGTAGGTCGTCCAGCATCCGGAACGGCCGTCATCATAGCCCTCCGCTTCGCTCATGGGCTCGTCTACACCCAGAGCGCTATTTCCAAGGCCCTTCTTGCCGAATCGGAGACATTGCGGCTGCAGCAAGCACTGCCACCAACTGCCACTCCCCGGTGGACGGCCTCGTCTGAGCCCAACGTCCCGCTCATCGCCCGGGTCCACTTCGCTCACCACTCAACCCCACCCGGCCCTGCTCGCACACCAGACCACAGCCTCAGCAGTCTTCCGCGTCCACGCCAGGCCCAACTCACCGAAACAGTAGGCAGCTATAACTTAGCTGAATGCTCTGGGAAGTCCTCCAGACTTGTTAAATTTTCGCTCTTCAACAGGGATCTTGCTGCGGTGGGCATGCTTTCCCCCTCTGCACCTGAAGCCTGTGAGATAGTTCAGGCTCAGAGATTACACAGACTACAGTAACAGTTGCGAAAGGGAGTCAGAGGAGGCAAGCTGTGTTTCTTCTGAATACAGGGGAGTTCCCCCAGGTATACAGAATTCTACTGCCCGATATGTGTGGTTCTATTATGTGGCTTTTACTATCTGTACAGTGGTCATCTGTGACAATTCACAGTTGTCATCTGGTGATCTTTGTGAATGACTATCATCTCTTTCTAGGGGACTAGATTTATCTACACCTCTCATTCCATTCTCAACGCTCCATCCCGGCCCGTAGCCAGGTTTTTTTTTTATGGGAGGGGGGCACTGAAATTCCTTAGGGAACAGTTAGTTAAACTAATTTTAATTAAAATGCAAGAAACAATACACTCGAATTGTGCAACTTGTTCGGGGGGGGGCAGGGGGAGTGGTGACCACAGAAACAGCTGGTCCAATATCTCAGCACTCTCTCTCTCTTACAAAACCCCACTAACAAAATATTAGTCATGCCTGTTAAAAGCCCTTAAGGGAAATACGCCGGCATGAATACTGATGGGTTTCCTGTGGGGGCAGGTTTGTTTGTTTGTTTTGTTTTGCGGGTGAGGAAAGAGACTAGAGGGAAGGCAAAGCAAAAAAGGCAAAGGGGTTGTGGAAGGGGGGTGACAACGAAAAATAAACTCACCTTTCCCTAACAGACAAGTTAGTCCACTTTGTCTCTCCCCACCTCCTGCCTGGGCCTGGGCAGAGCTTGGGGACAAAAGGAGAGAAGGGGGAAATGGAGCTGGCTGGGAGCTCAGCTGCAAAGCAATATGCCAAGGGTGTCGAATGTGTGACCTGGGGGTCGAATCAGGCCCCCGGAGGGCTTCTATCAAACTGTCATCTGCTTCCTTCCCCTTCTCTGTTGCTTTCTTCTGCGTCACAGCTTGCTTTGCCAGGCAGCCCCGTAGCTACAGGGGGTGGGGGGCAGGGGGCCAAGTCCCTCAATCAAAGCCCTGCTTGACCCGTAGGGCCCCTTCAGTCAGAGTTCATTGAGCATGGGGGCCAGCAGCATGCCGGGCGAGGGTGCTGGCGATGGAGGAAGTAGAGCCAGTGGGTGAGCAAGGGGGTCTCCTTCCTTCCCCCACTCCTTTCCTCCCATTCGTCAACCCCGCGGGTGCCACCGCTGCCAGGCCCACCTGAGAAGAGGAAGAGCACCAGCAGAAGCAGCAGCGCCGTCCCTGATGGGGGCAGGGGAACATGCCAGATTCCTCTCCCCCCCCCCCACAAACAAGCATGGGGCTGCCTGGCAGAGAGCGTCTCCTTCCTTCCCTCCTGCCTTCCGACCCATCCGCTGCCCCACCCCCTGCTGCCAGGACTGCCCGGCGTTGCCACTTCCCTCTGGCCGGCTTCGTGGCAGCCGCTGATGATGCGGGGCTGCTCTGGCTGTGCTGCTGGGGCCCTGGCTGGCTGGCTTGGGTGGGGAGAGGGAAGAGCAGGAGGTCTCGATCTGGAGTGTCTTCTTTCTCCTCCTCTTCCTGCAGGCCCCCCCAAAGCCATCTCTCTCCCCTCTCTGCCTGCTCGCTCAAGCAGTGAGAGTCGCGCAGGGGCCAATGCCGGCGGGGTGGAGGCTGCAGAGTTCCCTGCCACCAGATGCGGGGTCCTGCTGGCCCCACCACCTTAACATTTCTCTCCTGGGCCCCTCTACTCAAAATTTTCTGGCTACGGCCCTGTTGCTAGGCTTGCTCAATTGCACAGGAGCTACAGAGCAAAACCTCTATTTTCTCCATTGGCTGAGGCTCGTCCCTTGAGGAAGTGGGCAAGGGGGAGGAATAGCTTGCTTTGCCAGGTTCTCTCAATCGCACAGTAGAGCTACCGAGCTAAACCTCTCTTCTTTCTATTGGCTGAGGCTCCTCCCCCTCCTGGTCCCCTGGGGAAGGAAGAAAAGAGCCAGAGCTTCCTTTGCCCAGTTCCCTGGATCCCATGGGAGAAATATAAAGAAAGCCAATGAGTTCCAACATTTTAAGTTCCAAAAAAATATCTTTAACTGCGCTTGTCCATGTCCTTTATTAAGTTTATATCTCTGCTACCTACTCTTAAATAAGTACACACAAGGCCTGGCCCAATATGGCCCGGCCCGACAAGATCTCATTTGTCAGATTTGGCCCTCATAACAAAATGAGTTCGACAACCCTGCTCTGTGCCTTTCCTTGCATCTCCTGCTACCTCCTGTGTCCTGCTGCCAGGGTACGGGGTGAGCAGAGGGAAGAAGAAAATGCTTCAAGCCAGCACTACCTGCCTGGGCTCTCCTGCCTGCCATCTTCACAGGGTGACAGAAAGAGGACACTCACCGTTTCCCCTCATTTAGGTGAAGGAAGCTGTCGAAGGCAGGCAGGGGGGAAACGGTGAGTGTCCTTTTTCTGGGCGGGAGGGGGAGGGAGTCTGGGGTGAACTTTCTCCCTCCCCCTCCAGAGAAGGACCTGGGCTTGTGGGACGTGGTCCTTCTCTGGAGGGGGAGGGAGAAAGTTCATCCCAGACTCCCTCCCCCTCCCGCCCAACTGATGGAAGGAAAGAAGGCCCAGGCCAGCGTGGTGGCAGCACAGCTTTAAATTGATAGGTGAAGGGAAGATTGGGGGTCCTGCAAATTCTATAGAGGGTGCCATCCTCAGTGCCCCCCGGCTACGGCCCTGTCTCCATCTGGTTTCTCCATACCATACCAAACCTTTAATGGCATAATAGATTCAGATAAAAATACACAGAATATAAAAATTTAAACATTGGAGATAAAATCAAAATAAAACCGAGCTTACAGATACATTCAAACATGGTCAGAATTAAATTTAAGGATGTCAGCCAGAAATTTTGCCACAGCCTCACTAACCACCCCCTCAGTATCACTCAATAAATAATAACAGGGTGGCAGAATAGACAAATCTGGAGAAAAAGAAAGCTTGCCAAATAAATCTTTACGGAGGTTATGGTAAAAAGAACAATCAAGCAATATATGCTGGATTGAGTCAGGGGTATTCGCTCCACAGGAGCAAAGTCTGTCGGCTAAAGGGACTCGCTGATATCTCCCTTGTAAAACTTTGGAGGGAAACGCGTTTAGTCTGGCCAACATAAATGCCCTGCGATGACTTGGAGTGGTTAGGTCTGATAGATAATTGGGCATTTTGCCACAAAAAGCATAAAGACCTAAGGAAGCTGGAGAGCAAGTATAAGGGAGAGTTGGCCGTAATTTCGTTTCCTCCAATTCCCACAGTCTCAGTTTAATACATCTGAAGATATATGACTCTTCAGAGGTAGAAAAATCATCTACCTCTAACCCCAATTGATTGAGTTTAGACAGAAGCACTGCTGTCCAGGACGAAATATATGGGTCTCTTTTCATACAATCAAGAAGGCTGTTGGGATCTGTTCTAAAATGAATTTTGAGCCAGAATTTAAACACTGCAATCCAGGCTTTTGTCTCCACCAAAGACTGACCCACTTCAGAGCAGAGAGCAAAGTAGGACACACATTTTGGCAAACCAAGAATTTGTCTAAAGAATGAGGCTTGAATGCCCTCCACTTTCCTGGTAAAAGCTGAGATCCATATAGGGATACCATAGAGGATTTGGGCAAGCGTTTTGGCTTTGAATACTTTAATAGCTGCTGGAACTAATTGGTTGCCCCTTGCAAAGAAAAACTGTTTAATTTGAGCAGCTGAACACTTAGCCAAGTTGATGGTGTTGTTACGATGTGAAACCCAGCTTAACTTGTGGTTAAAAGTGATCCCCAAGTATTTAAAATTTTTTGTTTGCTCGATTGTTGAATTGCCAATAAACCATCTCTGTGGGCCCCAGCAATTTGAAAAGACAACTACTTTAGATTTGGTATAATTGATAGTAAGTGAATTACAATTACAGTAGTCATAAAAGGCGTTCAAATACCTTTGCAGGCCCACTCTTGTACAAGAGAGGATGGTAGTGTCATCGGCATAAAGTAATAAGGGGACCGCTTGGCCTGCAAGTTTAGGCGGATGACCATTGATAGGGGTCAAAAATTGTGCCAGGTCAGTTAAAAATAAATTAAAAAGATGTGGGGCCAGCACACAACCTTGTTTTACCCCCTTTAACACTGGGATTTTACTAGTCAAGTCACCGCTAGAAGAAAATTTCACTTGGCAAAAGGTATTAGAATGAAGTTTCCTCAAGAGAAACAGCAAACGAGGGTCCATTCCCAGGTAACCTAGCTTGATCCATAGTTGGGCTCTATCTATTGAATCAAAAGCACCCTTCAAATCGATGAAGGCCGCATATAATTTTTTTGACCCGGTATGCATATATTTTTCAGCAAGGAAGGCCAGAGTGCAGCAGTGATCCATAGCAGATTTGCCTTTGGAGAAGCCAATCTGTTCAGGACCTATGATGTTGCCTAGGCGCATCCAGTCAGTTAATCGGAGTTCTAAATGTTTTGCATACAATTTGCCCACTATAGATAATAAACTAATGGGGCGGAAGTTTTCTGGTAACTCCAACCCCCCCTTTTTGTATATTGGGATAATTATAGAGTCAAGCCAAGAGTCAGGGATGGAGCCATGCAGATCGATAAAAGAGAACAATTTTGCAAGGGGCAAGAGCCACCAATCGGCAAACTTTGTGAATACCTCAGCGGGAAGGCCATCAGGGCCAGGTGCTTTACCCGCTTTTAAATCCTTCAATAACTCACTGATTTCCTCTAGAGTTACTGGAGGCCAGACCGGCATATCAGTAACTGAGGGGTTTGCTAAGATAGGAGGGGATACACATGGGGCAGCAAAAATGTTAGAGAAGTAATCAACCCATGTTTGCTCAGAGATATTTGGGTCAGTAGCAGAATTGTTTTTTAGATTACCTGAAATGATTCTCCAGAAGGCCTTATTATCGTTAGATTTTATCGAGTGGTAAAGTTGGTCCCATTTATTCTGAAAGAAAGCTTTCTTTTTGGATGTAGTAAGCTCCAGGTAGGCTGTCTTGTAAGCAATGTAGGCCTTAATTTTTGATTGGTCTTTGGAGTGACAAGCCTCTTTAAAATGAGCTCTCAGTTCTTGTTTCCAAGCTAAACAATCTGTATCGAACCAGCTGGAGAAACTAGACCTAGACAAGATCACCGGTTTAGCTTTGGCACTACAATAATCAATTAATAATGAAAATCCTGAAAGGATTGAATCATCTGAATTGGAATTTATGATTGAATCCCTTAATCTGCATAGCGCTTCAGAGCCAAAGAGGGAAGAAAACTCCCTTTCTAGGGCCGGGGACCACTTGATTTTTTTTAGAACATTCTCAGGGGCCTTCATGGATTGGGAAGGTGATACCATATTAACCTCCAGATCCAATCGTAGGGATAGAGTTAGGGGCAGGTGGTCACTTTCTGTGCGCGGATCGATGTAAAAGTTATCGATAGATGACAGAAGGTTGGGTGAGCCCACACAAAAATCTATCACACTGCAACCCCTTGTGGAAAAAAAAGTAAAGTCATTTGCAGCTGGAAATTTGGAGAGACCATTAAATATTATAACATTGTGCGCTATGCAGAATTCAATTAATCTAAGACCCGCCTTATTGGTTAAAGTATCTTTAGAACAACGGGGTAAACATAGTTGTAGTGGAGGGGATTCAACCGCTTCAAAGCCAAAATGAGAGATCCATTTCTGATTGTTACTGCCTATCCGAGCATTAAAATCACCAAAAATCATGAGCTGAGCAGTATGGAATTTCCTAGACAAAGACGTCACATAGTCAGAAAATTTCTCCCAGACAGCATCAAACTCCAGCTCACCATTAGAAGGGGCTAAATAAACATTAATCATGATTAGGGTCAGTGCTGGGGAGGACAGCAATAAAGCCTGGGCAATTGGCGGGCAAGGATCCAAGAGGATCACCTTAAATGGTAAGCTGGATTTCACCAAAGCAGCCATGCCTGCTTTACTGCGACCTTTAGAGTGAGATCTATAAGCGGGGAGATTAAAAACTTTAAAATCCGTCAGTCTAAAACTGTCTTCTGCCCATGTTTCCTGAAGGAAGACACAATCAAAGGATTTCAAAAAGTCCAAAAAATCTGAGTCATTCGCTTTACTCTTCCACCCAGCAATGTTCCAGGAGATGATGTGGATCTTCCTTGTGGCTTCCCTAGCTGGTAGTCAATCGATAATGGATATCCTTTCTAGAACCCTGGAGTCATCAGTGAAAATACAACCATTATGTTGGGGTGCCCTTGAGCCAGTTAGAGAGAGTTCCATAGACAGATCAATTAAGTCAGCTGATGGGGGACAAGGGGGCAGGGGGTTGCTTGCAGGATCTAGGTTGATTGAAGGAACTGATTTCCCCGGCTCTAAAGACCTTTGCAGCTGCAGCTTAGTACCTTCAAGTCTTATGAGTATCGCCTGTTGATCTTTTGCTGGAAGACTCCCAAATGACTGCAAAAGGTCATCTTCTAATGAAACATTAAGGGGACTATGCGTCACATCCATAGAGGGCTGCACTGATGACTCATTGTCCCTGGGCTTGTGGGACGTGGTCCTTCTCTGGAGGGGGAGGGAGAAAGTTCATCCCAGACTCCCTCCCCCTCCCGCCCAACTGATGGAAGGAAAGAAGGCCCAGGCCAGCGTGGTGGCAGCACAGCTTTAAATTGATAGGTGAAGGGAAGATTGGGGGTCCTGCAAATTCTATAGAGGGTGCCATCCTCAGTGCCCCCCGGCTACGGCCCTGTCTCCATCTGGTTTCTCTTCCATCTCAGGCTGGTCTCCCAGCTAGAGAGAGAGTCCTTCTTGCGTCTGGTGTGCCGGATTGAGAACCTAAGATCCAGTTTCGGAGCTTGGGAGAGAGTGCAAACCTCCCCAGATCAGACTTCCAGCCCTCTCATGATTACCACCCTCATTATGACTCCCGATCAAAGTATTTGCCTGTTAGTCATTTTCTTGTTGCACCTGGCAAGAGCTGCTGGTGATGAACTGGATTGTTTTGTCTGCACATTTTGACTTGCAAATATAGTTATTGTGTATTGTCAGTGCCGGTGGGAGGAGAGGCTCCTGGGACTCCACCATGCTGCGATGAGTGCTTCTGTTTCCTTTGGCCAAATCCTGCCTTCACTGCAGCAGCCCTGGGAGTCTCTCATTTCCCAGTTGCGAAATGTTTCTGCTGCCCTTGTAAGACAGCTCTCCAGGGTTTCAGCTCCAATCTGGCACGTTGGTTACTGTTGGCAACTGAGGGAATTGGCAGTTGTTTCCCCCTCAGAGGCAGCTGATGGCAAAGTGCGCTGGCAGGGCTGAGTGGGTCATATTAGACTGAGCTGCTGCTTAATCAACTTAATAAAAAAAGTCTTGACTCTCAGTGGCTGTGAGCTAGCCAGACTTTAGACGGCATACGAAAACTTTGAGGAAAACAGGGCTCTCATCTCACACGATGCTTTCCCGACAAGAAAATGGGTTACAAATGCCCCCAGAGAGCTAACAGCCAGCGGAGTGGTGTTAGTCCCTGAGTTCTAATGTGAATCACAGCCTGAGTTTTCCCCTAAAGAGTTGATTCACAAGATAATGGCACGGTACAAAGGTCAGAGGCAGTGGTGGGGGTGGAAATAAAAAGATTTGCTGGGACCAGAAGCAGCTGGAGAGTGAGCATCAGGAAGCTGCAGCGTTTCCTTTTTTTCTCCTGGCTTCCCATCCTTTGCCCTCCGACCTTCAGGATCCTCATCAGGACCACACCAGGGCTTGTATTTAATCTTGGATGTGTGTGTGTGAAAAGGTCAAAGATGGTAGCAAAAACCTCAGAAAAATTAAAGAGCAGGTGTCTGCAGCCTTTTCAACCCCCTTTCAGATGTATTAAATTGAGACTATTGGAGTTGGAGGAAATGAAACTACGTCCAACAGACCCTTATATTTGCTCCCCAGCTTCCTTAGGTCTTTATGCTTTCTGCGGCAAAATGCCCCATTATCTATCAGACGTCACCATTCCAAGTCATCGCAGGGCATTTATGTTGGCTAGACTAAATGCGTTTCCCTCCAAAGTTTTACAAGGGAGATATTATCGAGTCCCTTTAGGCGACAGACTCTGTTTCTGTGGAGCGAATATTCCCGACTCAATTCAGCATATATTGCTTGATTGTTCTTTTTACCATAATCTCTGTAAAGATTTATTTTGCAAGCTTCTTTCTCCCCAGATTTGTCTATTCTGCCACCCTGTTATTATTTATTGAACGGTATTGAGAGGGAGGTTAGCGAGGCGGTGGCAAATTTTTGGCTGACGTCCTTAAATTTAAATCTGACCATGTATGAATGCATCTGTAAGCTCGGTTTCATTTTGATTTTATCTCCAATGTTTAAATTTTTATATTCTGTGTATTTTTATTTGCAACTGTTGCGCCATTAAAGGTTCGGTATGATATGGTAACCACCTTTTTTTAAAACCACAAAATGGCTGCTGGCAGCAAGAGGGTGCGGCCAGTCACAAAATGGCTGCTGCATCTTACCTTCATGTCAAGTCGGTGGATTCAATAACGAGGCTTCGTTGATAACAAAGTAGCTAGTTTATTGATATCATAGTTCTCGACTACAAGGAGATTGAAAGACTAAAGATCATACAGTAGAATGCAATCATATAAGGTACACTTCAAAGGGATTCTTGAAGGAGGGGTACTATGCAGGGCACATTCACACATTGATGTTACAATTTCGTTCTCAGACCTACTTTGGCCTTGAGCGTCTCCAACCTCCCCCGGTGCCCAGCCTGAGAAGGCTCTATAATCTCTTTCACATATTCCCATTTCAAAGCACAACTACATAACAAAGGAAAGGAGGGGGGTGAGGAGAGTTCAGCTAGCAGCATTGGCATACAGTACGGCTTTTACCCAGGATGCTTCTCTCCTGAACCAAAGATTGAGTGCAGGCTTGACCAGAGTTAAAGCAGACTTGACACTTCAGGCACACAGTGAAGAGCTACTGCCAAAACAGTTCTTAAAAATCTGCACATCCAATCAAATCAGTGGCTAATCTAAAGCTCTGCTAGGCAAAAGCCTCACCTGGGCCAGTTCACTTCCTAAAAACACTTGGCAGGTGCCAGGAAAGGTATTGGCAAGATTAGAGCATAAAGGAAAGGTAGAGTTGCCAGATCCTGCCTAGTCCCTGGCAGAGGATTGCGGGCATTTCTGGAGGGACTGGCGATGACCCTGTGACGGAACTGGCCCGATTCTGCCTTCAGACTCGGTCCCGTCAACTCCCTTTTGAGTTGCCAACTCCCAAAGGGAGCTTATCTTCTTCCCATCACTAGGGCACGCTGCCACCACCTGCTCAATTTAGGGGTTCCTGACCGAGAGGAACAGGACTTCCAGTCCCCTTTGCCAGTTCTGTGGCCTCAAGATCCTCTGTCAACCCAGCACCTGGTTAACTGAGAGACCACAGTCCTTCTTTGGGAGACCTCTGGAGGATTGGCACCATTGCCAACTGCATGCCTTCCCCCTTCCCTGGACTCCCATCTTACAGTAGCATGGTCTAAGGCGGTTGGGGAAAATAACTATGTGGCACAGAGGGACTACCATTTAAAAAGACACAACACTTATTTTCAACATACAACTATATACAGGCATTTTAAAATAGTGAACAGGAACTGGTTTTCCCTCCTGCAGCCTTCTGGGAGACCAGCCTGAAAGACTTCCTGTCTCTCTAGGAGGCCTCCTCAGAATGGCTGCTTCCAGACCGGAGGGGAGTGGGGAGGAGGAAGAGACTAGGCCCCAAAGACTGCCTCCAGTTTGAGAGGCTCCTCCAACCACTCCCAGACAAACCCAGGCCTAAAATGGTGTTTCTCCAGACCCCAACATGATGACATCATGCAGAAGTTCAGGCACCCCCCCTCCCACTTCTTGCCATTTAAAGGGAACTTTTAATTGCTTTTGGCAAGAAGTGGGGTGGGGAGCACTCCTGAGTTCAGGCGTGTGGTTGGCAGCTGCCCCTCTCCCTCCCCTCCTGCAAGATTTAAACGCCCCTTCAGCTGACTGGCATGCCATGTGATCCTGCCAATCAGTTGGAGGGCCATTTAAATCTTGCAGGAGGGAGAGGGATGGCTGCTGGTGGTCGCTATTGTGGGTTAGGTTTGGGGGCAGGGCTTGGCAGGAGCCCACAAAATCAGGGGATCCCCCACCCCCACCTGGGGACTGGCATCCCTAAGAAAGATCACTGAGGGGATGGGAGGGGGGGGGTTAGCTGTTAACTGCCTGCTTTGTGCAGGAGGTTGGACTAGACAACCCTTGGGATCCTTTCCAGCTCTGTGTTTCTAGATGAACTTGACAGCCCCTGATGGAATTGGAACCTCCGCATCCTGTAGTATCATACAGGAGCCAGTGTGGTGTAGTGTTCCGAGTCCATTTCAAGGTGTTGGTTTTGACCTTTAAAGCTCTCTATGGTCAGGGGCCTGCCTACCTATCTACGGGACTGCCTTTCTCTGCGTGTTCCCCAGACAGCACGGTGTTCAAGGACACAAAATCTATTGTCCGTCCCCGGACCAAAGGAAGCCAGGCTGTGTTCCACACAGGCCAGGGCCTTCTCAGTGGCAGCTCCAGAAATGTGGAACGCCCTTCCAGAGGCCATAAGGGCCCTGCAGGACCTTTCTCAGTTCCACAGGGCTTGCAAAACCAAATTGTTTCGACAGGCCTTCAACACCTAACCAGGAAGAACTGCCATCTCACATCATTGAGAAATTATGAATAGTATATGATCACTAAGAAAAAAAAGATCCCGCTATACCAAAGTCATATAGCACCATAAAATGTTTTAAAAATGTTTTAAATTGCATTTTATTAGTTTAAATTGTACGATGGTTTTGATTGTTAGCTGCCCGGAGTCCGCTTGCGGAGAGGGCAGGATAGAAATTTAACGTAATAAAAAAGCGTAAGCCACTTTAAAACTCCCTAGGATAGAGAAAAGGGGGGCGGGGGCGGATTAAGGTTCACTGGTGCCCTAAGCAATGACCAATCTTGGTGCTCCCCTTCTTTCTACACTGATCCAGTCCATTTTAGTTGTTGACCTTTCTGACCAGATATACAATGTAGGTTGTAGCAATACAAAAATTTATTCATATGATAACACAATATACTGTACAAACTAAGCCAAGCTTGGGCTACATAAAGTTCTACAAAAATGCAATACAACATCTATTTTAATATTTCACAAGTTAAATGTATCAAAGTTCCAATATTCATGACCTGAAAGGCATTTTGCTACATTTCATTTTCGCAAAATCACTGATAACATCCTTGAAACTGATACTTCTCAGAACGTCTGCTTCAATTGTTAATATATACAGTGAGTTGAGTCTTTCGTGAAGCATAACTGATCTATTTGGGTTTTTTTTTACATGTTTCAGTTGTGAGAAAGACCTCTCTGTTGTGCAGTTGGTGACCATTAATGTTAAAAATATTCTTAAGGCAATTTCAACATTTGGAAAGGCAGTCTCTAGTTTGTTTTCTGGAATTGTGTTGTAAAGTTTCATGTGAGTGAAAGATGTTTTCTTGGTTGTATTAAACTTAAGAACATATGAATGGAACTGCTGAAGTTCTGTAGACAAAGTGTTGTTCATGTCATCTGGATAAGCATCCACGAGTGTCTGACAAGTCTTTGAGTACCTTTCACTTTCTGATAATTGGGAATTATCACCTTGTTGGGTGGCATTAGGAACATTTGTCAGATAAGAAAATCTGTCTGCTGTTTCAGTGTACACCTTTCGTCTCCTCCTCATTTCCAACTTTTCAACAATTACATAAAAAGTGAAGATACAGAATTTGTCTCTGGCACTGAGAATGACCTCTGGTGCATTTCCATCGTTGGGCATTACCTTTCTTATACGCTTACGCGTTTGAGTTGCTTTGTATTCTACATCAGGGAGCATGTCCTTTGCAAGTGATTCAAATCTCTCAAACTCACCCCTTGAGGTGTGCAACTGGTCTGCCAATGATGAATACAAATCTGCACATGTTTGCAAGATCACATTTTCACTTCGAAGTTGACTTTTTCTATGAAACGTTTCTAAAGTTCCATACCAAAAATTCAGCATGAACACAAATTCCAGTTCTTGCATCTTGTTTGCAATATTCTTTGCCTCCCTTCTAGTGTCACCTTTTTGCAACTGGTCATCTGATAAATCTTCCAAAGCTTCCAGAATCTCAAAGAAAGTGTTGATAATTGCTGCAGTTTCCACAGCATGTGCTTCCCATCTGGTGTCTGAAAGTGATTTCAACACTTTTTCATTTCCAATGCAATCTTTGAGAATTCTCCACTGAGCGGTTGAGGCTGAAAAGTATGTATAGAGCAGTTGTACAATGGAAAAGAAATCTACTGCAACTTGACAGCAATCCACAGCACTTCGTTCGGCTAAATTTAGTGAATGAGCTACACAGGGTACATAAATGGCAAACTGATTTGCATCCAAACGTTTTTGCTGCATGCCATTGTAACGTCCAGACTTGTTGGCAGCATTGTCGTATGACTTCCCTCTGCATTTAGCAAAATCCATAAGAACATAAGAACATAAGAGAAGCCATGTTGGATCAGGCCAACGGCCCATCAAGTCCAACACTCTGTGTCACACAGTGGCAAAAAATGTTATATACACACATACACTGTGGCTAATAGCCACTGATGGACCTGTGCTCCATATTTTTATCTAAACCCCTCTTGAAGGTGGCTATACTTGTGGCCGCCACCACCTCCTGTGGCAGTGAATTCCACATGTTAATCACCCTTTGGGTGAAGAAGTACTTCCTTTTATCCGTCTTAACCTGTCTGCTCAGCAATTTCATCGAATGCCCACGAGTTCTTGTATTGTGAGAAAGGGAGAAAAGTACTTCTTTCTCTACTTTCTCCATTCCATGCATTATCTTGTAAACCTCTATCATGTCACCCCGCAGTCGACGTTTCTCCAAGCTAAAGAGTCCCAAGCGTTTCAACCTTTCTTCATAGGGAAAGTGCTCCAGCCCTTTAATCATTCTAGTTGCTCTTCTCTGCACCTTCTCTAAAGCTATAATATCCTTTTTGAGGTGCGGCGACCAGAACTGCACACAGTACTCCAAATGAGACCGCACCATCGATTTATACAGGGGCATTATGATACTGGCTGATTTGTTTTCAATTCCCTTCCTAATAATTCCCAGCATGGCATTGGCCTTTTTTATTGCAAACGCACACTGTCTTGACACTTTCAGTGAGTTATCTATCATGACCCCAAGATCTCTCTCTTGATCAGTCTCTGCCAGTTCACACCCCATCAACTTGTATTTGTAGCTGGGATTCTTAGCCCCAATGTGCATTACTTTGCACTTGGCCACATTGAACCGCATCTGCCACGTTGACGCCCACTCACCCAGCCTCAACAGATCCCTTTGGAGTTCCTCACAATCCTCTCTGGTTCTCACCACCCTGAACAATTTAGTGTCATCCGCAAACTTGGCCACTTCACTGCTCACTCCCAACTCTAAATCATTTATGAACAAGTTAAAGAGCATGGGACCCAGTACCGAGCCCTGCGGCACCCCACTGCTTACCGTCCTCCACTGTGAAGACTGCCCATTTATACTCACTCTCTGCTTCCTATTACTCAGCCAGTTTTTGATCCACAAGAGGACCTGTCCTTTTACTCCATGACTCTCAAGCTTTCTAAGGAGCCTTTGATGAGGAACTTTATCAAAAGCTTTCTGGAAGTCAAGGTAAACAACATCTATCGGGTCTCCTTTGTCCACATGTTTGTTCACCCCCTCAAAGAAATGCAACAGGTTAGTGAGGCAAGATCTTCCCTTGCAGAACCCATGCTGAGTCTTCCTCAATAACCCGTGTTCATCAATGTGCCTACTCATTCTGTCCTTGATAATGGTTTCTACCAACTTTCCCGGTATTGAAGTCAGACTGACTGGCCTGTAATTTCCCGGATCTCCTCTGGAACCTTTTTTAAAGATGGGGGTGACATTTGCTACCTTCCAGTCCTCAGGAATGGAGGCAGATTTCAATGAAAGATTACAGATTTTTGTTAGAAGATCCACAAGTTCAACTTTTAGTTCCTTCAGAACTCTCGGATGTATGCCATCCGGACCCGGTGACTTATTAGTTTTTAATTTGTCTATCAGTTGTAGGACCTCCTCATTTGTCACCTCAATCTGACTCAGGTCTTTCAACACCCCTTCCAAAATTAGTGGTTCTGGGGCGGGCAAAAAGTTCTCGTCTTCTACAGTGAAGACGGAGGCAAAAAATTCATTTAGCTTTTCAGCCATTTCCCTATCCTCCTTCAGTAATCCTTTTACCCCATGGTCATCCAAGGGCCCCACTGCCTCCCTGGCTGGTTTCCTACTTCTAATATATTTGAAGAAAGTTTTATTGTTAGTCTTTATGTTTTTTGCAATATGCTCCTCATAGTCCCTTTTTGCCTGCCTGATCACAGTCTTGCATTTGATTTGCCACAGCCTGTGTTCCCTTTTACTAATCTCACTTGGACTGGTTTTCCACCGCTTAAAGGAGTCCTTCTTACCTTTTACAGTTTCCATTACTTTGTTTGTTAACCACGCAGGCCTTTTCTTATGCCTGTTTGTGCCTTTCCTAACTTGTGGTATGTATTTTATCTGAGCTTCTAGGATTATAGTTTTAAATAGCGTCCAAGCTTCCCCAAGGGTTTTGACCGTATGTACCTTTCCTTTCAGTTTCTTCCTCACATGCCTCCTCATCTCAGTGTATTTACCCCTTTTAAAGTTAAACGTGGTTGTGGTGGTCTTTTTGGACAACTCCCTATTTATACAAACGGTGAAATCAATAACATTATGGTCACTGCTCCCAAGCGGCGCAATCACTTTTACATCTCTCACCAAGTCTTGGGCATTACTTAGGACCAAATCCAGGATCGCCCCACCCCTGGTAGGTTCTGAGACCATCTGCTCCATAGCACAGTCATTGAGAGCATCAAGAAACTCAATCTCTTTCTCTTGACCAGAACACATATTGACCCAATCAATCTGCGGGTAGTTAAAATCACCTATTACAACACAGTTTTTACGTTTAGCCGCTATCTTTAAGCCTTCCATCATATTATAATAGTCCTCTCTCTTTTGATTTGGTGGGCGATAACAAACTCCCATAGTTAAATTTCCTTTTGGGCCCTCTATTTCAACCCAAAGCATTTCTAAAAGTGAATCTAATTCTCTGATCTCAGCCTTACTGGACCGTATATCCTCTCTGACATACAGAGCCACCCCACCTCCAACCCTTCCCTCCCTATCCTTCCGATATAGCTTATATCCAGGAATCACCGTGTCCCACTGATTCTCCTCATTCCACCAAGTTTCTGAAATTCCCACAATGTCTATGTTTTCTCCCAACACTAAACATTCCAATTCACCAATTTTACTTTGAACACTTCTAGCATTTGCATACAAACATCTATAATTTCCCAGGCGAGCTAGGCCCGCCACCTTCCTCCTGCCGCCTCGAGACACTGGCAGACAGTCCATATTGTTTGTCACCTTCACAGTGGACAACTCCGGTCCGTTACCCGGTAGAAAAATAGCAGCTAACCCTTCATCTCTTTGAGACGAGTCCTCCCGAACCAGAGACATTTCATCTCCTGTCGGCTTTCCCCCAAGATTTAGTTTAAAAACTGCTCTGCCACCTTTTTGATTTTAAGCGCCAGCAGCCTGGTTCCATCCGGGGACAAGTGGAGACCGTCTCTTTTGTACAGCTCCGGCTTGTTCCAGAAAGCATCCCAGTGCCTAACAAACTTAAACCCTTCCTCCTTACACCATCGTCTCATCCACACATTGAGACTTCTAATTTGTGCCTGTCTCTCCTGCCCTGCACGTGGAACAGGTAGCACTTCCGAGAAGGCTACCTTGGAGGTCCTGGCCTTAAGTCTCCTGCCTAGCAGCCTAAATTTTTCCTCCAGGACCTCACGACTGCATTTCCCCACATCGTTGGTGCCAACATGCACCACGACCACAGGCTCCTCCCCAGCACTGTCTATCAGTCTATCTACTACACGCGTAATGTCCGCTACCTTCGCACCAGGCAGGCAAGTCACCATACGGTCAGTACGCGGTTTCGCCACCCGGCTGTCTACTTGCCTAATGATCGAATCACCAACTACCAATACCCCCCCTCTCCCCCTGCTCAGGGATGGTTCCTTGGCGCGAAAGGATTCCCGCTCACCAACCGAAGAAGAGGTCCCTTCTGAGGGCGCATTTCCCTTATCCTCAGCACGGTGCCCTGTTCCCTCTCGACCCTCACGCTCTCTGGCAGCAACGGGGCTGCTACGTTCAGAGCGGGGCTCATCTAATACGCCCCCGAGAGTCTTCCCCAAGTGCCTAACTGACCGTCTCTGCTTCTCCAGGGCAGTCACCTCGGCCTCAAGGGTACGAACTCGTTCCCTGAGGACCAGGAGCTCCTTGCATCGAGCACACACCCAAGACTTCTGTCCTTTGGGCAGATAGTCATACATGTGACACTCAGTGCAAAACACTGGAAAGCCCCCACCCCCCTGCTGGCATTCTATCTTCATTGTATATATATATATATATTAAAATATACAGTCCTCTTTAAATGCTGTTTAAGTGGCTCCCCTTCTGGCGGGTCAACTTACCTAAACTTACCTTATTGGGAACTTACCTTATTTGGAGAACAAGGAAGCCAGGGATCTGGGTTCCTGCTTCTTAGGGAGCCCCTAGGCGAAGAGCCACAGGCCAAGAGCCCTTTAGCTCTCGCCCTTCGGCTCGCGCCAAAGGCTCGCGCCTTTGGCAAGGCGCAGCTTAAAATGCAAAGAGGTGGAGCAGAGGCACTCCTCAGCAATCACTCTCAATCAGCAGCAATCACTCTCAATCTCTTTCACCCTTAAGGCAGTCAACCAAACAAAGAGCAGTCAACCAAACAAAGAGCAGTTCCCCAGCTATCACACCTTAGAATTTTAGGCAGCCCCACAAACCTTAGAATGTAGTCCTTCAAAACTCAGAAATTCTCAGCAATTTCTCCAGCTGTCTCAGCTATCAGAGCTGCTCTGCTCCTCTCAGACCTCTGTGAGATGTGCTCAGCCTTTGGCAAGGCGCAGCTTAAAATGCAAAGAGGTGGAGCAGAGGCACTCCTCAGCAATCACTCTCAATCAGCAGCAATCCAATTTACAATCATCACATAAGTACTTCAACACCTGCTGTGCCATAGCTTCACCAGTGTAGTTTTGTAATTCCAAAAATGTGATAAATCGTTCAACTGGCTGTTCATCTTGCAAGTATCTGAGCATCATGCTCAGTTGGTCAACATGTGAAAGATCAGGCATTGAGTCCACAGACATACATCATGATGCTCAGATACATTAATTTAGTCAATGATGACGGAGTGCACTTTCTTTGCCATTAACTCAATAAGTTCCTCACATATCGTTTTGGACAGGTACAAAGGGTTGCCTTTTCCAGCACTGCTATACCGTGATATGTGAGCAGCCAAGATTGGGTCAAACTGACTTATCAATTCGAGTAGCCCCAAATAATTCCCATTATTGAGAGACCCAAATTTTTCCACTATTCCTTGGAATGCTAATCCTCGTTCAGCCAGTGTGCAAATGACTGCTACAACACGCTGAAGCACATTCTCCCAGTAATTGTACTCCTCTTCAATTTGTTTTTCCAGTGGCTGTGTCAAGCCTAAGCCTTGTTTCCGAGTTAAATATGTCAACATGGCATCTCAGTGAGTTTTACTTTTTTCATGTGTTTCGCCAGTCACTGAATCCTTCATTTGTAGCAAAATGTGTTGACCCTTTGGGTGCAAATAGTTTACAAATAAAACAGTAAACTGATCCTTTTGAAGAAAAGTACAACAGTAGTGTACTCCATTGTGAGTAGTGTTCACCATTGGCTTTTATTCCAAAAAATACCTTCTGTGAACAGTATCTCTTTGGCTTCCCATTGATGAAATTGTGACACGATTTGTCAAATGGCCCATTGGGGTGCTGACATTCACTGAGTCCACAAGCAACCCAATAAGTCACATCATCACCACAAAATTCATTCCACAACCCTGGGTCCTTAGCTTTGTTCATTTCATCCTTGGTCAGTTCTCTAAACTCCTTGGACAGTTCACGCTTCATTTTTGATGTTTACATGGGGCTAAAATTTAAAAGGGGCAGAGAGGGTCATTGAAATGACTGTCATGACAACTGAATTTGGCTCCATCATTTTACTTTTAAACACATGCATTTTACTTTTAAACAGACGATAACCCTAGGGTGCACCATGATCAATTTGCACTAGTTTTATCATTTTTTTTTTTTTTTTACAAATCTTCATTTTTTTTTCACCCTTTTCTCAACTTTGTGGTGCCCCCTTTGACCCTGGTGCCCTAAGTATGTGCTTAGTCTGCTTAATGGTTAATCCGCCCCTTGGGGGAATAAAACCAACTCTTCTTCCAGGAGGTGATGTCATCACAATGAGATGTCAGGGTGATACTCTGGTATCTGGGCAAAGCCTCTATGGTAGAAGCCAAATTTACCATATAGTTTTTGCCCAAATCCCAGAGCATCGCCTCGATGTCCTGGACGTGATGATGTCACTTCAGGGTCACATAGGCAGTGATGTGGGTCCCTTGCTGTAGGTTGGATGGGCCTTCCTGCTGCTCTGGGTAAGTCCTCACTGTCCCTTGACAGTTGCCTGGTGTGTATGTGACTGTTTCATGTGAGTGTCAGTTCCTGCGTGGCTCATTGGAGCCTCTAGGGCTGAGCTTGGGGACAATGAGACAATGGGAAGCAGCATCCAAATCTCTGCTTCCCCAGACCAATTGCAAGCCCCTGCTTGTTTTAATTTTAATTAAATTGCTAAATTAGCTATTTAATTAAATTAATTAAATTAGTTAAACTAATTAAATTTTAATTAAATTGCTAAATTAGCTATTGCTTTTAAATATTATTGTATAACTTACTGTATTTGATTTAATGTTGTTAGCCGCCCTGAGCCTGCTTCGGCGGGGAGGGCGGGATATAAATAAAATGATTGATTGATTGGTTCAAGTGGTCCAATGATGTGCTAGTGCAGGAACTTGTGTGTGTATATATTTGGCCCCATTGGTCCAGTTTAGCAGTCTTGGTTAACTGTTGCCATGCTGTAATCGCAAATAAAAAGCTGTGATCAAATCTATCTGAGTCTCCTCATGCATCGAACCCAGTACATTTCATCTGGAAACCCTAGGTGAGACTCAAGTGGGAGGACGTTCCAAAAGTGGGGCTACGACTGAAAAAACCCTGTCTCTAGTCACAACCTGCCTCACTTGGACAGAAATGCAATAGGAGTAGCCACATACAGTAGTTCTTTGACATTTGCAGATTTTTGACTTGAGGTTTCACTTAGTTGCACCCTGTATCCTGTTTCTACTTCCCCCACAATAAAACATATTATTCAACAGTAGGCAACACAACACAATAATAATAGTTTCCCCTAATGCTAAACAGCCAACAAATCAATGTGGGTGGTAAATATATGAATCTAGCAGTATGAGAAGTATTTGTCACTTAACTAATTTATCAAGAACCACAAATGTTGTAAGTGAAACCCAACGACTGTGCAAACTGGTGGTGAAGGATAGAATAAGACAAGATCCCAATGTGGGTCAGCTTGTAGGCTGGGAAGTTTGGGTGCCCAGTAGGGCAATCCCCTAAGACTGAGGGTGTATTTCTAGAGCTATTTGATTACACAACAGATTTTTATCCTATGCTTGATGTGACTTAGCATTTAAAACAGGTAAACGTTGGCAGCCATTTTGTGGCTGGCTCCTCGTCCTGTGGCAGCCATTTTGCGGCTGTCCCCACAATGCTGTTTCAGAATTCCAAAGGTTTCTGAAGACTCAAAACAGTTCGGGACCCCTGGGCTAGACGGTCAGCTGCGATCACACACACAAAAGAATGCTCTTTTGATCAATTTTCAATACACTTTCCAACTGGACTTTGCCAGTGCACACAATAAAATCCAGTTGGAAAGTGCACTGAAAGTGGATCGAAAGTGCATTATTTAGTGTGTGTGATTACAGCCTCTGACTAGGATCTTGGAGAACCAGGTTCCCATCACACCTCTGCTGAAAAAGCTCGCTTGGTGACCTTAGGACCGTGACACACTATAGGGTTGCCAAGTCCCCCACGGCCTCCGGTACCATAGAGTTTTCCTCCCAAATTGCTGGAGTGTCTGGGAAAACCTCAGAGTTTTCCTGGAAGCTGCTAGAGTCACTTGTGAATGATGTAGACGGGTGGGTTGGGGGTCTCCCAAGCAGGGGAACCCCCGCCTGGCCCAGGTGCTAACACACTTGCAGGGTTGTTGTTGGAAGGATAAAATCAAGGAGATAATGATGTAAGCTGCTTGTTGGCGGCATATAAATGAAGTCTACAAATAAAGTAATAAACCAACTGTTTGCTCACATGCTACGGAGATGTGTTAAGCTTCTTAACACGGCTATTCAAAAAAAGAGGTTGGCCAGGAAAGTTTGGTCAATCTGTAACAGGTAATCAGCTAAACACAGTTTTTCCACAGGAATGGTCAAATGTTTGGCATAAACACATGATGCAATTAGAGAATTCTTTTACAGTTTTTGTCAAGTCTGCTTTAACTTTGGTCAAGCCTGCACTCATTCTTTGGTTCAGGAGAAGTGTATCCTGGGTAAAGCCACACTGTATGCCAAAGCTGCTAGCCTGTACTTTTCCTCCCCGCCCCTCCTCTCCTTTGTTATGTAGTGTTGCTTTGAAATGGGAATATGGGAAAGAGATTATGGTGCCTTCTCAGGCAGAGTGGTGGGGGAGTTGGGAGTCGAAAGACGCTCAAGGCCAAGCCAGGCCTGAGAACGAAATAGTAACATCAATGTGTGAATGTGCCCTGCATAGAGTGCCCCTCCCTCAAGAATCCTTTTGATGTATACCTTATATGATTGCCTCTATTGTATAATCGCCAGTCTTTCAATCTTCCTGTAGTCGAGAATCATGATAACAATAAACTAGAAACTTTGTATCAAGCAAAGACTCGTTACTGAATCAGCCGACTTGACAGTTTTCTCTAACTGCATCATGTGCTTATAAAGAGAATTAAGAGAATTATAAAGAGAATTATTTTACAGCTTTAGGAGCCCCGTGGCACAGAGTGGTAAAGCTGCAGTACTGCAGTTGGAGCCCTCTGCTCACGACCTGAGTTCGATTCCAGCGGAAGCTGGTTCAGCTAGCCGGCTCCAGGTTGACTCAGCCTTCCATCCTTCCGAGGTTGGCAGAATGAGTCCTGAGCTTGCGGGGGGGGGGGGGGGGAAGTGTAATGACCAGGGAAGGCAATGGCAAACCACCCCATAAAAAGTCTGCCGTGAAAACGTTGTGAAAGCAACGTCATCCCAGAGTCGGAAACGACTGGTGCTTGCACAGGGGACTACCTCTACCTTTTTTTTTAAACAGCTTTGGGATATTAATGCATATTTTGGTCATTCATGCATTATTACAGTTACTTCCAAAGACCTGATGTTCCAAATAGTTAATGAGGAAATGTGAAGAGCAACCAGGAAAATCTTGCTCAGTGCCTACACAAGTCAATTTGTATAAAAAGACAAAACCCTCAAGCATCAACCTCAACCTCCCTCCCCCCAACTTTGCGGTGACAAGGTTTCAAATCCCAATGTTGGTTAGACCAAATTTCTTGTCAAGTGCTTGTTTATTCAGTTGCCTGATATTCTCCCAGCAATGCTCATTCGCTCTTTCTCTCCCCCACCATCTCTTTTTTTTCTTTTTGCCAAATGCTAGCCTTCGCCACAAAAATCCCTTTTAATCAACCCAACTGAATAAACAAAATCCCAATTCAATGCACAGGTGGTTTTGTGCTCTCTTTCTGTCATTCTGTAGACAAAAATCCTCCAAAGCAACAGACTGAAAATGATGGGACGTAAAGACAACTGTGTAAAAATAAGGAAGGGGAGGGAGACTATGGTTGGCTATTACCTGCTTTATATATATATTGCTTTTAATACATATATATGCTATTTATATATATACTACTGTCAAGCATCGGTATTTTGAATAATCAAGCTTTTGTTTAAATCAAAGACTCGCTTTATTGATAATCCAATACTTGCTCCAAGGATTGAAACCTTGGAAGTGATACAGAGTTTCACACAGCATAGAATCTTAAAGGTTACTTCAAAGACAAAGTTGTAGATAACTTCAAAAGCATAACATACAGATGTGAATTGCCTATATGGTTCAAAGGGTACTATCCATTTGGTCACTACAACATCTCCTAGTTCCCACACATTCCTAGCCTGTTGATAAGACATGTGGATGGGAACTCGGGGGAGAGCCATTTGCTTTACAATGACAAGATTACTTGCATATCCTGAATCATTGAGAGTTTCTAGGTAGGAAGGGGGGGGGGAGTTTGAAGAGGAGCCTCTAGGCTCAGAAGGAAGAGAATAGGGAAGAGAGGGGGGAAGGGTGAATATAGGAAATCAGAAATAGCATGCTTGACAACTGCTGGCTTTTTAATAGATATTAACATTTGCGGGCTGGCCCCAGTGCATGGATGTTCCAGGGCACGCATGCGGCATGCCATTCCTTCCAGCAGGATTTGATCCCTTTTTCAACTTCAACCTCTTTAAAAGAACATGTATAATTACAGCCCTTCTTATTACCGCATGGTGAAAATGTTGCACAGCTAAGGGGAAATTATTTGAGGTTTATATTATAGAAATATTAGCGTTCTTTATAACTCTGCAGATGCTTCCCTCCCTTTTTCCCTCTATACATTAAGCAGTTTCACTCGTCCAAGAAGCTATTCCAACAGTCTCTGGTCTTTTTTAAAAATTGTCTTCTTGTTTTAACGCTGCACAGCATGTTCCCTTTGATTTTTGTGTGTATTTCCCCCTCCAGGCCTTCAACAGTGCTTCAACAGGAAAGCATGGCTTGTTTAAAAATTTATTCCAGTTAGAAAAGGTTTGAGCGAGGCTGAATGCTGTTTCTAATCATGCTTCTCCCCATGCAGGTCAGCGATTGCAACATTTCCCCCCTCAGTTAAAGGACGGCATCTTTGCTTATGGACAGTATGTTCAAATTAGGCTGATTCTGAGGCTTATGTTGCAATATTTAAGGTTAAAAATGCCAAAATGTTGAAGTTCACTTTCAGTTATTAAAAACACAGTTCATGTTGTTCTTCTTGCTTGTTCAGTTGCTCTGCTGTGTTAAGATGACATAAACAATTCCTATTAGAGGCAGTCCCTGCCCAGTCCACAGGGGCCAGAATTTAGGGATGCCAACTCCAGCATGGGAGATTCCTGAAGATTTGGGAGAGGCGCCTGGGGACAGCAGCGTCTGGGGAGAGGAGGCAGCTCAGCATGGATGTGATAGCCAGGAAAACCTGGAGCTTGGCAAACTTCTGAGAAGCACCCTGTTCTCACACTAAATCCCCTCCCCTCTCACATGAATCTTCTCTACAACTACCCTTCTTATTTTGCTTTCAGTTGCTTGGAAACACCTTGTTCTGTAGTAATAATCTAACCTTCACTGTCCTCATACCTAAAAATTTAACTCTGTTCGGTATCACGGGGCCTCATAGCAGGCGGGAACAAATTGGGAGACAGTAGTGAGTTGTACCAGTTCAGGGTACAGGTGTGTGTGTGTGTAGGGGTGGGGGGGGAGAATGCCTTAAAAAAAAATCCCCTTTCTCATGTAAAGAAAATACCCCACAAACACAAGAGGGGAAAAAAAGAGCTCTCCCTCAGCCCTTTCTGTGTTGTGTTCACTTTTTTGATTGCAAGGAGGCAAATCTTTTTATACACTGGGGGAAGAAGGGAGTGCACTAATGACATCACTTCCTGTCTGGAATGTTAGAGTCCCCTGGATTCCCTGTTCACTGTCCCATGGAGCATCTGTCGGCCAGGATCCCCTTGCCTGGAGCTGCCGAGCCTGCAATTTGGGTTTGCCAAGGAGTAAGGGAAGGCCTTCTTCATTTTTGCCAAATGCAAAATCCACACAAAGACCAGAACTTCTATATTTAGGGGCCAAACTTGGAACGATGGGCCTTTGGAGGTTTTAAGTTAGGCAGAATCCGGACTCCTGCTGCTGCATTTTATTCCTTTACAACTCTTGGAAGAAAACTCAGAGTAGGCTTTTCAAGCAAGGCTTTTTAAATTGTTGCTCGTAGCTTAAGGGTGTTTTTGTTTTGGCTTGGTGAGAAAAACTCACCTTCCCCTTACAGGCCTTAGGAACATTATTTTAGAAGAACCAGCCATTCCTTGTACAAATTTGTGGTGAATTTTATTCTTTAAAAAAAATATCATAGAATCATAGAGTTGGAAGGGACCTCCAGGGCCCTCTAGTCCAACCCCCTGCACAATGCAGGAAACTCACAAACACTTCCCCCTAAATTCACAGGATCTTCAATGCTGTCAATTGGCCATCCAAGGAAGGAGAGCCCACCACCTCCTGAGGAAGCCTGTTCCACTGAGGAATTGCTCTAACGGTCAGGAAGTTCTTCCTAATGTTGAGCTGGAAACTCTTTTGATTTAATTTCAACCCATTGGTTCTGGTCCTACCTTCCGGGGCCACAGAAAACAATTCCACGCCATCCTTTAGATGATAGCCCTTCAAGTACTTGAAGATGGTGATCGTATTACCTCTCAGCTGCCGCCTCTTCAGGCTAAAGATCCCCAGCTCCTTCAACCTTTCCTCATAGGACTTGGTCTCCAGACCCCTCACCATCTTCGTTGTCCTCCTCTGGACCCCTTCCAGCTTGTCTATATCCTTCGTAAAATGTGGTGCCCAAAACTGAACACAATACTCCAGATAAGATCTTATCAGAGCAAAGTGATACCATCACATCACGTGATCTGGACACGATACTTCTGTTGATGCAGCCCAAAATTGCATTTGCCTTTTTAGCTACCTCATCACACTGTTAACTCATGTTCAGCGTATGATCCACTAAGACCCCTAGATCCTTCGCACATACTGCTGCAAAGACAAGTCTTCCCCATTCTATAACCATGCATTGGATTTTTCCTACCTAAATGCAGAACTTTACATTTATCCCTGTTAAAATTCATTTTATTGATTTTAGCCCAGTTTCCCAGCCTGTCAAGGTCACCCTGTATCCTGTTTCTGTCTTCTTCTGTGTTTGCAACCTCTCCCAATTTAGTATCATCTGCAAATTTAATAAGCATTCCCTCTATTCCTTCGTCCAAATCATTGATAAAGATGTTGAACAAAACAGGTCCCAGGACAAATCCCTGAGGCACTCCACTTGTCACTCCTCTTCAAGAGGATGAGGAACCATTCTCAAGCACTCTTTGGGTGCGATTGTCAACCAGTTACAGATCCACCTAATGGTAACAGGATCTAAACCACATTTTACCAACTTGTCAACAAGGACAGTATGTGGAACCTTATCAAAAGCCTTACTGAAATCAAGATAAACGATGTCTACAGCATTCCCTCGATCCAGCAAGGTAGTTACCTTCTCAAAAAAAAAAAAGATCAGGTTAGTCTGACATGACTTGTTCTTGAGAAACCCATGTTGGCTCTTAGTAATCACATCCATTCTTTCTAAATGTTCCAGGACCGATTGTTTGATGATTTGTTCTAAAACTTTTCCAGGTATAGACTTCAAACTGACAGGTCGGTAATTACCCGGATCCTCTTTTTTCCCCTTTTTGAAGATGGGGACAACATTCACCTGCCTCCAATCTTCCTGCACCTCTCCTGTTTTCCAAGAATTTTCAAAAATAATAGCCAGAGGCTCAGAAATTACATCCGCAAGCTCTTTTAGAACCCTTGGATGCAGTTCATCTGGCCCTGAGGACTTAGTTTCATTTAAAGAAACTAGGTGTTTATGTACTACACCTATGCTGATCCTAGGTTGGAACTTCATACCCTCCTTATATGCTCTGTTTTTGCCATGCTGAGCACCGTTTCCCTCAGAAGAGAAGACTGAGCAAAAGTAGGAATTGAGCAGTTCTGCCCTCTCTTCATTACCTGTTACAATTTCACTTTCTTGCCCTCGCAATGGGCCTACCATGTCCTTGCTCTTTTTCTTACTCTGAACTTAAGAAACGAACCCTTTTTGGTTGTTTTTAGCATCTTTGGCCAGAATAAGCTCATACTGAGCTTTAGCTTTCCTAACTTTTTCTCTACCAGCACTGGTGATTTGTTTATATTAATCCTTGGTTATAAGGCCCTCCATTTCAAAATTTTCTTTATCTTCATTTATCTTTAAATTCCACTACCAACTGCCACTTGAAACTACTTGTGGGTAACTACCCATCTATCTACAGAACCCCCAAGTTAAGAGTCACAGGCCAAGAACCCTTCGACTAGCGCCAAAGGCTTGAGCCTCTGGCAAGGATGAGCCTTGCAAATTAAAGGCTCAAGCCCCCACTCACCTCTGACTCAACAGCCAGAGCAACAGCAGAGGGTGGCGCCAGCAATTACCCCCAGGCAAACAAGCTCTCCTCACTCAGCAACAGCTACGCAAAGACACACAAAAGCAATCAGAGACCCCTCTCCAGCAGGCACCAAGCACACACACAGTTACCTCCCACAGCAACCCTAGTCAATGCTCCCCAGTAGTTTTAGAAAAGCAAATCAAGTCTCACTCACCTTACCAGCAGCTCTGTTCTAGATCCAAGCACCTTCTCCTACTGCAACTGAGACACTTCTGCCACTGGCAAGGATGAGCCTTGCAAATTAAAGGCTCAAGCCCCCACCCACCTCTGACTCAACAGCCAAAGCAACAGCAGAGGGTGGGGTCAGCAATTACCCCCAGGCAAACAAGCTCTCCTCACTCAGCAACAGCTACACAAAAGACACACAAGAAACCCCTCTCCAGCAGGTACCAAGCACACACACAGTTACGGTACCTCCCACAGCAACCCTAGGTAATGCTCCCCTGCAGTTTCAGAAAGGCAAATCAAGTCTCACTCACCTTACCAGCAGCTCTGTTCTAGATCCAAGCACCTTCTCCTACTGCAACTGAGACACTTAACAGATAGAAGAGGGGGGTCACCTTTCTCGGGGCCTACCCATTTTTTCCAGAAAGCGGGTAGGGCTGGGTGGAGCTCTTGTTCAGCAGGGCTCCTAACTGGCAAATGGAGACCAGCTTGTGTGTGCACATCAAAGTAATGTTTCAATGGTGGTTCCCACCACAGTCTTGCTTGTATTTGTTCTCTTCTTTGCTAGCGTGTTTTAAAATTACCACTCTTTCCCCCTGCACTTGGACTTCAGCAACTTTGTAATTGTGCCTCCAACCCTGGCAGAATTCTGAAGGTGGCCACAGACTCAACAACATCGGGGACCCCTTGGTTAGAGAGAGCTCAGGTCTCAATGGAACTTTCAGAGTTTTCCTCTGAGGCTTTGGTCCAGTTTCCTCACTGTCTCCTCCTGATATTTTTTTCTCCCTCCTGCAAGATGGGCTACTCGTTACCCAGCCATGGGTACCTTTGTCACAGTGGTTTGGGGGTGCAAAGGTCAACCACAAGTCAGGCCAAAAGAACAACAGAAGGTATGCAACAGCTGCGAAATAATGAAAGCCCTGCTTGCTCCCCTCATGAAGGTTCAGAAATGCATCTTGGATTTAAAATCTGTATATGTCTACAGCATGCCCACCTTGTCTTTAAAAACATTACACTCACTCTAAAAAGAAAATACTTCACAGAGGATATTTCCCCAGTACTCCCCAAACTTCCATTTTTTTGTGTTGGAAAAAATTGCGGAGGGGGAGGAGGAAAAATAGGGGGGGGGGGGTTGGCCATCCCCCCCGAATTGTCCCCTTGGGATTTCATCTCTTCTTTCACCTCACAACTTTCTCATTTCTCCAGCCTCTGCTGACCCATTGGGACAAATTCTTCTTGTTCTGAGGACGGCATGGATCTATGGTGGGCTGCTTCTACATATTTATAATTTATTGTTCTTTGAGGGCAGCAAAATGGCAAGACGATTGATTGTTTTCAGTCAACCTCCTCCTCTTGAAACAACTCCTGCCTGCCAGAAATTCCTAACCATGAAGTGCAATGGAAAACTATTGTAGAGAATGGACCTCTGCGATATTGCTTTAATGCTAGAACAGACAGCAGGACTTCGGAGTGGGCAGTGGCGTTAGCAAGGCTAGATAGGATGTTTCCTGTGCCTTTTCCTCAATCAGCTTGGCTGTTGTTCCTTTGTTTACCCAAAATGCTACTTTGAGGTATTCCTTCCTTCTGTTTTTTTTCCTCTCTCTCCCCCTCCCCACCTTTGTCCGCCATGAGAGCAGGACAGGCTCTCTATAGTCTCTCTTCATCCCAGCTTAGATAGCTAAAAACGTTTATCTTTCCTGTCCAGTATGGAGTTCTTTACTGATAAAGAATTTCTACTTCCTTTCGAAGTAACAGACTTCAGTGTGAGCTCATTCTTAAGCAGTTGGGCATAATCCCACAGTGCAAAGCCAGCTCAAACTTTCCAAAATAAATGGAGGATCAGCCAAGGCTCCATCTGGGCCCTTTTGATATTCTGGGGTGCTGAACAAAAATTAGAAAAGAGTCTCTTTAGATGTGTGTGTAATTAGAGAATATTTATTTTGCTTTGTGCTCCTTGAGGTATGTTGTGCATTGCTAAACATTTCCCTAAACAATCTGATAGTGAACATTAGTATAAAATCTCTGTAAAGTTGTGGCCTCCAGCCTTTCTGGATTGAGTGGTGGTGGAAAGTGTCATCAAGTCTAGGGTTGCCAGGTCCAACTCAGAAAAATATCTGGGGACTTTGGGGAGTGGAGCCAGGAGACTTTCCCATTTTCTAAAATAAATAAAAATACAGCAGCGCAGTTCCCCTGAATACAGTCTTCATTTACTCATCTCCCAGCAGCTACACTTCCACTAAATGAAAGTGAACACACACAAAGATTTCAAGTTTTCACGGCTGGTAACATCATTAGGGTTTGTAGAATCTTTCGGGCTCAAGTGCCGTGTTCTACTGGAGAAAGTCTGGGAGAAAAACTTTCCTCAGTAGAACATGGCACTTGAGCCCGAAAGATTCTACAAACCCTAATGAACACACACATTCTCACAAAGCAGCCCAAAAAACCCAAACAGTTTGCAAGTACACACTTTTGTGATCTCACTGGGGCAATTTACTCATATTGCTGAATATAACATCTGCTGTATTTCAGCCAGCGTCTTCAGGAAAACACAGAACTGCCTGGGAGGTGGAGTTTTCCTCCCAACAAACAGAGGGACTGAGAGCAACCTGGCTGTGTCTGCTCACCCCGCTCCCTTGTGGCTTTCCTCTTGCCAGATTTAAAAGACACACACACATTCAGAAACACAAACAGTTGCAAGCCTCTCCTAAACCTGCCCAGGTATGAAGTCACATGGTGGCTGTTGGGGTGGGACTTCCCCCACTGGCTAGCTAGCTGGCAGTGGGGAGTAACCTGAAAAACTGGGTGATTTGACTGGCAAGCCTAGTCAAATCACAACTGATTTACGGTGACCCCTCATAGGGCTCCAAGGCAAGAGACTTCCGAGGCAGCTTTGCCACTGGCTGCCTCTGCTTAATGACCCTGAACTTCCTTCGTGGCCTCCCGTCCAAATAGAAACAAGGGCCAACCCTTGGCAGCAACATGGGACCCACTGAGCTGCAAGCACGTGATATCAGAGGGAGAAGAGGAGCCAGGATTACTGCTTTACTGTAGGCAGAGCTCCCAAGTCCAATTCAAGAAATATCTGGGGACTTTGGGGGTGGAGCCAGGAGACTTAGGGCGGAGCCAGGAACAAGGGTGTGACAAGCATAATTAAACTCCAAGGGAGTTCTGGCCATCACATTTAAAGGGACCGCACACCTTTTTAAATGTCTTTCTTCCATAGGAAATAATGAAGGATAGGGGCACCTTCTTTTGGGGCTCATAGAATTGGACCCCCTGGTCCAATTGTTTTGAAACTTGGAGGGTTCTTTGGGGCACTAGATACTATAGTGAAAATTTGGTGCCTCTACCTCAAAAAACACCCCCCCAGAGCCCCCGAAACCTCCAGATCAATTCCTCATTATACCCTATGAGAATCGATCTCCACATAGGGAATAATGAAGTGCTCAGCAGACGTGCCCCCCCCCCCTTTTCTTGCGACTCTGAAGGGGGATTGGCCTCTCTACTCACAAGTTGCTGCCAACTTCTTCCAAGTTACACAGACACACCATCCCAAGAGGAAGCCTTTCAATCGGAGACTGAAGCCTCTGGAGATGGAAAGGCACATGGTCCTCTGGGGGCGGGGCTTCCCCCCACCGGCCAGCTGACTGGGGGCGGGAAGGAGCCTGGGAAACTGGAAGAACCCCCGCTGGGACCTGGGGATTGGCAAGCCTAACTGTAGGGGAGGGGGCTCCCTACAAAAGCTTTGGAGACTTGGCTAGTATAATAAGGGGGCTAGTCCAAGCTGTGCTGAGCAGGGATAAAGAGAGAAGGACAAGAGAACGTTGGCAAAGTGCTGGATTGTCAAGTTTTCTTGCGCTACAAAGGAATCATCTTCACTGCCGAGTGACCTTTGTCTTGCTGTCCTGTTGCTTGTCCCAACGTACATATGAAGAAGGGCAGGAGGCACGGTCTCCTTCCTCTCTCCATGGGCACAAGAGCAGCCTTCCCAAAAGCAGCAAAACAATTGCAGTTCTTGTGGGGCTTGTGACTCCTCAGATGGATGGCGAACTGGAGGGTCATGCCGTGTGGGCTGAAGGCCGCTAGTGGGACAGACATTGGCTGGCTGGAATCCTTCCAAGTCCTGCACTTACTCTTTGGTGATGCTCTTGCTGTTGTCGTGGTGCTGCAATCGCTGGCATCTGTTGAACAGTGTCTGTTCAACACTTCCTTGTTCCTCCAGGTCTGAGGTACTTTTAAGAGCTGTTTCTAAAATATTTTTGGTTTTTTTCAGGGAAAGAGTGAGCCCTTGTCCTTGAAAAGGGAAAAAAATAAGTAACTGGACACCATCCGAAATGCCTCACTAATTCTAGATCCTTTTTCTATTTTCAAACCGGTTTACCCCCTGCACCGGGACATCCCATTTTCTTTCAGGAAAGCTACCCCCATCATATTCCTAAAGAGATCACTTTATTGTGGGTTTTCTGTTGAAACCCGTTGAATGGGGGAAAAGAGCTGATGGCTTCAGAGTACCCAGGGAGTGTTTGATTCAGATCTACTGGTGAAATTAAGCAGATCCACCCCACTAAACAAAGATGGAGGGGAAGTTGCCTGGGAACCATATAAATGAGCGATGGGAATGAAATCCTCCCACTCATCAGCTGACTCAAAGAAAATGGTTCAATTTGTTTAGGATGGCCGAAGAAGCAGACTTCATCGGAGAGGTTGAATTTCCATCGAAGGGGAAATCATCAGACGGCCCCGTCATCTCTTTTTCGGTCCCGTGTTTGCTTTACTTTGTGGAGTGCTACTAAATTTCATTGGCAGGTGGTTCTCTTAGGACCTCACCCAAATGAGCTGTACTTTCAAGCTTTTATAGATTTGAGATGTTGATAATGTTCGATCGGCTGACATTGTCCAGGTTTAGGTAGGTGGCCCTGGTGATCCGAAGCAGCAAAACAAAGTTTGAGTCCGGTGGTATCGTTAAAACCAACCAAGTTTTATTCTGGGTAGAAGCTTTTGTGTGCAGGACTCTAATTAGCCCTTACTGGCAGGCGACTTCCTGGCAGTGTACCTGAAGAGGTGTGCATGCACATGAGGGGTTTAGATAAAAATATGGAGCACAGGTCCATCAGTGGCTATTAGCCACAGTGTGTGTATATATAAAAATTTTTGACCACTGTGTGACACAGAGTGTTGGACTGGATGGGCCATTGGCCTGATCCAACATGGCTTCTCTTATGTTCTTATGTGACACGGAGTGTTGGACTGGAGGGGCCATTGGCCTGATCCAACAGGGCTTCTCTTATGTTCTTATGTGACACGGAGTGTTGGACTGGATGGGCCACTGGCCTGATCCAGCATGGCTTCTCTTATGTTCTTATGTGACACAGAGTGTTGGACTGGAGGGGCCAGTGGCCTGATCCAACATGGCTTCTCTTATGTTCTTCTGTGACTCAGAGTGTTGGACTGGATGGGCCATTGGCCTGATCCAACATGGCTTCTCTTATGTTCTTATGTGACACAGAGTGTTGGACTGGATGGGCCATTGGCCTGATCCAACAGGGCATCTCTTATGTTCTTATGTGACTCAGAGTGTTGGACTGGATGGGCCATTGGCCTGATCCAACATGGCTTCTCTTATGTTCTTATGTGACACAGAGTGTTGGACTGGATGGGCCATTGGCCTGATCCAACAGGGCATCCCTTATGTTCTTATGTGACACAGAGTGTTCGACTGGATGGGCCATTGGCCTGATCCAACATGGCTTCTCTTATGTTCTTCTGTGACACAGAGTGTTGGACTGGATGGGCCACTGGCCTGATCCAACATGGCTTCTCTTATGTTCTTATGTGACACAGAGTGTTGGACTGGATGGGCCATTGGCCTGATCCAACATGGCTTCTCTTATGTTCTTATGAATAATTCTGTGTTGGTCTTAAAGGTGCCTCTGGACTCAGATTTGTTCCATTGTCCAGGTCTGTTTGCCTTCCCTCAGGGACTGAGATTCTTCTGATCTGTAAGAGTTTTAGACTAAACTGCTGTGTTCTATATACTATGTGCCATGGATTATTTCATAATATAGGCAATGGTTTCACTAGGCAACTTTTATATTCCTTAATATAGTTTACAGCGACAGTCACACCATTTTAGAAGTGATATTATGCACCTTTTTATGGTACCTTAGTTGAAAGGAACAGTGCTGTTTTTGCACACATGTACTTATGTTATAAGATATAGATTTTTTTGAAGCACGTTTCCTGCTTTGTTGATTAAGCAGTCATTCTACCATGATTCCTCGTGGTTCTTAATGTTTCTTTTGGAGAGGAGTGATAGATGCCTCAAGGATCTGTCCCGAGACCTTTTGTTAATATATTTATAAATGATTAAGATGTAGGAATAGAGGGAATGCTTATTAAATTTGCAGGTGATACTAAATTGGGAGGGGATGCAAATACAGTAGAAGACAGAGTCAAGATACAAGATGATCTTGACAGGCTGGAAAAGTGGACTACAATAAATAAAATGAATTTTATTAACAAGGATAAAGGTAAAGTTCTGTATTTAGGTAGGAAAAATCCAATGAACATATGAACATATGAAGCTGCCTTCTACTGAATCAGACCCTCGGTCCATCAAAGTCAGTATTGTTTTCTCAGACTGGCAGCGGCTCTCCAGGGTCTCAAGCTGAGCCTTTTCACACCTATTTGCCTGGACCCTTGTTTTGGAGATGCCAGGGATTGAACCTGGGACCTTCTGCTTCCCAAGCAGATGCTCTACCACTGAGCTCACCGTCCCTCCCCAATGCATACTTAGAGGATGGGAGAGACTTTTCTTGGCAGTAGTATCTGCAAAAAGGATCTAGGGATCTTAGTGGACTGTATACTGAGCATGAATCTGCAGTCTGATGTAGTAGCTAAAAAGGCAAATGTGATTTGGGGCTATATCAACATGTGTCCAGATCGCACCAAGTATGGTATTGCTTTCCTCTGCTATGATTAGATCTCACCTAGAGTTTTGTGTTCAGTTTTGGGCGCCACGATTTAAGAAGGATATGGACAAGCTGGAACATGTCCAGAGGAGGGCAACGAAGCTGATGAGGAGTCTGGAGACCAAGTCCTATGAAGAAAGGTTGAAGGAGCTGGGTGATCACCACCTTCAAGTACTTAAAGGACTGTGATATAGAGGATGGTGTGGAGTTGTTTTCTGTTGCCCTGGAAGGTTGGACCACAACCAACAGGTTGAGATTAAATCAAAAGAGTTTTTGGCTAAACATTAGGAAGAACTTCCTGACAGAGCGGTTCTTCAGTGGAACAGGCTTCCTCGGAAGGTGGTGGGCTCTCCTTCTTTGGAGGTTTTTAAACAGAGGCTAGATGGTCATTTGACAGAAGTGCTAATGCTGTCAACTTGAAGGTAAAAGTAGTCCTCTTAGCAAGCACCAGGTCATTACTGACTCATGGGGTGATATTACATCAGGACGTTTTCTTGGCAGACTTTTACTTAGCATTTATGAATTTCCTGCATTGTGTAATGGATTGGTCTAGATGACTCTGGAGGTCCCTCCCAACTCTATGATTCTATGATTCTGATATGTCCATCCTGAACTGCCATCATATTTCTATTAAGATTCTTTATTGCTGCCATTTCCTCTTGAATTTCAATTGGTACTTCTAAAAAAGTGCACACCATCTTGTTATTTTTCTTGGGATTGGCAATGGTATTAACATTTCCTCTATCTTCTGTGTATTGGGACACCCTGTCCTATGTAGTTGTTTATAATGCAATGATAGTGGTAGCAGTTTTTGTTTTCCATAATACTTTTTGTTTTCTTTTGGCTTCTCAATCTTTTTACTTCCGTTATTCCATGAAGACAGATTTTATTCCGCCTATTTGCTTTTTTTCAAAAACAACAACAGTTTTGGAAATTCCTGATTCTAAAATTTTGCCTTTTTTTTTTTTGCCTGTCTGTATACTTGTGAGCAAATAATTCCACCTTGGATGTCTTTGAGTTTTAAAAAATTCTTCGAAGTTCGCTGTTGCCGCATCCTGTGGCAAATGGATTCCACAATTGAATGACTTGTTGCGTAAAGAAAAGACTTTAGTTTTCTTTTTATAAGGCAGGGAAAATATTGTCTTTAAAACAGGATTGGTTTTAAAGAAGTTTCTTCTTTTTGTTTTCTATTGCAGACGAGCATAATTGCCCTCGTGTGTGTGTGTGTAAAAAGGCTTCCTTGGTGCTCTCCTCCTGCCAAGCACATCCTTACTCAGCTTTTGAGAGCTGATGAGATTGGGCTACACCATGCTGCCTTCCCTCCAATTTCCCTCTTTTACAGCATAGACATTTCCAGTAACTACTATGCCCATTTATCTTTTTTTATACTAGGCATACCTCCTTTTTCGCTTGTTCTGTCCCTGGTGAAGAGACATGGCCGCAACAGAGCACCAGACCTCGTAAATCCATCATTTCATGGTTCAGCCAGCCACGAACTAGCAACAGTCTGTTTTTACAGTCTCCACCATCTCCCTTCTCAATGCTGTCTTGCACTCAAACATGTGGCGGTGTTTCTGGTTGAATCCTGATGACCCAGGCAGCTGCTGGTGAGATCTGCAGCAGCCAGCAGTCCTCTGAATTCTCCAAAGGCAGTGCCTGCTACAGCTCTGGACCCCCCAGTGCTCTCTTGGGGAAGAGGGGAGGAAACATACCTTGTAAGGAAAGCCGTGCCAACCATATTGTAAATATTGGCTAGCGGCTTCAGTCCTAGGGATGCCACCGCCAGATGAGACCTGGGGATCCCCCAGAATTACAAAGATCAGCTCCCCTGGAGAAAGTGGCTGCTTTGGAGGAGGGACTCTGTGCATCATGCCCCACTGAGGTCCCTGTCCTCTTCAGGCTCCATCCCCAAATCTCCAGGAGTTTCCCAACATGGATTTGGCATGCCTACTCTCCATCCTCCACTGGTGACTAAGAGGGAGCTGTCAACCCTATCCTCTCCTGTCCCACCTCAACCCCCAGACTCCTTTGCCCTAAAACTGAAAAATCTGCACACCCAATTGGCCTGTCAGAAGCCTTTCTGGGTAACAGACCCCCCACTTCCTAAAAATACCCCCAACCTGGTGGATGGTGGGAAAGGTGACGGAGGTTGTCATGGCACCCATGAGAACCATATTGTGGACTCCTGCACCAAACAGTTAAAGAAATGACTTCTACTGCCTATACTATCTATTGTCCTCCCCCGCAATGACTTACCATAGGCCAATATCTATGTCTTAAGCTGCAATGCGTACCCACTCTGCCTATGTCATATCTTATCGAGCTGTGCTGTTTTTAATTGTATATTATTATTTTATCGTTGGATTTTAACTGTTTTTACTATGTTTGTGATGCACCCTGAGCCTGTCATGGGAAAGGCGGAATATAAATCTACTAAAATAAATAAACAAACAAATAAACAAATAAAATTCTTTCCTGTTCCTTTTATCACATGAAACTCCCCATCTGTAAAGTGACCATATTTTGAAAAGCAAAACAAGACCGTTAGAGCGATTCCTAAGTGGAACAGGCTTCCTCGGGAGGTGGTGGGCTCTCCTTCCTTGGAGGTTTTGAAACAGGAGCTAGATGGCCATCTGACAGCAATGAGGATCCTGTGAATTTAGGGGGAGGTGTTTGTGAGTTTAGAGCAGTTCCTCAGTGGAACAGGCTTCCTTGGGAGGTGGTGAGCTCTCCTTCCTTGGAGGTTTTGAAACAGAGGCTAGATGGCCATCTGACAGCAATGAAGATCCTGTGAATTTAGGGGGAGGGGTTTGTGAGTTTCCTGCACTGTGCAGGGGGTTGGACTAGATGACCCTAGAGGTCCCTTCCAACTCTATGATTCTAAGAGGACATATTTCCTGACTGGCGACAGGAAACCAGTGATCACAATGACAAATCTCATTTTCAGTACCCTCCTATTTAAGCCGAGATCATTGCTAATATCTGGGAATAATCCTAACCTCCCAACCCAAAAAAGGATATTTGCATCAGTATTTTTTTTAAGAGCCCAAAAGAGGACTGACACACACAAAAAGAGGACATCTGGTCACCCTGCCAACTTTAGCAGGAGGGGGGGGGGGGGATGGCTGTGCCAGTGAAAAGCAGGCCAAACCCTCTACCACCAGACTTTTGCAGTCAGTCATTTAATCAGGATAACTTTGCAGCCTACAAGGAATTGCTTTCCAAACTAAAGAGCCTCCCTGGACGCAGTTGAGCCTTCCTGACTCAGTCAGCCACCATGACTGAAGAATGCACGAAGAGACGCTTTGAATTGCTTTCCTTCAAGAGTTCCTCAGGGAACGCAGGGCTTCCGCTGCCTCCTCCTTGATACTGAAGCCTTTGCAGCAGCCTGCATTGGTAGTGCTCCTTCTGGGAACACTGACGGCCAGTTCCTCAGGAGTGCTGGCTGTGAAGCTTTCCCAGTTCAGTACTGGCCGGGAATGAAGCTAGAAGGTGGGCTCTTTTAGGATGGTGGACAAAGCCCAGCTCCTTCTTGGAGGCTGTGTGGGGCTGGAATTAAAGGAAGGGGTGGGGGAGGGAAGAGAGTGAGAAAGTGAAAAGGCGCCCAGGGAAATAATTTATCTTACATGATTTTTGATCTGACTGCATGATTGTTCCCAGTATCTGGGGCCACTCCTCGAGTCATCTGAGACAAGGGTAGATGAGGGATTCAGGTCTAGATTACAAATTAAGCCAGGCTCTCTACCTTCAGAGGCTCTTGTGCTCCCCCCATTTCCTGATTTCTCCAAGTATCCGAAGTGATTCAGAGAGACAGGAGAGAGATGGAGGCAATTTCCCTCCTACACAAGATGTCGATCAAGATGTAGCCAGCACTGGGACAGCTCTCATGTGGCTGCAGAAATGAATCTTTTAAGGCAAATAGAAAGTACGGAGCTCCTCTGCACAGCTGTTACAAAGCTACGGAGGGCTGCCTGGTCCCTGTTGAGGTGCCTCATATTTTTCCATGGAAATTTGAAGAGTGTTTACATCATTAAAAACACATAATGAAGCTTTCTGGCAAGTCGAAGGGAGCTCTGAAGGTGATTTTTAAAAAATGTGTGCCTGCATGTAAAATGCAGCTATCTTTCCCTATAGCTGAGGGGAGGCGTGTCTGAGTATTGCCACCCTTGACTTTTTGGGGGGCAGCCAGTCTATGCCAGCTAAGTAGAGAATCCCTCTTCCCCCATTGCTGGGTCAGTAGGAGCTTTTTGTATTGCGCTCATCGTTATCAACTGTATATAGGGTTTCCAGTTCTGGGTGGAGACATATCTGGAGATTTAGGGGTGGGGTGGAGCCACAGGAAGGGCTGGGTTTGGAGAGAGGAGGGACCTCAGCGGGGTACAAGGTCATAGAGTCCTCCCTCCAAAGCAGCCTTCTCTTCCAGGGGAATTGATCTTGGGCTTCTAGAGATCAATTGTAATAGTGGGGGATTTCCAGGTGCCACCTGGAGGGTGGCAATTCTAACAATATCCTCATCTGGATGTGTGCTGGAATGCCCCTCCACACAGGGATGTGGTCTGTCAGAGCTGAATTTGCTTGCGGCGGCATCACTGCACTGGACTCTTAACGTGCAGCCCCATCCACATTCCAGATTAAGCCCTTGGAAGCAAATCTAGAGCGGATTAAGACTGTGAACATGATCCAGCATCTGTGCCTCCACATTATCAGAACAGCTGTCAGAATCTGAGTTTTGTTTTGTTTTTTTGGTGGGGGAGGAGAGATGACAGGAGGGACAATAAGAACATAAGAGAAGCCATGTTGGATCAGGTCAATGGCCCGTCCAGTCCAACACTCTGTGTCACATAAGAGAAGCCATGTTGGATCAGGCCAATGGCCCATCCAGTTTAGCACTCTGTGTCACATAAGAACATAAGAGAAGCCATGTTGTATCAGGCCAGTGGCCCATCCAGTCCAACAATCTGTGTCACATAAGAACATAAGAGAAGCCATGTTGGATCAGGCCAATGGCCCATCCAGTCCAACAATCTGTGTCACATAAGAACATAAGAGAAGCCCTGTTGGATCAGGCCAATGGCCCATCCAGTCCAACACTCTGAGTCACGTAAGAACATAAGAGAAGCCATGTTGGATCAGGCCAATGGCCCATCCAGTCCAACACTCTGAGTCACGTAAGAACATAAGAGAAGCCATGTTGGATCAGGTCAATGGCCCATCCAGTCCAACACTCTGTGTCACACAGTGGCCAATATATGTGTGTGTGTATACGCACACACACACACACATATATATATACTGTGGCTAATAGCCACTGATGGACCTCTGCTCCATATTTTTATCCAATCCCCTCTTGAAGCTCGCTATGCGTGTAGCTGCCACCACCTCCTGTGGCAGTGAATTCCACATGTTAATCACCCCAAAGAGCCCCAAGTGTTTTAACCTTTCTTCATAGGGAAAGTGCACTAAATCCTGCACTAAAATAAAAACGCCTGTCCCTTTGTCACACCATCTCTTCTCAGTCTAGCTCAAAGGCCCTTTAGAAAAGGCAGATGCACGCAGAAGGCTTTTAGGGGAGGGGATAGTCTCAGTTCCTGTAAGAGAGAGTTCCCACGATGTAAGGCAACAGCCAGAAGAAGTTGTTTTCCTGGTTCCCCCCCCCCCTGTCTGTGTGGGCCATTTCCTGGAGTTGGTGGTTAGGCACTCCTTTGGTTATTCTGGGCCTAGGCCATGGAGGCCTTTGAGGTTGAAGCTAACCCCTTGTGCTGAGGCTGGAAACAGAAGGGAAGCCAGTGAGGATGGGCTATAACACTGGTTTGATAGGTCTACTTTGGTGGGTGCCTGTGACGACTCCAGTGGCCACTTCTCATGCCACTTTCTCTGCTATGGCTACCAGGTGCCACCTGTCAGGGTTCAGAGGTGGCACAAAGTCTTAAAACCCTGAAGCAGAGACACTGTTGACGGTGATGTTTATCTTGCTATGTCTTCACATGACAGTTTGAAATAGGCTTCCCAACCCTCCCGCCCTGGCGGGGGACCCCCGAATTTTCAGCCTCCTCCCCCGCTCTTAAAAAATCTGGGGGCGGGGGGAGAGAGAACATACCTGTAGGCATCATGTTGTTTTACAGCTTGGGATCCGTTTTTAAAATGTGTCCCTTTAAGGCTGCACAGGAAACAGGAACGGCCCCTCCCTTTCTTTTCCTGTGCAGCCTTGCTTTCGTTTTCACAGGGAGCAAATTCTGCTGGAAGAAGACCAAGTATGGTAAGTATTTGTCTGTGTGTGTGAGAGAGAGGGAGGGGGCAGGGAGGGGGGATTCCCTGGTATGGAGGCTCTCCCCCTCTTTAGAAAGCGTGTGTGTGGGGGGGAGGGAAATGTCTACTAGCCACTCTATTATTCCCTATGGAGAACGATTCCCATAGAGAATAATAGGGAATTGATCCGTGGGTATTGGGGGCTCTGGGGGGGCTATTTTTTGAGGTAGAGGCACCAGATTTTTAGTATAGCAGCTAGTGCCTCTCCCCAAAATACCCGCCAAGTTTCAAAAATATTGGACTAGAGGGTCCAATTCTATGAGCCCCAAAATATGGTGCCCCGATCCTTAATTATTTCCTATGGAAGAAAGGCATAAGAACATAAGAGAAGCCATGTTAGATCAGGCCAATGGCCCATCCAGTCCAACAGTCTGTGTCACACAGCGGCCAAATATATATATATATATATATATATATATATATATATATATATATATATATATATATATATATACACACACACACACACACACACACATACACACTGTGGCTAATAGCCACTGATGGACCTCTGCTCCATATTTTTATCTAACCCCCTCTTGAAGGAGGCCATGCTTGTGACCGCCACCACCTCCTGTGGCAGTGAATTCCACATGTTAATCACCCTTTGGGTGAAGAAGTACTTCCTTTTATCCGTTTTAACCTGTCTGCTCAGCAATTTCATCGAATGCCCACGAGTTCTCGTATTGTGATAAAGGGAGAAAAGAACTTCTTTCTCTACTTTCTCCATCCCATGCATTATCTTTTAAACCTCTATCATGTCACCCCTCAGTCGACTGAGTCGAATGATTTTCTCTGGCATTTAAAAAGGCGTGCTGTCCCTTTAAACGTGATGGCCAGAACTCCCTTGGCGTTCAATGATGCTTGTCACATCCTTGTTCCTGGCTCCACCCCCAAAGTCTCCTGGCTCCGCCCCCAAAGTCCCCAGATTTTTCTTTAATTGGACTTGGCAACCCTAGTTTGAAAAGAAAGCAACATACTCCTACCAGATTTGCTATGCTAGCTCAAGCTAACTGTTGTTTTCCCTGTCTTCTCCTTTTGTCTCTCACTCGTCCTGTTTCTGTCTCTTTTCTGCTTGCGGATCCACCATGGGGCTGCTAACCATCAGCTGAAAATCAAGTTGCTGAGTTTGGAAATTCCTGGGAATTGGGGGAGGGGGAGAGCTTGGGGAAGGAGACGTTTGAGGTGAGGGATCTCTGTGGGGGTAGGATGCTGTAGATCTCCGAAGTGTGGAGATAAAGAAGTTCTCATTCTAGAGCTCCAGGCTTCACTTGTAGGTCGGCAGTCCTAGCTGACAGCCAGCGGGAGAGTGAGGGTGCTAGAACATTTCAAAAAAACCATATGGGGTAAAACCATAGAGTTTTGTCTTAATCCTAGAGTATCATGGCAACATCATGATGGCAATGCAATGTCACTTCCTGGTAATCACTGGATATTACAGCATAATGCCACTTCCTGGCAACTAACTCCCCCCCCCCACCTATATGTCATGTTTGAGAAAATCTGTTTTAATGTATCTGTTTTAATTAGGGTTGCCAAGTCCAATTGAAGAAATATCTGGGGACTTTGGGGGTGGGGCCAGGAGACTTTGGGTCTGGAGCCAGGAGACATTAGGGGTGGAGCCAAGATCAAGGCTGTGACAAGCATAATTGAACTCCAAAGGAAGTTCTGGCCATCGCATTTAAAGGGACGGCACACCTTTTCAATTCCATCCTTCCTTAGGAAATAATGAAGGATAGGGGCACCTTCTTTTGGGGCTCATAGAATTGGACCCCCTGGTCCAATCGTTTTGAAACTTGGGGGGTATTTTGGGAAGAGGCACTAGATGCTATACTTAAAATTTGGTGCATCTACCCCAAAAAACAGCCCCCCCAGAGCCCCAGATACCCACGGATCAATTCTCCATGATTTTCTCTGGGAATAAATCTCCATAGGGAATAATAGAGTTCCCAGAAGACATTTCCCTCCCCTACCCCCGCTTTCTGACGACCCTGAAGCGAGGGGAGGGTCTCCAAACTGGGGGATCCCCTGCCTCCACCTGGGGATTGGCAACCCTAGTTTTAATGTATCTGCAGTGTGAAACTAAACATGCAAAGTCACTCAGTTCTTGCTTATACCCAGAATTAAACTTTGTTGGTCTTAAAGGTGCCACAGGACTCAGACTTCTTCCTTCCATCTGTTTGTCAATTCTTTTGTTATCCATATGCTCATTTGCTGCTATACACGGGTCTTACGGCTTGAATCCAATCTTAGCTGTATTGATTGCTGTTACTTGTGTATCTTGATCGTTGACTCTAACTAGCCCTTCCTGGCAACTAACTGCATCCCCACCCTCTCTCTACCTATATGTATGGCTTGAGGAAGTCTCTTTCAATGTATCTGAAGAAGTGTGCTTGCACATGAAAGCTCCTGAGAGCCAGTTTGGTGTAGTGGTGAAGTATGCGGACTCTTACCTGGGAGAACCGGGTTTGATTCCCCACTCCTCCACTTGCATCTGCTGGAATGGCCTTGGGTCAGCCATAGCTCTCTTATCTGGGAGAAACGGGTTTGATTCCCCACTCCTCCACTTGAACCTGCTGGAATGGCCTTGGGTCAGCCATAGCTCTCTTATCTGGGAGAACCGGTTTTGATTCCCCCCTCCTTCACTTGCAGCTGCTGGAATGGCCTTGGGTCAGCCATAGCTCTCTTATCTGCGAGAACCGGGTTTGATTCCCCCCTCCTTCACTTGCAGCTGCTGGAATGGCCTTCGGTCAGCCATAGCTCTCTTATCTGGGAGAACCGGGTTTGATTCCCCCCTCCTTCACTTGCAGCTGCTGGAATGGCCTTCGGTCAGCCATAGCTCTCTTATCTGGGAGAACCGGGTTTGATTCCCCACTCCTCCACTTGCATCTGCTGGAATGGCCTTGGGTCAGCCATAGCTCTCTTATCTGGGAGAACCGGGTTTGATTCCCCACTCCTCCACTTGCGGCTGCTGGAATGGCCTTGGGTCAGCCAGAGCTCTCTTATCTGGGAGAACCGGATTTGATTCCCCACTCCTCCACTTGCATTTTCGGGAATGGCCTTGGCTCAGCCAGAGCTCTCTTATCTGGGAGAACGGGGTTTGATTCCCCACTCCTCCACTTGCATCTGCTGGAATGGCCTTGGGTCAGCCAGAGCTCTCTTATCTGCAGTCTTCTTCTTCTTCATACCCAGAATAAAACTTTGTTGGTCTTAAAAGTGCCACTGGACTCAAACTCGGTTCTTCTGCCAGTTAAGAAATTTTTTTCCTCACTGGCCTTTGGTTGGCCTATGGGCAACCAAGGGGAAGACATCGGTTTCCCTATTTACTCTCCCCTCTTAGAGTTCTGCTGTCGCTCATATGGCACCACTTCCTTCCCATGCAACAAAGCCTAGGAGTTATTTAATTATTAGATTTTTTTTTGAAAAAAGTCACCACTCACCCAAATGTTCTTGTGGCAACTTACAACATTAAAACCAAGAAGGTACTAGAGGCATAGAGGACGCAATGAGAAAAGTCAGGAAGGAGCAGACAGGCAAAGCAGCTCTAGAGGCCAATGTGATTCTGGAATAGGAATATGTATGCTTCATTTGACCTAGGGGCTCCGGTTTGGGATCGTAGGACCAGATTCCTGGAATTCTGCTGTTTGTTAGAGTTGTCTAGAGTAGCATGCGTGGGGCTGTTGAGAGCAGAAGCCACGTCATTGGCGCACTGTACAATCTGGAGTGAATTCTGGTTCAAAAAACACTTTGCAGTGTGCCTTCATGCATACAAAGGAATGACTTCAGCAGGAGCATCACACAAGGCAGTCAGAGACATGCAGTCTGTTGACTTCTCGTGCAGTTTCCCCACCGCCTCTGGCTCAGCTGGGGCTCATTTGGAGAAAGGGGCTCAGTTTGGAGCCTGCTTTTCCGAGGTGCCTCACAGAGATTCTGTGCACGTGTCAAATGTGTTCTCCCCCCCACAGCCATGTTCTCCTAGCTGCTCTGCAGTGCCTTCAGAAAGATTGCTAGCAGATGACTAATTTCTGACTGCCTGTTTTCATATCTTCCCCCCCCCCCCCCTCTTCCCATGGTTACATAGCATTGAGAGATTGGCAGAACTTCCTGCCACCCTGAGAGCATGGCAGCTGTAATCTCCACTCTTGCCCATTCTCCACTTCCACTGAATACTTATTTCCAGAGTTATGTAGCCAGGCCTTGCTAAGGTGGTGTCAGCAGCAGACTGGGAAATGTATGAGAGCAGAAATGTGGGATGTCTGAGAGTGCTCCAGGTTGTGCGTGCGCGCAGCCTGGTTCCTGTGCGAGCACAGATAAACTCATTCAGATGTGCACATTTCCCACTGATGCAAACAGGGCAAAGGAGAGGAGACTGAATGGGAGCAGGAGAGAGTCTCTAGACACGACTGTCTTCATGAACTTTCCAATACAGAGATCTCCCCCAGTTGCTCTTATTGGGAACAGAATTTTCCAAGCAATACGTCAAGGATTTGGATCTTCTATTTTTAATTTAGCTTTTGGCAGTTCTCGATGAAGTTACAGCAAGTAGTTATAAAATACAGCATGCAGATGTTTCACCTATGTGCATGAGGCGGCATGGAAAATCTTACGAGCATCCTCATTTAGAAAGCATTTTGTTAAAAGAGAGAGAAAATTAACTGGGTTTGATTAAGAAATTTATTAAGAAATTTGATTAAGAAATGTATTATTTTCTCAATCACTTGTACTTCCCCTCAAGAATTTTTTGGGGGGGCATCTATACCTCCGTCGGCAATGCTTTCTTCTTTGCTTTCAATTTTTTAAAAAAAAAAAACAGATTGTGCTACAATAAGATGAGAGACATAACGAAGAACTAGGGTTGCCAAGTCCAATTCAAGCAATATCTGGGGACTTTGGGGGTGGAGCCAGGAGACTTTGGGGGTGGAGCCAGGAACAAGGGTGTGACAAGCATCATTGAACTCCAAAGGGAGTTCTGGCCATCACATTTAAAGGGACGGCACACCTTTTTAAATGCCTTCCTTCCATAGGAAATAATGAAGGCTAGGGGCACCTTCTTTTGGGGCTCATAGAATTGGACCCCTTGGCCCAATCTTTTTGAAACTTGGGGGGTATTTTGGGGAGAGGCACTAGATGCTATATTGACAATTTGGTGCCTCTATCTCAAAAAACAGCCCCCCCAGAGCCCCTGATACCCGCGGATCAAATCCCCATCATTCCCTATGGGAATCATTCATGGAGGTGCATGATGGCTCTGGGGGTGGAGCTTCCCCCGCCAGCCAGCTGGCTGGGGGAGGGGGGAAGCCTGTAAAACCAGGGGATCCCCCTCTGGGACCTGGGGATTGGGAAGCCTACGAAGAACAAATCTGTAAACGCTTCCCAAGGCAGCCTTTTTTGCGTGGGAAAGAACTGTTGCTGAACCTGAACTCAAAACCTGAAAGTCTGACATTAAGCTCAGGTTCGAAGTAAGTAGCTTGATAATGGCTGTTTAGGAGAGGGTTGCCAGATCACCCCTTGGCCAGATCCAGTTTGAGGAACTCCCGAAGATTTGGGGATGGAGCCTTGGGACAGCAGGGACTATAGTGGAATACAATGCCCCAGAGTCCACCCTCCAAAGCTTCTCCAGGGGAACTGATCTCTGTAGACTGGAGATGAGCTGTAATCCCAGGGGATCCCCAGGTCCCACCTGGAGGATGGCATCCCTAGTTTAGGAAGTTGTTTGTGGATTGATTGGTTAGTTGGTGGATTCAACTGGATGAATCACCCCATCCCAGCTAGTGCCAGGCTCTGGGTGATGTATAATAAATAAAAAAATGCATACATCTAAAACCGATAAAATCAATTAGACTAAAACAATAGGACACCCCAATGGTGTCCTATTAGAGCTCTTCCAGTGCAGATTTCTGGACACTGAATTGGGGCGGGTGGGTGGGGAGGTGGCATCTTGGCAACTGTTGCTGTCCTCAATCAAAAGCCAGGTGGAACATCTCTGTCTTACAGGGCTGGAGGATCTGGAAAAGATCTTGCGGGGCTCTAAGAACATAAGAGAAGCCATGTTAGATCAGGCCAATGGCCCATCCAGTCCAACACTCTGTGTCATACAGTGGCAAAATTTTTTTATATATACACACACACTGTGGCTCATAGCCACTGATAGACCTCTGCTCCATATTTTTATCTAAACCCTTCTTGAAGGTGGCTATGCTTGTGGCCGCCACCACCTCCTGTGGCAGTGAATTCCACATGTTAATCACCCTTTGGGTGAAGAAGGACTTCCTTTTATCCGTTTTAACCTGACTGCTCAGCAATTTCATTGAATGTCCACGAGTTCTTGTATTGTGAGAAAGGGAGAAAAGTACTTCTTTCTCTACTTTCTCCATACCATGCATTATCTTGTCAACCTCTATCTTGTCACCCCGCAGTCGACATTTCTCCAAGCTAAAGAGTCCCAAGCGTTTCAACATTTCTTCATAGGGAAAGTGTTCCAGCCCTTTAATCATTCTAGTTGCCCTTTTCTGGACTTTCTCCAATGCTATAATATCCTTTTTGAGGTGCGGCGACCAGAACTGCACACAGTACTCCAAATGAGACCGCACCATCGATTTATACAGGGGCATTATGATATTGGCTGATTTGTTTTCAATTCCCTTCCTAATAATTCCCAGCATGGCATTGGCCTTTTTTATTGCAAACGCACACAGTCTTGACATTTTCAGTGAGTTATCTACATGACCCCAAGATCTCTCTCTTGGTCAATCTCTGCCAGTTCACACCCCATCAACTTGTATTTGTAGCTGGGATTCTTGGCCCCAATGTGCATTACTTTGCACTTGGCCACATTGAACCTCATCTGCCACGTTGATGCCCACTCACCCAGTCTCAACAGATCCCTTTGGAGTTCCTCACAATCCTCTCTGGTTCTCACCACCCGGAACAATTTAGTGTCATCCGCAAACTTGGCCACTTCACTGCTCACTCCCTCACTGCTCTGGTGTCCTCTGGCAGAGAGTCTTACCAGGTTGGGACTGAAAAGAAGTCCTGGCCCTCATTAAGGACAGTGAGGCCTCTTTAGGGCCAGGGATCACTAGCAAGTTATGGGCAGTAGAGCATAACGCTCTTCCAGGGACATAGCAGGGGAGGTGGTCCCAGACCACTCAAAGGCCATAATCAAGACCCTGAATCTGACTCAGTACTCAACTGGAAGCCAGTGTAGCTAAGGAAGAGCTTCTCTTATCAGTAACTCTGGGGGTGGGAGAGGAATACCATTTCTGCTGCTGAAACCGAGAAGAGTCTCCTTTCACCATTGAAGAAAGCTATGCTGGGGATGGTAGGACCTTCCTGGTAGGGGGGTTGCAGTGTGGAAGGGGCTGGTGAAACTGAGTTAAAAAGCTGGCTGGATACAACCCAATCCCCTTGGGGGCTATCAAATAATAATAAGAAGACGACATTGGATTTATATTCCGCCCTCCACTCAAGAGTCTCAGAGCGGCTCACAATCTCCTTTATCTCCCTCCCCCCACAACAGGCACCCTGTGAGGTGGCTGGGGGTTAAAAAGCTCTCACAGCAGCTGCCCTTTCAAGGTCTCAGAGCGGCCTACAATCTCCTTTCCCTTCCTCCCCCTTCCTCCCTTCCTCCCCCACAACAGACACCCTGTGAGGTGGGTGGGGCTGAGAGGACTTTCACAGCAGCTGCCCTTTCAAGGACAACCTCTGCCAGAGCTATGGCTGACCCAAGGTCAGATGCAAGTGGAGGAGTGGGGAATCAAACCTGGTTCTCCCAGATAAGACTCCACACGCTTAACCACTACACCAAGAGAGAGGAGAAGGATTCTGATACTGGTAGTTTTTGTATCTAGTGTGTACAGTTGCTCAGGGGGAGGGGCTGAGGCTATTATCCAGCCCCCTTACCCAGGAGCTTCTAGGTTTGGCATACACACAAAGACCACTCGCATGAGGGGAGAAGGGTGGAAGGCAGAAATAGGGTAATGGCAGAGGAGGAGAGAGCAGAGGAGACAAGTTGATGCAGCCTGTTTCTGATGGCACTATTCATTCCCCCCCCCCCCCCGTGTTTCTGAGGCTGCTGCAGAGAGGAACGGGGAGGCAGCCAGCCAACGAGGCAAAAATAAGACATATAATATGGACAGTACTTAACCTGAAATGCTTTTAAATGCAGAGTTTGCGCAGTGATACAGCAACCAAAGATGGCTGACTTGGCAAATGGTTCTGGCGTCGCCTGGGCCTCCTCCAAAGTCCCCACGGCCTGACAAAGTCTTTCCAGTGGCTTCAACGGCCTGTGGATCAAGCCCGCCCCTGTAATTAGAACAGCCACTGGCAGAATCAAGTTCGACGCAGCCACAAACTCTCTGCTTCCCACATTATTTAATGGCATCAAACAATTTCTAAAAAAAGATCTGAACGTTTCAGTTGCTGAATGCAGCAGAAATTGAGATGCCTCCCCCCCCCCCATTGTTTGCTTCTTAATCAGCCCCAGGAACTGACTGTTAAAAGCTGAACTGGATGCATGAACACATGTGATGCTGCTGTGTACTAGTCAGACGGTGGGTCTGTCCGTGCCGGCATTTCTTACCCAGCCTGGTAGCAGTTCTCCATGGTCTCTGGCAGAGATCTCTCTCACTATCTACTGCCTGACTGTGAAGCTGTCAGGGATCAAAGCTGCATGCACAGCAGATGCTCAGTTGCTGAACCCAGGGCCAGCTGTGCCACTCGGCAAGCTAGGCAATTGCCTAGGGTGCCGACCTTCTGAGGGCACCGAATTGGGTGCCCCATGTGACTCAGTGACATTATCAGTGTAGGGGGTGGGGCACCAGAAGTTAGCCTTGTCTAGGGTGCCAGGCTGTCTTGGGCCGGCCCTGGGAACCGCAACCCTCCTCCGGTTCTCTGTTCTGGGGTGGACCAGATTTTCTCACCGGAGAGATTGTTCCCTGTTTCTTCTTCAGTTCCAGGATGGCCTCTCATTGCACCAGCTGCCTCCCATGGTGCTGTGGGACGTTCTGGGCAAAGGCTGCTGTCCTCTCCCTCTGCTCGGGAGAGTGGGAAAGGGTCAAGTCATTTGGCCCTTTCTCTCCCCTTGCTGTCCTTTCCCTCTGATCCTTGCTGTTCTTCCCCCAAAGCAGGTGAACATCCAATCTAGCTGAGAAGTAGCTCAGATAGCGGGGGAGGGACGGTGGCTCAGTGGTAGAGCATCTGCTTGGTAAGCAAGAAGGTCCCAGGTTCAGTCCCCGGCATCTCCAACTAAAAAGGGTCCAGGCATGAAAAACCTCAGCTTGAGACCCTGGAGAGCCGCCGCCAATCTGAGGAGACAATACTGACTTCGATGGACCAAGAGTCTGATTCAGTATAGGCTGCTTCATATGTTCATATATTTATGGGGAGGAATGGTGGCTCAGTGGTAGAGCATGTGCTTGGGAAGCAGAAGGTCCCAGGTTCAGTGCCCGGCATCTCCAACTAAAAGGGTCCAGGCAAATAGGCATGAAAAACCTCCGCTCGAGACCCTGGAGAGCCGCTGCCAATCTGAGGAGACAATACTGACTTCGATGGACCAAGAGTCTGATTCAATATAGGCAGCTTCATAGGTTCAGCAAATATCTCTTCAGTGTATTTATTCTTGTCTGTAACAGCATGGACTGGATGGAGGATGGTTTGGAATGAGAAGGGGTGGGCAGAGAAAGGGCTGGATGCCGCTGCCCTGACTTTTTTCCACTCTCCCTTCCAAAATTTCTTTTTATTTGTTTTTTTTTTAAATGAACTTTCTTTTCTGAATCAGAAAAAAAAAAAAAGCCTTCTGAGCTCTATTACATGCATTTAAAAATAAGGCAGTTAGCTCTGTAATGAGTCCAAATAGCCACTGCAAAGGCCCCGAGCGCTGCTGTGGGGGTGGGGTGTTCCTCTTTCCAGATTTCCTCCCTCTGAACTATCCCTCCCCCCCAAGGGAAAAAGGACATGGCGCCTCAGCTTGTGTTTGCCTCACTCCATCATGTATATGAAGTGACAAGTCTGTAACCGAAGACATTGTGGAATAAACCCAACTTTGGTATTGGACTAAAGAATTAGATTTTGTGAATTTAAGCAGATCATGAGACACCCAAGATCCTGTTGGAGGACTGGTACTCTGTCCCATGTCAAATCTGCTCCAGAGTTTTACAAAGCTCCTTCCTGCCTTAAACCATCTTTGTGCAGTACTGAATGAAGTCTCCTGGGACTTCAGAGAGTGATGTCATCATTACACCAAGGCGATGCAAACCTGTCCCTGTCCTGCGTCACACGAAGCAGTGGAAGCTCATAAGAGGTGTTGGAGTTAGCAATGGGCTGGGACAGCAAACTGAAGATAAATCCAGACAAGATGAAACTACTGTTTGAGGGTGACAACTGATTGTGGTAGGACATGTTCAGCCAGCCTATAAACAAGATTACATTTTTTATTTATTTATATCATACCTCCCTCTGTGATTGGAACCCAAAGTGGCTGATCACATCACTCTCCCCTCCTCCACTTGATCCACTTGCAGGGGTGGGGGTATGTTGGATTTGAGAGACTGTGGCGGACCGATAGGCATGTGCCCTCAGGCCCTAGCCACACGCTTTCTTGTGTCCCCTGTACTATTCACGGAGTCAGATCTGCCTCGATATTGAATTGAGAGCCAGTTTGGTGTAGTGGTTAAGTGTGCGGACTCTTATCTGGAAGAACCGGGTTTGATTCCCCACTCCTCCACTTGCACCTGCTGAAATGGCTTTGGGTCAGCCATAGCTCTGGCAGAGGTTGTCCTTGAAAGGGCAGCTGCTGTGAGAGCCCTCTCCAGCCCCACCCACCCTCACAGGGTGTCTGTTGTGGGGGAGGAAGGGAAAGGAGATTGTAGGCCGCTCTGAGACTCTGTCCTTGAAAGGGCAGCTGCTGTGAGAGCCCTCTCCAGCCCCACCCACCTCACAGGGTGTCTGTTGTGGGGGAGGAAGGGAAAAGAGATTGTAGGCCGTTCTGAGACTCTGTCCTTGAAAGGGCAGCTTCTGTGAGAGCCCTCTCCAGCCCCACCCACCTCACAGGGTATCTGTTGGGGGGAGGAAGGGAAAGGAGATTGTAGGCCGTTCTGAGACTCTGTCCTTGAAAGGGCTGCTGCTGTGAGAGCCCTCTCAGCCCTACCCACCTCACAGGGTGTCTGTTGTGGGGGAGGAAGGGAAAGGAGATTGTAGGCCGTTCTGAGACTCTGTCCTTGAAAGGGCAGCTGCTGTGAGAGCCCTCTCCAGCCCCACCCACCTCACAGGGTGTCTGTTGTGGGGGAGGAAGGGAAAGGAGATTGTAGGCTGTTCTGAGACTCTGTCCTTGAAAGGGCAGCTTCTGTGAGAGCCCTCTCAGCCCCACCCACCTCACAGGGTGTCTGTTGTGCGGGAGGAGGGGAAAGGAGATTGTGAGCTGCTCTGAGACTCTGTCCTTGAAAGGGCAGCTGCTGTGAGAGCCCTCTCAGCCACACCCACCTCACAGGGTGTCTGTTGTGGGGGAGAAAAGGAAAGGAGATTGTAGGCCGTTCTGAGACTCTGTCCTTGAAGGGGCAGCTGCTGTGAGAGCCCTATCCAGCCCCACCCACCTCACAGGGTGCCTGTTGTGGGGGAGGAAGGGAAAGGAGATTGTAGGCCGCTCTGAGACGCTGTCCTTGAAAGGGCAGCTGCTGCGAGAGCCCTCTAAGCCCCACCCACCTTACAGGGTGCCTGTTGTGGGGGAGGAAGGGAAAGGAGATTATAGGCCGTTCTGAGACTCTGTCCTTGAAAGGGCAGCTGCTGTGAGAGCCCTCTAAGCCCCACCCACCTTACAGGGTGCCTGTTGTGGGGGAGGAAGGGAAAGGAGATTGTAGGCCGTTCTGAGACTCTGTCCTTGAAAGGGCAGCTGCTGCGAGAGCCCTCTAAGCCCCACCCACCTTACAGGGTGCCTGTTGTGGGGGAGGATGGGAAAGGAGATTGTAGGCCGTTCTGAGACTCTGTCCTTGAAGGGGCAGCTTCTGGGACAGCTCTCTCAGCCTCATCCACCTCACAGGGTGTCTGTTGTGGGGGAGGAAGGGAAAGGAGATTGTAGGCCGCTCTGAGCCTCTGCCCTTGAAGGGGCAGCTTCTGGGAGAGCCCTCTCAGCCCCACCCACCTCGCAGGGTGTCTGTTGTGGGGGAGGAAGGTAAAGGAGATTGTAGGCCGTTCTGAGACTGTCCTTGAAAGGGCAGCTGCTGGGAGAGCCCTCTCCAGCCCCACCCACCTCACAGGGTGTCTGTTGTGGGGGAGGAAGGGGAAGGAGATTGTAGGCCGCTCTGAGACTCTGTCCTTGAAAGGGCAGCTGCTGTGAGAGCCCTCTCCAGCCCCACCCACCTCACAGGATGTCTGTTGTGGGGGAGGAAGGGAAAGGAGATTGTGAGCCGCTCTGAGACTCTTCGGAGTGGAGGGTGGAATATAAATCCAATATCATCTTCTTCTTTAAAGTTTCAATGAGAACCCCCATCTATAAGGGGTTTAGAAACTATTCTGTCAAAAACTGTAATTCTTTTGCAACTCCATTTATTTGTTTGTTTGTTGAGATTTTTTTAGTCGCTGCTCACCCAAAGAATCTCATGGCGATTTGCAACCTTAAAACCAATAAGGAAAAAAGAAGACAAAAACAAATAACAAATATAAAATATTAAAACATTAAAATATTAAAATACATGGCTGTCACCATACCACTTTTGAAAGAGCCTGAACATGTGGTCCCTCTCCAAAGACCAGCCTAAACAATTCAGCTTGGCATGCCCTGTGGAAACGAAACAAGTCTGGCAGGGTATAGGTGTCATCCAAGAGTGCATTCCACAGGGAAGGGGCCACCACTGAGAAACCCTTCCCCTGAAGACAGCTAACCAAGCCATCTGCAAAAGGCCCCCAGATAATGTCTGAAGGGAGTGTGGGGGGTTGTAACAGATTTGAAGGTCAACACCTTGAATTGGATCCAGAGACTAATTGGTAGCCAGTGCAGTTGCCACTGAATTGCCACAGAATTGGAGTAATATGAGATGACCATGATGTTCCAGTTAGTAAACTCAACAAAAAATGCAAGTTAGTGACCAATTTACTAAGAAGCATATAGAAATCAGTCCAAATGTCTAAAACATGTCTATTCAAGTCCCAAAGCAGTGTGGTGACAAGCCCATCGATTAAGTACTTGTTTCTTTCCAGTCTTCATCAGACCTGGGACCACTAACAAAAGAAAATATTATACAAAAATATCAGAAGGACATTCAGACACCACCAACCCTCTTCCAGTGAAAAAAATATATCATACTTACATATTGATTCAATTATATGGATTTTTTACACAATTTTCCAAAAAGAGGGACGCAGAGCGTCTGCAGCAGCAATTTCACCTACAGCTCAGTATGTGGCTTCTTGTGCACCCTAATGGTGCAACTAACATGTTTAAAAAGGCAAACATCTCATTTACAGCTGCCATTACACAAACCTCTTAAAGGTAAAGTAACATATTTCTAATGCAGCATGCAAAAAGACACAAACACCACAAACTATATCACAGCAGATACAACATACAAAATATTTCATACAAAGAATGTCAAATCCCATAGTTTATACAAAATTCTGTTATCACACAGGCACAGCACTCATAATATTATAAAGAAGACCATTCATAAAAAACATGTCAAATCATTGGTCATATTCAGTCCATATGGAGAAATGCAGTCCATATGGAGAGAATGCAGCCTGCCATTTGTGAGTTTGAGCATGGTACTTACATTTGAAAGGCCACATAGAAACTTGGGTTGTACATATAGGATTAGTGCTCAACAAAGTTCCTTCTTTTGGCAGATGATTAAACTTTTTGGGAACTGGATAGAATGACATCTTATAATTGTAGATTTGAAAGAACGGGTCTCTCCAAGAGACATTCAAACTGTCACATGTTTTCCTGGACTGGATTGGGAAAATTGATACGGTGGCTAATGGTAGATGTGTGTATCCAACACAGAAGGTTTACACATTTACTGAAATGGACATAAGAGCTATTCTGTAATAGATTATACCTCCATGAAACTACCACAGAAGTGCAAAGACATAACAATAAGGCTAACTATTTATGCTGATTGTTTGTCGCTGGCTGTGGAGTTTCCAATAAGCAAGGTCACAAAAACAAGCATAGAGATTAGATAAACGCCCGATGAAGAACTCAAAAACAATGGAAAAACTTGGAATGCAGGTTGTTGGGTTTTTTTTTTTTTTAAACCGAATAATACACAAGATGTCCTCTTTGTCCCGTCATACACTATCAGCCTAACCTCCTCCACAGAGGGGTTGTGAGTGTAAAATGAAGGTTAGGAAAACAGTGCAAACCACTGTGGGACCCCACAGAATTATGTATATGAATGAATGAATGACTGTTTATGAACATGGACTGTTACCTGGATGAGAATCATGGAATCGTACAGTTGGAAGGGACTTCCAGGGCCATCCAGTCCAACCCCCTGCACAATGCAGGAACCTCACAAATACCTCCCAGAGACCCCTGCTCCATGCCCAGAAGATGGGAAAAACCACCAGAGTCCCTGGCTAAATTGGCCAGGAGAAAAACTACTGACTGACCCCAAAGTGTCAATCAGCATTTCCCTGGGCATGTAAGAAGGGGCCACAAGACCTAAGCACCGATGTAAGCCTTCCCGCCTTCTTTCTCATGATCTGCATAAGTTTACAGAATCAGTGTTGCTGTCAAACGGCCATCTACTTCCTGTTTAAAAACTTCCAAAGAACCCGCCACCTCCCAAGGAAGCCTGTTCTACTGAGGAACTGCTCTGTCAGGAAGTTCTTCCTAATGTTGAGCTGGAAACTCTTTTGGTTTAATTTCAGCACATTGGTTCTAGTCCTAACTTCTGGGGCCACAGAAAACAATTCCGCACTATCCTCTATATGACAGCCCTTCAAGTACTTGAAGATGGTGATCATAGCACCTCTCAGCCGCCTCCTCTCCAGGCTAAACATCTGCAGCTCCTTCAGCCTTTCCTCTCAGGACTTGGTCTCCAGACCCCTCACCATCTCTGTTGCCCTCCTCTGGGCATGTTTCCATTTGTCTACAATTAAATCTGCTGGTTTAAACCAAGTATGGCTATGATAACTTCTTTGAATATTGGCATAAGGAGAAATGGGCAGGCTACTGTATAGGTGGTGTTATGCTCAAGTTACATTGATCAAAACGATCACATGTAGCTCTTCTCTGATGGTGGTGTTTGAAATATATAGGCACTCTCCTGCATAGCTGGTGGGACTGCCCCCTTGGTGAACAAAAATTGGAAGCAAATCTTAGAGACAGTTTGAAAAAAAAGTTTGAAAAACACACAAGATCCAACAATGGTGTTGTTGTATGGTTGCCAATCCCAAGGGGGGCAGCAGATCCCCAAGTCTAGGGGCCCTCCCCCCACTTCAGGGTTATCAGAAAGCAAGGGTGGGGGGAGAGAATTGTCTGCTGGAGTCCAATTCCTATAGGGCATCATGGAGAATTGATTTGTGGCTATCAGGGGCTCTGAGAGGGCTGTTTGTTTTGAAGCTGAGCCATCAAATTTTCAGCATAGCATCCTGTGCCTCTCCTCAAAACACCCCTTACGTTTCAAAAATGTTGGACCAGGGGGTCCAATTCTATGAGCCCCCAAAAGAAGGTGCCCCTGTTCATCATTATTTCCAAATGGAGGGAAGGCACGTAAAAGGCATGAGGTCCCCCTAGATGTGATTGCCAGAACTCCCTTTGGAGTTCAGTCGTCCTTGTCATAACCTTGCTCTTGGCTCCACACCCAAAGTCCCCAGATATTTCTTGAGTCGGACCTTATTTTGTTGGGTCAAGTCTAGGGCTGCCAAACCCCTGGTTCGGGCAGGGGTTCCCCCACCCGGGGGGTTCCCAATGAGCCGGCCCACATTGGGGCAGCAGGGGGAACCTCCCCCTATGTCGTTGGCACGATGACATCACCCGGAAGTGACGTCATTGTGCTGGCGATGGCGCACAGTGGCCACCCTAGCTGTTTCTGGGAAAATTCTATGGTTTTCCCGGACGCTCTAGCCAGGTCCAAAATGATGTGGAAAAGATACCTGCACACTTCAGCAAGGCAAAAAATGAGATGCATGGAACAGAACCTGTTGTAGACCACTGCCTCAGGAAATACTGCTTTGCTGGTACATAAATTGTCAATCAATAAGCAGTTGTGGGAGTGAAAAGACGCTGCACAAAATGTATTTACCCAGAACTGGAAGCCATATGTATCTTTCTGGAACAAGGCCAAACCAGATGAAAACGTTAAAATAGCTGTTTTATTATGTATGTAAGGGATATAACAAAGATTTATTTATCTGTTTTTGATTTACTTAAACATTATGGATTTGATTAACAATTGACACAACTGGTTGCATGGTGTATAAATGTAATTTGTATCTTCTCTGTATAAATGTTTCCTTCAAAGGCCTCTGGATTATGCACCCAACCCAGCAAGAAGCAGAATTCGTATAGTCTCGATGACTTGCCACAGCTTTCCTGTGCCATGTGCCTGTATTAGTCATAGAATCATAGGATCATAGAGTTGGAAGGGACCTCCAGGGCCATCTAGTCCAACCCCCTGCACAGTGCAGGAAACTCACAAACCCCTCCCCCTAAATTCACAGGATCTTCATTGCTGTCAGATGGACATCTAGCCTCTGTTTAAAAACCTCCAAGGAAGGAGAGCCCACCACCTCCCGAGGAAGCCTGTTCCACTGAGGAATTGCTCTAACGGTTAGGAAGTTAATCGCTCTAACGAATCAGGAAGTTAGTAAGTGTCTAACGCTTTAACTATTTGTCACTGAAAATCAGATAAAACCTCTGCAGAACAGATCTTCTACTGGCATGAATTTCAGGCATAAAGTTTCCTGCATTTCTATATAATTTTATTCAGACACAACCAAGTTATCACAAAACTTGGAAAATGACTGGCAACTAGAAGCCAGGGGCTTTGTATGTACATTTGTCAACAGAGGTCAGGACATTGATGTGATTTTAACAGCTGTCAGCCAATTGGACTGGCACACAAACCATCTGCGCTCATTTGCTGAGGCATGACAATCTATGCGTAGTGGGAGATTTATACGGAGGATGACACAAAGCACTGTGGCCAAGATGGACAGGTAAGAAAAGTAAATTTCACTATTTGTAACTTAAACCAGGAAATGTGTGTCTGCTCTCATTCTGGGGAGCGGAAGAAGTGTCGCCTCCTGGGAGACTCCCCTTGTCTGGGCATCAGTCAGCCTCCAGCTTGCCTCCAACAACCACTTTGGGTTCTCGATGAGCCTTGGAATATCTCCTTGTAGCTATCTGGGTCTCTCCTGCTGCATGGCCTTTCCTTGTAGCATCCGCAACTAATATCTGTGGAGTGGTGTTCCTTTCATGCCCTGATCTCACTCTCATCTTCCATAACCTGGATGGCAGTTCAGGTTTGCCACATCATAATGAGTGCTTTCTCAGTGGGGTCTCTCACCCATCCTGGAGCAGGTGTCAAGCACCAATATTTCCCAGTAATCAGTCTTTTGTTATTGAATCAAAAGTTGCTTTATTGCAGAAACTCAATAGCTTTGCCAAGGACAGAATCATTGGAAGTAATGACGTATACAGACTTACATAGTTTCAAAGGGTACCGTACAGATGATAGCTTCAAAGGGTACCATACAGGTGCAATTTGAGTCATGGGTTCAAAGGTTACTACATAGTATCTCTTTTATTACTAAGGCTATTAAAAACATCTCCCTTTCTCACACTTTCTCTGAGACCAGATAAGACCTGTCTGTGTGAATCAGGGGGAGAGGCGCATCACACTTTTACCAGCCAGGCTAACCGAAGCATCCTTGGGCCAGATGGATTTATTACTTGCCCTTATGTTGTAAAAGAGGGGGGAGTAGGAGAGGTTGGTGTTCTGCTCTTTGTCTTAGGGACCATCATGGCACACAGAAATATGCATGTTTGACAGCAGGAAGGAACTGATGTGGCTTCACCAGTTGGTGATAGATGGTGGAACACCTGGTCTTTCTCCATGCAGTCTGCATTTCCATGGTGCTGATATGGGTGGAAAGTGTCATCTAGTCGCAGCTGACTTATGGCAAGAGATATTTAGAGGTGGTTTTTCATTGTCTGCCTCTGCAGTGCATCCCTAGACTTCCTCAGCGATCTCCCATCCAAATACTAACCAGGACCAATCTTGCTTAGCTTCTAAGAGCCAGCTTGGTATAGTAGTTAAGTGTGCAGACTCTTACCTGGGAGAACTGAGTTTGATTCCCCACTTTCCATGATGTGACCCTGAGTCAGTCACAAGTTCTCACAGAGCTGTTCCTCTCAATAGTAGTTGCTATCAGAGCTCTCTCAGCCCCACCTACCTCACAGGGTGTCTGTTGTGAGGAAGGGAAGGGGAAGGAGATTGTAAGCCGCTCTGAGACTCCTTCAGGTAGTGAAGGGCGGGGTATAAATCCAGTCTCCTCCTCCTCTTCAGATCTTGTGAGATTGGACTATCCAGGTTAAGGTGTTTTTTGTATCCACTCAGAATTCCCACACAGCACTCCTTTGAAATCCACCCCCCTTCCTTCTTCTTCCTTCTTTAGTGAAGGTTGCACCAATTTAGAGCCTGCAGCTCTGGTGTAGCACTTTGTTTCCTTCCCTCCTCGTGAAAGGGAGTGAACGGATCAATCTCCCTGCCTCAGCCATTGACTGAGATTCCTGCACCTGAACCCAACATTGTTTCTGGTTGGGAATCAACTTTTAAAAAAGGGTTGCAGCAGCAACAGAGGGAGTCTCAGCTGCTCTCAACTTTGTGGCTCATTGTCCAAACATGAGCTCCCTGGGTTTTAAGGGGAGAATTGTTTTGAAAATTGCAATGAATGGCACCCAAAGTAAGAGCATAAGAGCATAAGAGAAGCCCTGTTGGATCAGGCCAATGGCCCATCCAGTCCAACACTCTGTGTCACAGAAGAACATAAGAGAAGCCATGTTGGATCAGGCCAATGGCCCATCCAGTCCAACACTCTGTGTCACATAAGAACATAAGAGAAGCCCTGTTGGATCAGGCCAGTGGCCCATCCAGTCCAACACTCTGTGTCACATAAGAGAAGCCCTGTTGGATCAGGCCAGTGGCCCATCCAGTCCAACACTCTGTGTCACATAAGAACATAAGAGAAGCCATGTTGGATCAGGCCAATGGCCCATCCACTCCAACACTCTGAGTCACATAAGAACATAAGAGAAGCCCTGTTGGATCAGGCCAGTGGCCCATCCAGTCCAACACTCTGAGTCACATAAGAACATAAGAGAAGCCATGTTGGATCAGGCCAATGGCCCATCCACTCCAGCACTCTGAGTCACATAAGAACATAAGAGAAGCCCTGTTGGATCAGGCCAGTGGCCCATCCAGTCCAACACTCTGTGTCACATAAGAACATAAGTGAAGCCATGTTGGATCAGGCCAATGGCCCATCCAGTCTAACACTCTGTGTCACATGAGAACATAAGAGAAGCCATGTTGGATCAGGCCAATGGCCCATCCAGTCTAACATTCTGTGGCCCACAGTGGCTTAAAGCCAGGTGCCATCAGCAGGTCCACCAGTAGGGCCAGAACTCCAGAAGCCCTCCCACTGCTGCCTCCCCCCAAGCTCCAAGACTGCATAGCATTAATGCCCCAGACAGAAAGTTCCACCAGGGCCTTGTGCCTAAAAGTCACTCATGGATCTCTGTTCCATGTTTATCAAATCCCCCCTTGAAGCTGTCTATGCTTGCCGCTGCCACCACTTCTCATGGCAGTGAATTCCATGTGTTAAGCAGTGCTCTGGGTTGAGGTTAATTCATGATAAAACTGCTTTTGGATGTTACTAGGTGCATATATTGATACTATATCTCTCCGTATAGAGGGTTTTTTTTTCCAGGAAGCATTCATTTCACATGTATGCACCCACTGTATCCACCACCATATCTTGAAATACATCTTCCAATGCATAACTATGTACAACATTTTAATATGTACCACATTTTAAGAAGGATACAGACAAGCTGGAATGGGTCCAGAGTGGGGTGACAAAGATGGGGCTGGAGACAAAGTTCTATGAGGAAAGGCTGAAGGAGCTGGAGATGGTTAGCCTGGAGAGGAGGCGGCTGAGAGGTAATAGGATCACCATCTTCAAGTACTTGAAGGGCTGTCATATTGAGGATGGTGTGGAATTGTTTTTTGTGGCCCCAGATGGTAGAACCAGAACCAATGGGTTGAAATAGGCTTCCCAATCCCCAGGTCCCAGCGGGGGATCCCCTGGTTTTACAGGCTTCCCCCCTCCCCCAGCCAGCTAGCTGGCGGGGGAAGCTCCACCCCCTCAGCCATTATGCACCTCCAGGAACGATTCCCATAGGGAATGATGGGGAATTGATCCGCGGGTGTCAGGGGCTCTGGGAAGGCTGTTTTTTGAGGTAGAGTTGCCAAATTTTCTGTATAGCATCTAGTGCCTCTCCCCAAAATACCTCCCAAGTTTCAAAAGGATTGGACCAGGGGGTCGAATTCTATACGCCCCAAAAGAAAGTGCCCCTATTCTTCATTATTTTCTATGGAAGGAAGGCATTCTAAAAGGTGTGCTGTCCCTTTAAATGTGATGGCCAGAACTCCCTTGGAGTTCAAATATGCTTGTCACACCCTTGCTCCTGGCTCCGCCCCCAATGTCTCCTGGCTCCACCCCCAAAGTCCCCAGATATTTCTTGAATTGGACTTGGCAACCCTAGGTTGAAATTAAATCAAAAAAGTTTCCGGCTCAACGTTAGGAACGTCCTGACCATTAGAGCGGTTCCTCAGTGGAACAGGCTTCCTCTTTGGGAGGTGGTGGGCTCTCCTTCCTTGGAGGTTTTTAAACACAGGTTAGATGGCCATCTGACAGCAATGGCGATCCTGTGGATTTAGGGGGAGGTATTTGTGAAATTCCTGCATTGTGCAGGGGGTTGGACTAGATGAGCCTGGAGGTCTCTTCCGACTCTATGATTCTACAAGTGGGGATATGTGAAAATCATGGGGAGGGGGAATCCCCCCCCACCCTCCTGATCCCAGCTTGCGATAATGATGGTGGTGACTCCCCCATCCCCCCCAGCCCAGTGTTGCCGCCTCAGCAGTGGTGGGAGAAGCCCCTCCCTCTGCACTTTGCCTGGCTCCAGAGGGAGCTTTCCTCCCACCCCACCCACCTCACCGCTCTACCAGCGGCTCCAACAGAGACAACAACAGACAAGGCTCCTCTGTTTGGAGGGAGGGAGGTATTTAGACCCCCACCCATTTCCCCCCTCCAGGTTTCAGCTTTTTCTTACAGACCTAGGGGTTCCCCAAAGTTTGCAGAAAAATCTGTGTAATGAGCCTGGCCTGATTCCTAGATTTAAATATCCACAGATGAGCCCACACTTTCCTATTAGATATAAATCACTCCTCCTTTCATTTTCTGACTTGAAGATGCATCCCACAGTGTGCCTGATTTAGGACAGTTTAATATCTGAGCTTGGATGGGGGTTTTTAGAAGTGTTTCTTGCAGAAGAGCAAAATCTTCTTTTCTCCTTATCAAAGCTTTTCCTCTGCAGGAGAGCTACAGAAGACCCCCAGGCCCCAGCAAATTGCTATACTTTTGTTTGCAGATCATTCCCTTTTTGGTTTTTTTTTTTAAACCCCTGTATGGAGCCTCAGGTTTGTACAAGAATCAGGAATTTTTGTTGCATGAGGTAGTTCAGTTCAGCAAGTATATTCTGTTGATCACAGCTCATTTTAATAATATACAGGCTAGATGTTTGGACAACTGTCGCTCGACAAACGGTATTTTTCTTTTAAAGATGCTTTTGGCTTCAAGGTCTGAATAACTAAATGGCCGTGGTTTCCAAATTCTTGTCCAATGCCGCAGCAGACCAAGTATGCAGGGTGGCTGATCCTTTGAGAAATCAGCAATTGTTCGTTGGCTTTGGGTCTGAAGCTTCCAAACAACTTCCTCCTTCCTTCTTCTGCGTGTACTTAGACACATCCACGATCACAGAATCGGAAGATAGGGAAGGGACTTTCTCCTATGACGTGCCTTCTAGATATTCCCTTGTTCTGTTTCTATCTTTGGATATGTTTAGACCCTTCTGGAAACGTGGCGCTAACCATCAAATGTGAAATCTCATTTGCAATAAACAGAGAGAAAAAGTTAGAGGATTGGCTGCAACGGAACATGTCGTTGAGCTGATGAGTTGGCTGTCTTGAGCTGTTTTTGAAAAGAGGGGCGGGATAAAACTGGTACAATTACTTGAACATATGAAGCTGCCTTATACTGAATCAGACCCTCAGTCCATCAACGCCAGTATTGTCTTCTCAGACTGGCAGCGGCTCTCCAGGGTCTCAAGCTGAGGTTTTTCACGCCTATTTGCCTGGGTCCTTTTTAGTTGGAGATGCCGGGGATTGAACCTGGGACCTTCTGCTTACCAGGCAGATGCTCTACCATTGAGCCACCGTCCCTCCCTAACATATGAAGCTGCCTTCTACTGAATTAGACCCCCCTGGGTCCATCAAAGTCAGTCTTGTCTACTCAGACTGGCAGCGGCTCTCCAGGGTCTCAAGCTGAGGTTTATCATGCCTATTTGCCTGGACCCTTTTTTTAGTGGCGATGCCAGGGATTGAACCTGGGACCTTCTGCTTCCCAAGCAGATGCTCTGCCACTGAGCCACCATCCCTCCCTTTTGTACTTCTTACAAAAGACACTGTAGGGGACTAGTGGTGGGCAGATGCACATACCTTGCAAGCTGGTGTTTCCCAGAGAGGATTTCTAATAGATAAAGGCTCAGCCCGAGAAGCAGAGGCTGTTGGGGACCTTCCTTTCTAATGCCCAGCTGCCAGCATTCCAGTCCCCAAACCTTCTTAGTTGGAATCAAATTCAGCAGAGGCCAATGGAATTCACATTTCATGTATATGCTTAAGACAGGGATGTAAAACTTCCATTCCATCCATTGGTCAGTTCAGCCCGGCGATTGATAGAATAAAGCTGGATTGTATGTTTTAATCTGAGGTCATAAGGCTTTGCGCTCAGTCTGACTCGAAACCTGCCCCGTTTCAGAAATACACTTCAGAAATATGTGTTCCAAATCTGAACAAAATAATAGTTCAGAGCAACTGGGAGCCTTCCATGCTGAGAGTTATTCTGGCCCCTCGCTGCCTGGTTTCTTTTCCTCAGGCAGGTGGGCCAAGCAGAGGCAGCAGAGGGAGAGAATAACTCAGACAATGTCAGTGCAAGGGATATCCAATTACCAATAGACACATCCCTGGCAAGCAGCAGCCTCCTAATTGATATCTCTGGGCACAGCATTCCCACCAATGGCTGTGTGGTTTCATTGACGTTTGGTGGGGTTTTGGATATTGCACGTGGCGGTCTCGTTTGCCTGAAATATTGTGAATCTGGGATGTGGATGTAGGAGGCAGACCAGAGACAGGCTTTGCTTGTATCTGATGGAAACAAAGCAGGGAAGGCTGGGAGGAGGGATTGGAGCAGAGCCTGTGGTTCCACTTGCAACCCCCCCCCCCCATATACAGTTAGCCTATTTTGCTGGCTAGGAGGACTTAAGGCAGAGGCTACAGCTAGGTAGGCAGTTCTACCCAGCCTGTCTGGTTAGCAGGGGATGGAGAAATTCTTTGCTAAGAGCAGGGGTGGCCAACGATAGCTCTCCAGATGCTTTTTGCCTACAACTCCCATCAGCCCCAGCCATTGGCCATGCTGGCTGGGGCTGATGGGAGTTGTAGGCAAAAAAACATCTGGAGAGCTACCGTTGGCCACCCCTGGCTTAAAGTATCTGGCAGGCAGGTAAGGCTGCAGCGGGGAACAGATACACACTCCCTTTCGTTAACATATAAAGAAAGAGGGGTAGATGGGAGAACTCATTTTTAAACAAAACCATAGGATGCTGGCTAGGGAGCTAAACCCTGCCCCATCCTGTGTCTTGAAGATTTTTTTTTTTTCATAGCTGATTCCCCTCTCCCCAGCTGACCTCTAAAATCTATTTTCCTATTGAAACTAATGAAAATAACAATTGGGTTGATGTTGATGACGATGATGAAGAAGAGGAGGAGGAGATGATTGGATTTATATCCCACCCTTCACTACCTGGAGTTTCAGAGCAGCTTACAGTCTCCTTCCCCTTCCCCTCCTCACAACAGACCCCCCGTGAGGTAGGTGGGGCTGAGAGAGCTCTGACAGAAACTGCTGTTTGGTGGGCCTCCCCGCTGTCCCAGTGTAAAGTGTTACACATCTGTTACATGTCAAGTACTGCACGTTCTTCACCAATCAACACACCTTAGTTTCATCAAAGGCATTCATTGATAAGCAAGACGTGACAGTCAGGCAGGGTCTTGCTAAAACTAATGTCAAAGGGCTGTGCCTACCTAAATATACCTGGGGTCCATCTGTCAAGCATGCATATTTCTGTGTGCCATGATGGCCCACAAGACAAAGAGCAGAACACCACCCTAGCCTGTTCCCCCCTCCTTTACAACCGAAGGGTGAATAATAAATCCATCTGGCCCAAGGATGTTTAGGTTAGCCTTGCTAGTAACGGTGTAATGTGCCTCTCCCCCAGATTCACACAGCCAGGTCTTATCTGCTCTCAGAGAAAGTGTGAGAAAGGGAGATGTTTTTTAATAACTTACATTCCTTAGTAATAAAAGAGATACTACGTAGTAGCCTTTGAACCCGTGACTCAAATTGCATCTGTATGTTATCCCTTTGAAGTTATCCTATAAAGTAACTATGTAAGTCTGTATACGTCATTACTTCCAAGGATTCTGTCCTTGACAAAGCTATGGAGTTTCTACAATAAAGTAACTTTTGATTCAATAACAAAACACTGATTATTGAGAAACATCGATGCTTGACACCATCAGATGATAGATCAAATGCAAAAGTGACAAAACCCACCAATCGCCTTCTCCCTCCACTATGTGTCATTCTCTAGCCCTGATTTTCTTGAAGCAAGCTGGTAGCATCTCTGTGAACTAGATAACATGAGCTTGAGTGTCTAGCTCCAGAGTGGAAAGATACATGATGAGTTGCACCCACAATAATACAGTGTGTGAGAACAAAGAGAGAGCAGCTAAGAAGGACCCTCAGAGGTCACTATAGGGTACAAACAAGAACAGCTTCCCCAGCCCCCAGTTCATGGCACTAGACACTCTTAACATTACAGCCATGAAACAGGATTCGAATTACATCCCATGTCCTGGCTGATAAACTTTGCCAGTCCTTTATTATTAGTAATTAATCATTTGGAGTGGCCGCGGCTTCTTTTCTGGACATATAAAGAGAGGAAATCCTTTGGCCTAGCCTTTAGCAGTGTTATTAATTATACAAATCAGTAATAGTCTTTTTTTAAACCAATGAAAAAAAGTTTGGTGTAGTGGTGAAGTGTGCGGACTCTTCTCTGGGAGAACCGGGTTTGATTCCCCGCTCCTCCACTTGCAGCTGCTGGAATGGCCTTGGGTCAGCCAGAGCTCTGGCAGAGGTTGTCCTTGAAAGGGCAGCTGCTGTGAGAGCCCTCTCCAGCCCCACCCACCTCACAGGGTGTCTGTTGTGGGGGAGGAAGGCAAAGGAGATTGTAGGCCGCTCTGAGACTCTCTCCTTGAAAGGGCAGTTGCTGTGAGAGTCCTCTCAGCCCCACCCACCTCACAGAGTACCTGTTGTGGGGGAGGAAGGTAAAGGAGATTGTAGGCTGCTCTGAGATTCTTCGGAGTGGAGGGCGGGATATAAATCCAATATCTTCATCTACCTCACAGGGTGTCTGTTGTGGGGAGGGGAAGGTAAAGGAGCTTGTCAGCCGCTCTGAGACTCTTCGGAGTGGAGGGCAGGATATAAATCCAATATCTTCATCTACCTTACAGGGTGTCTGTTGTGTGTGTGTGTGGGGGGGGGGGAGGTAAAGGAGATTGTGAGCCGCTCTGAGACTCTTTGGAGTGGAGGGCGGGATAGAAATCCAATATCTTCTTCTCTTTCTTCTCTTTTTTTGTTTTTATTTTAATAGTTTTCAATTGTCAAGAATGGCTTCCTGGGGGAGGGGAACATTTTGGCACACTAAAACGTTTTTGCCCCTCTAAAGTTCAGCCCCTCTGTCCACGTCTTTAGGGTGATGGTCCAACCGAACGCAGTGCTGCCGACTCCCCTGCAAACTGGCACAGAAGCAGGTTGTAAATCACACATGACAGCTGCCACTTGGGCTCTTCATACTGGCCCATCCAAGCTTTTAAAATAACGCCAGGGAAAGGCATTGAAGCTGCTGGTGGAAATAATTCATTCCTCACTGGCTGAGGGGGCTCTCCTTTGAAGGGGGCAATCACTTGGCCTTTCCTTAAAAAAACCTTTACTGCCTAGGGATGATAGACGCAGGTGAGCACTCATGTTGGTCTGAAGATGGGTGCCACTGGGCTCTAACTTTATTCTATCGCCTAGGGATGAGATGACCAATTATAAGCCAGTCCTCACTTCACCTTTTCTGGGGAAGATGATCGTGATGATAGAGTAGCACAAGGGGTTCCTAGATGGCACATCTGCCCTTGGCCATTTCACTCTGGCTTTAGGACAGGGCTATGGCACAGTGGTAGAGCATCTGCTTGAAGAAGAAGAGGAGGAAGAGGAGGATATTGGATTTATACCACGTCCTTCACTTGGAGTCTTAGAGTGGCTTACAATCGTCTTTCCCCTCCCCACAACAGATACCCTGTGAGGAAGGTGGGGTTCAGAGAGCTCTCAGAGAACTGCTCTTGAGAGAACAGCTCTTTCGAGAGCTGACTGGCCCAAGATTGCCCAGCTGGCTGCATGTGGAACAGTGGGGAACCAAACCTGATTCTCCCAGATTAGAGTCTGCACTCTTAACCTATGCTATCCACTGCTTGCCTGATGCAAGCAGTTTCTGGTTGTAAAGTAACTCGATGAACACATCTAGGCAATGAAAGAGCTTTATTGATCTCCCGGGACGTACACAGTGGTGTGTACTCACGGCCTGCGTGGTCGGTTACGAGAAATCCTGCACGTTTCTTGGTGAGACGTGGTCAGAGGTAGAAGTGTGAGACCCGGCAATCTCCATACTGGCTAGCTATCGGACAATTCAACAAAGAAGGAGGGCAATAAAAACTAGGTTTCCCGGGCAAGCCTGGCTGGAAGAAGTAAACAATAGCCAATTAGGAGATGTAAATAAGCCCTCCTGGTGTGAAGTATCCACAAAACTACAACTCCCATGGTGTTGATGACTTAAAGGTGCAGCATCTCCTACTTCTTACTGAATTAACTTTCTGCTCCCTTGAGCGGGCAGAACACTCCCCGTCTGGAATACTATGGATTCCACTATCCACATGCAATACTAACTGGAGTTATTATACTTGGTCATGCATACATAACATGCTACACTACTAATTATCTAGGTGAACTTTTAAGGCATGCAAAACTTGAGTTCCGTTCTTCACAGTCTTCTTTGGCACAGAAGAGTACCGTGTCAGCAATCAGCTTGATAAAAGTCTCTGTCAGCCGGGGTTGATCTTCTGGGTCTTCTCGCGAGCGACACAACGGACTTTAGGCTTACAAACAACTCTATTCATGCTGGGCAGGATCAAGTTCACAAGTCTCTTGGGCCAAGAGTCTCTTTGGTTTCCAGCTGGTCGGCATCTTCTTTCTTCGGGATGGACTTGGCCTTTTCTCGTCAGCATTGGCTTTGGCAGGTTGCGGACGGTATTTGCTTCTGTCCCTTCCGAAGGGTGATCGCAGGAAGTTGCCCTCCTCCATGCTGTTTCTTGTGTGGGTTCTTGGCAACAAAGTTCTTCTGGAGTGCTGTCTGGTCGGCAGACCCTCGCTTTGGCAAGGTTGTCGGTGTCAGAACGATTGAGTTCTCTGGATTCAGGGGTCTGGCATTGGTGAGGTTCTTGGACTTGGGTAGGGATGGAACTTGTGCTAAGTTGGCGATCTGCAGTGGGCTCTGCACTTTTCCCATTATGACTCATCCGAGGTCTAGTCTCTGGGCTTGTGGTGTTCCAGGAGGTCCTCTAATCGTCTTGTGGGCTATCATCAGGTCAGAAACTTCTGCTCCCAACAGAAGCCTGATATCTTCATCTGGATCCAGTGGAGGGATTAGATTCGCTACTGGCGCTAGGTGAGGATACCGTAGCGCTACATCTGGTGTGGGGATTTGTCCTCGGTTCTTTGGTAGGGCGTTGCACTACAGCAATGGCAGCAGCGAGCACTGGACTTCTCCATCGAGGGATTCGATCTGGAATCTGGTGGCTCTCCCCCCTGCCGTGCGCTGGGCCCCGGTGCATGTCTTGAAGTTATATTGTATTTCTTCTTCTTGTAGGTTGAAGAGTTCAAAGAATCTTGGGCTGGCCAGGGATCTATTGCTTTGTCCGTCCAAGACAACATACATTTTTGTGGCCCTTTTTTGGTTGGCCTACAGGAAAAACCTTCGCCAGGCATATCGGTTCTCGGGCTTGTGCGCCTGGGTGCAGCGGGTGCTGATGGCCTCACTTCGGTCTGCAGCAGTCTCATTCTGATCCGTTGTCTCCTCCTGGCTGTCAGTTGCAGGGAGACTGGATGCCCATGACTCTGACGAGCTGGAGTCTGGATATAAGGCCGTGGGTTGTCTGCTGCTGTCACACTCATGGCACTTGACACCTGCTCCACAGTCTCTGGCCAAGTGTCCCCTAGATTCACAACACTTGAAGCATACCCTGTACTCCTTAATCAGGGTTTTTCTTTCTTCCAGTGGCTTCCCTCTGAACTCTCTGCAGTTGTTCAGGGGGTGCGGTTTCTTGTGGTATGGGCAGAAGGCCTCTGGTGACTCGTTTGGCTGCCTCAGCTTGTGTTCCGCTGGCTTAGTTGTCTTGGGTCTTGCAGGAGCCTCTCCCACCTGTTTTCCTCATGGACACGACCATCTTAGCTTTTGGGGAGGGAGAGGGGTTCTCATCCCGGGTGCTATGCCGAGGTCCGGTGTGCAAGTGACTCAGTGTTCCACTGGCTTAGTTGTCTTGGGTCTTGCAGGAGCCTCTCCCACCCGTTTTCCTCATGGACACGACCATCTTAGCTTTTGGGGAGGGAGAGGAGTTCTCATCCCGGGTGCTATGCCGAGGTCTGGTGTGCAAGTGACTCAGTGTTCCACTGGCTTAGTTGTCTTGGGTCTTGCAGGAGCCTCTCCCACCCGTTTTCCTCACGGACACGACCATCTTAGCTTTTGGGGAGGGAGAGGAGTTCTCATCCCGGGTGCTATGCCGAGGTCCGGTGTGCAAGTGACTCAGTGTTCCACTGGCTTAGTTGTCTTGGGTCTTGCAGGAGCCTCTCCCACCCATTTTCCTCACGGACACGACCATCTTAGCTTTTGGGGAGGGAGAGGGGTTCTCATCCCGGGTGCTATGCCGAGGTCTGGTGTGCAAGTGACTCGGGGCTGCTGCGTGCTCTAGCCTGCCGATTAACAAAACTTACAAGGTGTGAGAATGGAGGCGACACACCACTGTTCTTTTCCTGGTAATCGTAGGCTGTTTCGCCCCGCTTGTCTTGCAATTCAGGCGGCGGTTTCTCTTTAATCTCTCACTGCATCTCAAAGAGGTCAAGGCACATGAGCCCTGGCAGGTTCTGCTCCTCCTTAGCCACTTGCAACTCTGTTAGGAGGTCTGCCAGGCTCCATAGCTTGCTCAGGTCTCTGACGGTCACATTGGGGAACTCTTTCAGTCTTTGCTTGAGGGACATCTCTATCTCAGCTGGGGCTCTGTAGCAGGTGTCCAGCCTCTCCCAGACCATCTCGAGAGCCTTCTCTGGCTTCCCTACACTTGGTTTGCAGAGTTCATGTGCTTTCTTGCTTGACTTCGGACCCAACCATGCTATCAGAAGTGAGACTTCTTCTACTGGGGGGACTCTCAGCGTATCAATGGCGTACTTAAAGGCCGTTTTCCAGACTCTGTAGTCCGCTGGCTTGTCGGAAAACTTCTCTACTCCACATGCAGAGAGGTCTTGTTTGGGATACGGACACATGCCAAATCCATAGTCCATAGGGGCGTAATACTGTGGAGGTGACCATAAGGTTCCTTGAGGAAGAGCAGGGTAGCCTATCCCTGTTACTAGATAGCTATAGGTGAGCTGTTTCTGAGTTGGCATTGGTGCATAGCTAAGGACGGGCTGTCCCTGGACCATTGCAGGTGCATGGGCCACATACGTTGGCGCCGGGGCAGCAGGTGCGAAGGCAGGTGCCACGGGCCTCAATCCAGAGCTCGCTAGCGTGTAGTTTGGAACTGCCATGACGTAGGAATAGGAGCTGCAGTCACGTGCTGTGTGGCCAGTGTAACTGCAGGAGCCTGTCAATGCACTGACCGAGAGGCTGGTGCTGATAGCTGGAGCGACGTAGAGACTGGCGCTGCTATGACTGCTGGTGTGCCTCCCCACTTTATGTTGGGTTCATGTTTGGCCAACCATCCTACTCCCAGGACAGTGTCAAATGACGATGAAGGGGCCACAACAAAAATTTCTGTGTCCCAGTGGTCTTCTATTCCCACTGGCACCCCTTGGGTTTGCTCCGTGCAGGGTCCCCCCTTCATCACTGTCCCATCCATCTGTTCAAATTGTATGGGATGCTGCAGTGGACTCGTAGGGAGTCCAAGAGCCTTCACTAGTTTGGGTGTGATTATGTCTCTGGTGCATCCAGAATCTGGTAGTGCTCGATGTGTATAAAACGTTTAAGTCTGGCGTTCAGTAAAGTCTGTGGGATGAAAAACAAAGTCCCGTAACGCTCAGCCTCAGTGGCACGTTAGTTCTACGACCTGCTGCTCAGCACCTCTCAGTGCAGGTCGCTCTTGTTTCCCACTGGCTCGTCTTCCCAGGCATCTTTTCCTAATTCGTCAATGACGATGATCTCCTCCTTCCGTGGGGCTGTGGATGCCAAGCTGCCCTTAGCCGGTTCTTTCATTCGTCCTTCTGCCTTCTTCGCTTTGGGTGCACTGGTCTTCGGGGTGAGGGGGAGCCCTTGAGGCTGCTCCAAGCAATTGGCTGCCATGTGGTTGGGGTCGCTGCACCGAAAGCAGCATCTGGGGGTAGATGATTTAGCTGTTCCCCCAGACTGACCTGATTTCCACCCTTCTGGTTTTGCCCCCGGCCGAGACTCACGTCCCCCCTTATCCCCTTGCTGCTGTTGACGCTGGAGAGCCACTCTCTTCATGTTGGTTTCCACCTCTCCTGCCAGTTGCACCCACCCTACTAGCGTGGTAGGGCGAGCCTGTTGGAGGGCTCGATCCAGCACGCTGGCATTCAGGCCCCTCTAAAACTGCTCGATCTTCATCTGCTTGTTCCACCCTCAAACTTTGGCCACATTGGCCTGAAATTCGGCTGCATGCTCTCTCATGGCTTTGGACCCCTGTTGTAGGTCCCTCAGGGTGGTCAGCACTCGGGTCTCCTGCAAGGGATCTTCGTATTGCGTCAGTAGTGCTCGTAGGAATGCCGCTACCATGTCTAGTTCGGGGCTGGGTTCTGGGTTTCGTACAGGCTTATGTACCATCTCTTGGCATCCCCCTTCAGCTTAGAGCCTAAGTAATCCACTCTGCTGAATTCATCAGGGAAGGTGTGCCCCCAGTAGAACGTAAAACTATTAGCTTGTATTGAAAAGTACTCCACCTCTTCAGGGTCTCCATCGAAGGTGGCATCCAGCTCGCGGCCTTGCCTGTAATCCCTCAGTGGCAGTGGTAACAGTGGCTGAGGTTGCTGGGGCAGCTGTGGAAGTGGTAGGGGGGGTTGCGGTGGTTGCTCCCTTCTCTGCGCCGGAGGTTGCAGTGCCTGGTCTAAGTGCCTTCTCACCTCTTGGGCCATGAATGCATTGTTTGCTCGCATTTCTTCTCTTAGACGCCTAGCCATTTCTGCCATCTCTAACCTCATTGTTTGGAGGAAGTCCCATTGGTCAGGGTTTTGTTCTTCCTCCTCCTCCATCTGGGATTGGATCAGGGTCTCATTCTTCCTGACCATCTCCACCACTCGCCTCCGAGGTGCCTTGGTTGCTTTCATCCCTCATCCTTGTGCGTAGGGGGGGACAGCGCTAAGATCGCCTCTCTCTGAGCAGGTGCTTCGTCCATTAGGCTGGTGGACCTTTTGGGGCCCCAATCCATTGGGGTTATGAATAGTTGCTGTATGTGCAGCAGAGACCCTCACCCTGCCGGCCTCCTGGCGTCGAGTATGTGCCACGGAGGTTGTCTCGGGGCTGTGTTGGGTCTTTGATCCTCACCAATCGGTTGTTCTGGATTTTCGGGGGCTTCTCCATTATCTGGAGCCTTCTCCGCCATTGGGGTAGAAAGTTTCCAATTCGGTTACATCCCCAAGTGGGATTACTCCCAAAATGTCAAGCGCCGATATTTCTCAATAAGCAGTTTTTTGTTTTAAATCAAAGCTGTTTTATTGTTAGAAACTCAGGAGCTGTACCAAGGACACAAGCCTTGGGAGTAATGACGTATACACCATTACACAGTTGCTATACAGGATATCTTCAAAGGTTACCATATGGATGCATAATTGAGTAACGGGTTCAAAGGTTGCTAAACAACGATCTATTTTATTACTAAGGAATTTAGGCTATTAGAAACATCTCCCATTCTCACACTATTCTGGAAGCAGATAAGAGTTGTCTGTGTGAACCTGTGGGAGAGGCGACTTGAAAGTACTACCAGCCAGCATAAACATCCTTGGGCCAGATGGATTTATTACTTGCCCAATTGTTGTAAATAAGGGGGGAGCAGAAGAGAGCTGGTGACCTGCTCTTTGTCTGAAAGAAAATCACGTTACAGAAAATAGCGCGCTTGACATATACCATTGCTTGCTATATCTCTATGGTGACAATATAGCGGTGAAACAACTGTTTTAAAAGAAGAGTCAGCGAAAAGCTCTCTGGCAATGTGGGCTGGGGGTGACAAGCACAAGAGGACCTCCCCGTTATGGATGCTCTGTTGTAATGAGTGCACCCCAGGGAATCTTCACCATGTCGAAGCAGCTTTGGATGCAGTCTTTGTTTATTAACTAAGCTCAAATATGTGTCTTGATTTAGGTTGCCCTCCCCCCCCAAAAAAACAAATTATGCCCACAGACCAGGCCCAAAGGAATCTCCCTGTTGTCTCAAATTTTATTCAATATTCTAGTGGCTAACTGCTTCTTGTAGGATGTTGCGAACACCATTGGGAACTTGGGAATGTTCAACCTGGAGAAGAAGAGACTGAGGGGGGACATGACTGCCCTCTTGAAGTCTCTGAAGGGCTGTCAGAGGAGGACAGGGAGCTGTTCCTCTTGGCAGCAGAGGAGAGGACTCACAACAGTGGCTCTAAATTAAAGGCGGGAAGGTACCGGCTGGATATTAGGAAAAACTTTTTTACAATGAGAATTGTTCAAAAGTGGAATCAGTTACCTAGGGAGGTGGTGAGCTCCCCCTCTCTGGCAAACTTTAAGCAGCAGCTGGACAAACACTTGTCAGGGATGCTCTAGGATGATCCTGCATGGAGCAGGGGGTTGCATTAGATGGCCTATATGGCCCCTTCCAACTCTGGGATTCAATAAACACATATTATTAGGACTCACAAACAGCAGTTGTAAAAAGACTGACAGACTACGTTCCAGAGGGTTGTTTTTTTTTGCCACAATAGGCAGCAATATGGCTTCTTTCTTGAGTCCACGCACTTCCCCTGCCCCCTCTCTTCCTGCGTGGATTCCTAGGGCTCCCTGTGCAGGCATCTGAGGGAATCTGTAGGTTTCCTCCTGGAAAATGAGGATCCTAAGTCAGGAACACTTGGGGCAGGGAAAGTGTGGGGATGATAAACAAGCCATGTGTTGAGGCAAATTGTAGGCCAGCAGATTATCTGAATGTGCCTATAAGAGCCCACTGTACGTAGAAGAAGAGGGAAACCCCTACAACCGGCTCTGAATTCCACAGAAGAGCTTGAAATTACCAATCCTAATAACGATTTCATCTGAACCAAATACTGATTTCATCATCACAGGCTATTTGTTCTTTCCTGTGTAAATAGTTTTTTTATCAGTACAAGGAAAGTGAATTAGTGAGTCATGGGAGACAACAATAATCTGGCTTGTGGTTTTCTGCTTCCATTCCAAAGAGACGCAGAGTCCAAAAGAAAGCGCTGAAATTTCCTGCTGACCTAGCTGGAAACTGGAGCTTCTTGAATTTTTAATGTTGCTGAAAATGCTGTTTGGGAGGACTGCCGGGTGAGTCACCAGGAAGGGGAGCATCTGAATGGGGCTCACATTGCAGAGAATGACCATTTATATAACACGGCTGGGCCCAAGTTATCCGAGAAACAGCCCCGTGAAGCAGGCTAGCCCTAGCAATGCTCCCTCTAAGCTGTGGAATTGTGTGAGCAAAAATTCTACTTTGTGTGCTGCTGGCCTTAAAATTGTGAGCTCCAGCATAAATTAGTTTGCTCTGGGGCCATCCTTCCTCCGCTAAGACAAAAATGTGTGAGCCGGAGGCTAAAACACTGTGAGCTAGCTCACGCTAACTCAGCTTAGAGGGAACACTGGTTAGTAGCATGACTCCCCCCCCACACACACACAGGCTGAGGGAGAATGACTGGCTGAGGCTACCCAGTGATTTGTGGCTGGCCATCAGTCAGCACCACTCCAGGCTGATGGCGGATGTCCGTTGTGCCTCTCCTTACACCCATCACTTCCCCGAAGTTATATATTATTGCAATAGCAAATTCATAGCAATGGCCATGGGGGATAGTTCCTATGCAAAGTCTTGGCCTTCTTGATGTTCAAAGAGGAAAATACTGTTTCTGGATGAGATATGAGCAACACTGGCATGCTTGAGAAACACTTGGCTCAGTACAAAACTCTTGTCTTTTGTTTAGTTGGCATCCTCTCTGCCAAGCTCTCAGGATGCCTCTTTCCAGCACTGTGGCTTCTTAGTTTGCTGGATGCCATTATTCAGCCTTACGTATAAGAGGGAAGAGATTATATTTTTGGCTGTCAAGTCACAGCTGATTTATGGTGACCCTGAATGGTTTTCAAGGCAAGAGACTTCAGAGATGGCTTTCTATTGGCTGCCTGGATTTCCTTGGTGGCCTCCTGTTCGAGTACGAAAGGCCAACCTCATTTTATTTTCTCAACAGGGATGGGGACAGCAGCAGTGTGAATTTTGCACGCACAAAATTTGTGCTACCCCGTTTCGAACATTCTGAAACAATTTTCACATGCTCGAGGTCTCTGCTCACAATTTGGAATCGGGGGAGACTCCGGCAGAATGAGAGAGGATCTCAGCCAGCGGTTAGATTGAGAACTGGGAAACAAAGTAATTTAAAATAATCACGTAACCATTTGCTCAACTCTCTGCAGTATGCCACTGTGTTCCAAAGCTTTGAGAGGCGGGAATTGTAGAGCGAACATAGATTTATTTATTTTTGATCTCTGAGACTGTTTTGTTACTATGTGGCGCTTGTTACTTAAAAACCAATCTATTCATTCGACCAACAACCAGTACAATTCAGAATCAGAAGCTATCCAGTAAAATCCTTTGGAAATAAAATTGGTCGGACCAATTACCAAGAGTTAGGAATCTATAAAATTTGAAATCAGTACATAAAATTTCATGATGTTGCTGAGAAAAATTTAGCTCAGCTAATTAGTGACCTGTGAGTTAGCACCCAATAAAAGCTTCTTTAAAATATCAACATCAGAACAACCTGGATAATCATTAAATAGAGGGAAAGATATAATTGATTGAACTTCCTGATAAAAGCAACTATAAAGCAGTACATGTTTCGCCTCTTTGGTGCCACATGGACAGGTTCTCTCCTTCATGGGAGTCTTTTTATAGCTCCCTGCTAAAACTGCAGAGGGGAGGACTCACCAAAGGAGGGAAAGCTCTCCTTTGACTGGGTACCTCCAAAGCAGAGGAATAAGGTGCTGGGGTTACAACATATTTAAGCTTCTCTGGAGTCAAGAAGTTTGGGACATTGTTAATATCTCTTGGACACTCTGCATTGAACAACCTTTGTTTGATCATTGATTTTGCTCACTCATAATCCATTTTCACAAGAGAAACCCATAGTCTGCAGTTCTGAATGGATGGCCTTTTCCCAAGAAGATTGGAAATTGTCTTGTAGAACTAAAGCTGTCAAACCCTTCGGGTTATGTGCTAATTTTAACCAATAGTTTTAACCAGTTACCCTGGCTTCCACCTTAACCTGACTTGAGATGTAGACTGCCACTGGATACACAACTGGGCGTCTAAAATAAAGTTCTCAAAAACATTGACTGGACTTTTTCTAAAGGAGCAAAATTGGAAGAGGAGGGTCCAAGTATTGTCCCATACATTAACTGAGGCAGTGTTTTTGCCTGAAATAACTGGAGGGCTGCTGGTACATACATGTCTCCTTTGGTACATGCAAATTTAAGAATGCCCCATGCAGACTTTTGACCAGTTCTTGCAGCATAGTTATGGTGAGTAGTTCTACTCCTGGAAGAATGTATCATCACCCTTAAATATTTAAGTATTTTTTTAAAAAGATACTTCTTCCAGCTTATGGCCATTGATGTTTAAAGACTAAGGTTTTGTTTAAAGACTAAGGTTGATTGTCACATAATCGGGGCATTTTGGTAAATATTTTCAAGATCCTAGGATCGAGAAAATAATAGGCTGCAGCAGATACTAAGAGATAAAAAATAAGACCAAGGCCAACAGTGCAAGTAAAGTTTACACACACACACACACACACACACACAGAGTTAAAAATTCCCCATGTTTTGCCTAGAACTTTCTTCAGTGGGATCTGGTACTGTTCCAGTGTTCCTTCAAGATCCCAGAATGACAATTTTGATTATTAAGAGCTGAAGAAGAAGAGGAGGGGGAGGAGGAAGAGGAGGAGATTGGATTTATACCCTGTTCTTTACTACCCCGAAGAAGTCTCGGAGCAGCTTTTAATCTCCTTTCTCTTCCCCTCCCCACAACAGACATCCTGTGAGGTAAGTGGGGCTGAGAAAGCTCTGACAGAAATGGCTATTGAGAGGAACAGCTCTGTGAGAACTTGTGACTGACTCAAGGTAGTCACAGCAGCAGGTACATGTGGAGGAGTGGGGAATCAAACTCAGTTCTCCCTAGGCTTCCCAAATCTCCCGCCTGGGCGGGGGACCCCCGATTTGGAGCCTCCGCCCCCCGCTCACCAAAAATCCAGAAAGCGGGGGGGGGGATGATGGCCCTTCCCACGCAGCCTAGATCCCAGCAGCTTCTCCTCTCCCCTTCCCACCGATCCCTGATGCTTCTCCTCCTCCCTTCCCTTCCCTTCTCACCTCGGATCGCAGCAGCTTCTCCTTGCCCCTCCCCTTCCCACCCAGCTCCATCGCAGCAGCCGGAGCTTTCCCAGGCTGCTTCCTGCCCCGCCCCAAAGGACCATGTGCCTTTGCACCTCCGGAGGTGGTGAAAGTCTTCAATTTTCTGTGTCTGTGTCTTTGTTGCTGTGAAGAAGCTGGCTGGTGAGTAGAGAGAAGGGTGTGTGTGTGTGGAGGAGAGGGAAACGTCTTCATTATTCCCTATGTGGAGATCGTTTCTCATAGGGTATAATGGGGAATTGATCTGGAGGTTTCGAGGGCTCTTTGGGAGCTATTGTTTGAGGTAGAGGCACCAAATTTTCAGTATAGTATCTAGTGCCTCTCCCCAAAATACCCTTTAAGTTTCAAAACGATTGGACCAGGGGGTCCAGTTCTATGAGCCCCAAAAGAAAGTGCCCCTATCCTTCATTATTTCCTATGGAAGAAATACATTTAAAAAGGTGTGCTGTCCCTTTAAATGTGATGGCCAGAACTCCCTTGGAGTTCAATTATGCTTGTCACACCCTTGTTCCTGGCTCCGCCCCCAATGTCTCCTGGCTCCACCCCCAAAGTCTCCTGGCTCCACCCCCAAAGTCCACAGATATTTCTTGAATTGGACTTGGCAACCCAAGTTCTCCCAGATAAGAAACCACACACTTAACCACTACACTAAAATTTTTTTGAATGCTCTGATTCTCTCCATTTTACACTGTCTCATTCTAAAAACAGCCAATAACACTAAAAAAAAATCACAACAACTTAAAAATATGTGAAACTATATATCCCATCTCTCCAGGTCCAAATAGCAATACATGTGTGTGAATATACCACCAAACCAATGCCAAATTGCTGAAATATATCACACATTCCACAAGATAAATTCATACACTATGTCCCAAATTACATCACTCACACCTGGAAGCGGGGCTTTTTTTGTAGCAGGGACTCCTTTGCATATTAGGCCACACACCCCTGATGAATCCTCCTGGCCCTGTACTAAGAGCCCTGTAAGCTCCAGGAGGATTGGCTCCAACAGGGGTGTGTGGCCTAATATGCAAAGGAGCCCCTGCTAGAATTCTATCTCTGGGCCTTGTACCAAGAGCTCTGTAAGCTCCAGGAGGATTGGCTACATCAGGGGTGTGTGGCCTAATATGCAAAGGAGCCCCTGCTAGAATTCTATCTCTGGGCCCTGTACTAAGAGCCCTGTAAGCTCCAGGAGGATTGGCTCCAACAGGGGTGTGTGGCCTAATATGCAAAGGAGCCCCTGCTAGAATTCTATCTCTGGGCCTTGTACCAAGAGCTCTGTAAGCTCCAGGAGGATTGGCTACATCAGGGGTATGTGGCCTAATATGGAAAGGAGTTCCTGCTACAAAAAAAGCCCTGTCTGGAAGTAATAGTTACACAAATCTTTCTTCCATGAGCAATTACCAGGCTCCTAAAGTAAACCCCACAGCGAAGAGCCACTGAAGCCGATAAAAACATACAGAAATACACGTTCAGCCAGTCAATACATTTCTTCATTTGATCCTTGAGGCACACAGAGTGAAAAGCCAGTACATTCCCCTCTTTTGAAGAATCTGATCCCACTGGAAAGTAGGAGCGGTCACTTGTTCTATTACCCAGAGCCTAAGTTCTTTATCTGAATATTTCAAGGCCAGGGAATGTTTCACAAGAGGACCTTGAGTCTTCTCAGCCAAATGCATCTCTTTATGTTCAGAGATTCTTGTTTTGATGGCCTGGTCACATAAGGTCACATGGACATTTGATAATGTATACCACTCCCTTAGCATTATAGTTCACAAGGGAATTCTTTTTTTGAAAAACCCCTTTAAAAAAAAAAAGCATTACAAGAGTTTTGGAACTTCGTATACATTTTTGTTTTGCTGTGCAGTCCCACATTGGGAGTACGCATGAGGAGGCCTGCCTCAAAATGGCAGTACAGTTAAAATGGCTCCAGAAGGTGCAGTGCAGCTGAGCCAATCAAGATTATTTCCACATAAGCAGTCATGTGCTCCAGTGCCATCACAACTCCTTCCCTCAGTTCCTTTTTCACTGCTGAAGGAGTTGGTTGTGCTCAACATATTTTCTTCTTTTCGTTAGTCTTGGATCCTTTTTCACAGTATGAGTCTTGGCTTCACCTTGGCAAATGTTGTTCCTGCCCTTCCGCCTCCTGTTCATGTGGTAGTTGGTGGGTTTTGAGCCTTTCCATGAGTCAGAAAGCCCTCTTTCTGACACTACACCGGCTTGGTGTAGCAGAAGTGCGTGGACTCTTATCTCGGAGAACTGGGTTTGATTCCCCACTCCTCCACTTGCAGCTGCTGGAATGGCCTTGGGTTAGCCATAGCTCTGGCAGAGGTTGTCCTTGAAAGGGCAGCTGCTGTGAGAGCCCTCTCAGCCCCGCCCACCTCACAGAGTGTCTGTTGTGGGGAGGAAGGGAAAGGAGATTGTGAGCCGCTCTAAGACTCTGCCCTTGAAAGGGCAGCTGCTGTGAGAGCCCTCTCAGCCTCACCCACCTCACAGGGTATCTGTTGTGGGGGAGGAAGGTAAAGGAGATTGTGAGCCTCTCTGAGACTCTGCCCTTGAAAGGGCAGCTGCTGTGAGAGCCCTCTCCAGCCCCACCCTCCTCACAGGGTGTCTGTTGTGGGGGAGGAAGGTAAAGGAGATTGTAGGCTGCTCTGAGACTCTGCCCTTGAAAGGGCAGCTGCTGTGAGAGCCCTCTCCAGCCCCACCCACCTCACAGGGTATCTGTTGTGGCGGGAGAAGATAAAGGAGATTGTAAGCCACTCTGAGTCTCTGATTGAGAGAGAAGGGCGGGATATAAATCCGCAATTCTTCTTCTCCTCCTTAAGAAATGCACCCATTGCGGTGCTAAGATGACCCACACTGACAAGTATGAAGCTGGTGTGCTTTACTTGGGTGAGGGTCACAATGTGGCAGCATGTAAAACATGCCAAGAATTCACCCCCAAGGCCAGGGCTGATCGGGCTTCTAAGCTAAAAGCCACCCTTTTAGAGAAGGCCCTTCAACTCTCTGAAGTCTGTGTTGTTTCCAGATGACCAATCGAAACCATCATCTTTGGCTTCAGTTCACTCAACACCATCTTGTCCGCCATCTCTGAACCCCAATGCCAGCCACATTCTCTGACTCTGTTTGTTCCGATATGTGCCTCGGAACACCAGCAAAGAAAGTTAAGGCTAAAACCAAACATAAGGACAGACACAGAGCAGAGCCCGAACAATAGCATAGTCTGACCTGAGTGCCTGAGACATTGCACGAGGTGGAGGAAATTATTGCATCACTCAAGACATCCTCTCCAGGGCATCACCTTTTTCGGAGGGTGAGGTCAAACCCAACTGCAATCCATCTCCTGCTCCTGGTTGGTTCTTAAATGGTGCCACATATTTCATAGCCACTGGTTCCATCAGCCATGCCACGGACTCCGTACTCATATCTCATGCCTCCTTACCTTGCAGAGTGGGGGGACCACTGTGCTCCCAAACCTCACTGCTATCCGGCTTGGAACCGTCAACCTGCTTTTTGTCCTCCATCTACTGCCACAGCTTCTGTATTTAGACAGCCTCTATCTCCCATTTCAGGGTCCGAGTTCAAAGAGTGCAAGGACCTGGTCCCTGGTTCTGAGACAGGTTCGGAGATACCTTCGAATCTGAGCCCAGATGAGAAGGTGAAGGATTCAACCCCTGGTTCCCATTGTACTATTTAACCCTATATTTGTATAGGGCATATGCAAAATGTTTGGCAATACATTCGATTTTAGTTATAGTGGCGAGTGTTATTCTTCTGAAGCTTATTCCACTGCAATCCTGATCTTGCTAATGTCATTAAACCCATGGCACTAGCTTGCAGAAGGTCCAAGATGTCAAGGACCCTTGCCATATTTCACTCATATATCCTGAACTGTTATATGTTGCATCTTTGCTTTGGGAATCTGGGGGGAGAGCGGATTGTACTTGCTTTGCTGTTTCTGTGCAACTTTCATAAGGATCTGTTTCTGCCCTGTGAAGGAGATTTGGAGCTGGTATCTCAAGGCTGCCTTATAATAATAATAATAAATTTATTCTTATATCCCGCCCTCCCCCGCCAAGGCAGGCTCAGGGCGGCTCACAGAACATGGTATACCATTTATTTTTATTTATTTATTTAGGATTTATATCCCGCCCTTCCCACGAGGTGGCTCAGGGCGGCTTACAACAGGGAGTCAAACATAAAATTAATAACATTTAGATGTATAAATATTTAAAACATTTAAAACCTTAAAACATTAAGCATCATAACAGAATATATAACAAAAGTTTCTCGTCAGTCAGGTGTAAGCTAGCCAGAAGAGGGTTGTCTTGCAGGCCCTGCGGAATTGAACAAGGTCCCGCAGGGCCCTCACCTCCTCCGGCAGCTGATTCCACCATGTAGGGGCCATAACAGAGAAAGCCCTATCGCTGGTGGATTTAAGGCGGGCTTCTTTTGGCCCGGGGATAGCGAGAAGGTTTTGGGTTCCCAATCTCAGTACTCTCTGGGGAACGTGTGGGGAGAGACAGTCCCTCTGGTAGGCAGGTCCCAGGCCATATAGGGCTTTAAAGGTAATAACCAGCACCTTGTACCGAACTCGGTATATTACTGGGAGCCAGTGCAGAGACCGAAGACCCGGTCGTATGTGCCCCCATCTTGGGAGGCCCAGTAACAGCCGGGTCGCGGCATTCTGCACCAGCTGCAATTTCCGAGTTCGACACAAGGGCAGCCCCATGTAGAGGGCATTACAGTAGTCCAACCTCGAGGTGACCGTAGCATGGATCACTGTTGCTAGGTCGTCGCGATCCAGGAAGGGAGCCAACTGCCTTGCCCACCTAAGATGAAAAAAAGCCGACTTGGCAGTGGCTGCTATCTGAGCCTCCATTTTTAAGGAAGGCTCCAATAGTACCCCCAGGCTCTTGACCCTGTCCGCCGCCATCAGCGGCGCACCGTCAAAAACTGGCAGGGGAATTTCCCCCCCCCGGTCCCCGACGACCCAGACAAAGGACCTCTGTCTTCGCAGGATTTCGCTTCAGTCCACTCAGTCTGAGCCACTCCGCCACGGCCTGTAATGCCCGATCCAAATTTTCTGGGGCGCAGACCGGTCGGTCGTCCATAAGCAGATATGCAATCATTACTATAAAAGGCAGTTAAAATATAATTACATTACATTCATCAGTTAAGTACACATTAAAATATTATAAATTATAGATTAGAGTGCTACAGTTCGAAATATGCATAGGATGGCTCGATGTCATTTCCCGGCTTCCATCTTAAAAGCAAGTTGCCAGCCCTGCGAAATTGATTCAGGTCTCGCAGGGCTCGCACCTCCTCTGGTAGTTGATTCCACCATTGGGGAGCCATTGAAGAGAAGGCCTGTCCCCTCGTTGTTTTCAGTCTGGCCTCCCTTGGTCCAGGGATTCGTAAAAGGTTTTGGGAACTAGATCTCAGTGCTCTCTGGGGAACATATGGATATCACCTTCCAGAGCCAGCTTGAACTGCTTATTGTCTGGTAGGGGAGAGAGTTTGGTGTGAACTAATTTATATTGCTTTGCATGGGCTTTTTACTGTTACATTTGGCGGGCTCAGTCATGGCCCTAAGAAGGGTATAAAGATCTGGTTACTCCCCCGGTGCACCAAATCTGACACAGAATTGCCCTGCTACTGATTCTTATCTCTCAATGTCAACCTTCCTTAAAACCTGGAGGTCTGCTTGAATTGAAGATAGTCCCAGTGATAACACGAGATTCAGTCCCCAGCATCTGCAGTTAAAAGGACCAGGTAGTAGGTGATGAGAAGGACCTTAGCCTGAAACCCCCAGTGACCCACGGCCAGTCTGAATTCACAATACTAGCCTTAAAAAATATGTTTATTGAATTCAAAATAAGTACAAAAATTGGGAACATTATAAGCTTAGAACAGCATTTAACATATGCTAGTGAAACATATAGGCTACCGGAATAGAAAAGGTAGTGATAACCATGCAAAGAAAAATCAAATCCAATTTACAATTTAACAGCGTCAGATAAAAAGCTGTAACCGATACACATAAAATAACAAGAGACTCTTAGTAACATATGGCAACGCAAGATTAAAATATTAGTTTGAGAGCCTTAATTTCCTCTGGAATCATATCATGAGATGACACAAAATCTAGGACAGGAAACCCAGTTCTGAGTGAAATTAGATGTTCTAGGAAAGAGTTTAGATTGTAATAAATGATCTGTGAGCTTATCCATCACATATATATTCCAAACCTTATGAAACCAAATATAAATCTTAGGAGCTGAGTTTATTTTTCTGTTTTGAAGCAATGGCCGTTTTAGCTGGAACTAATTGGATTGGAATTAATTCTCTTCTAATCTTCAGTATCGCAAGATCTTGCCAAAAGTTTAGGAATAATACTTTGAGCCTAAGCGGGATTTCATAACCTGTTGTCTGATAAATATAATCCATTACCAAGACCCCAAATTTATGTATGACCACCAACAGTGATCAATGGATGCTACTTCACCACAGCGTTTCCAACATAGTGGTAAGGATGATTGTTTCATGCAGGATAATTGATAGGGAGTTAAGATACCAATGTGTTAAATTTTTGTAAGATTAAATCGTAGTCCTAATAGTGGCAGAAGTAAAAATGGAGGACCTCAAAGTAACATTCCAATGTTCCTCCAAAAAAGACAGATTACAGCATATTTGCCGTTTTTTCCGGAAACTGGTATATTAACAGAGTAGTTGTCAATCGGTAGTTTGTATGTCATTTTAATAAAATCTCAATTAAATTCCTTAACTCATTTAAGAAGCTGTTCAAAGGGAGTGAATTGTAGCTAGATGATTTAACTCAAGGGTGTCAAACTCATTTGTTATGAGGGATGGATTTGACATAAATGAGACCTTGTTGGACCATATCATGTGTGTCATAAAATGTAATGCCCGGTAGCAGAGATATGAACTTTATAAAAGGCACAAACACAATTAAAGATTTTGTTTACTTAAATGTGCTTAACGCATTAGCACTCTTGCAATATTATGTTTAACAGTCTTTGATAACTTACACCTCTTGCTCTGAATTATTGCATCAAAATCTGAAGACAATGCTGGAGAGGCCTGCAGGCCAGACATCTAACACTCCTGATTTAGCTGAAAGTAGTTAAATCAAGGTAATGTTGTGCTGAGGGATCCCTACAGTTTACTTTTCTCTAGTAAACCTCTCTTATTGGAAATCCCAAAAAGCCCAGTTAAACCAGCTCCCTGCCCTCCAAGTATGTGTGTAAAAAAAAAAATCTATCATCCTGTTTGAGCCAGTCTTGATCGAAGAAAGAAGAAAATAACGAATCCTTAAATAAACTCTTAATCTACATTTATCCCAAACTTGAAGAGAGGGGTAAAAGAAGCATCATAACTTCCTATAAGGAAACATTTGTTTGTTGATGCCAAACAATTTCCTAAATCTGAGGCCAGGGCTTGCCACAAACTCTGTCCCCACGTTCACTCGGACAACACAATCACAAGACTTAACAACACCAGTCATACTATCTCAGGTTCATTCTGTTGTTATCATCCAAGGTTGTATACGCCATCAAATGTCAGCAATGTCCTCACACTCTGCATGTAAGACAAACAAGTTAATCCCTATGCAAAGACTAGCCTTGATGGACCTGAAATCTTTCTGTCACTGTTTTTTGATTTAGTCACTTCAAATCTATTCCATTCATTCTTTCTTTGGGACTAAAACAAAAAACCCTGATGCTTGCTGGTACACCAAAACAGATTTGAAAGCCCCTATCTATATCCAGCAGGTGTCGTATCACAATGCAATAAGTAATGTTTCTCCAGGCATTGGTTCTTTGAAATCTGAATGAGTCTGTCTCTTGCGATGCTAAGAAACTCCAAGATATAACCTCTAGAGTTCTAATACTGAGCTTTGTCGGGCAAACGCAGCCCACCTTCTATCCCAAGGTCAGGTCCCTTGGTACCATGCTATGAATTTCTTCTTTCCTCCAGGCTTTGATGCATTTGAGGATTTGGGTGAACATGGCTCTGCTTCCAGACAGCTGTAATTTGTATTTGGAAGGCCGTTAGAGTCTACTTGGATGACCAAGGAAAGACCAAAGGTCTTCTTCTGCGTCATTGACTCTGGATAATTTAATAAGATCTGCAGTGGAAACCATAAGTATCTGTAGGCTTTTTCTTGGAGAATTTCCCTTCCTCTTTTTGGAATGAGGAATGAGACACCGTGGCAGAATCTGGAAGGGAGCTGGAAAGTCTGTCACTGCATTGTAGGGAGGTTACCTTACTGGCCAAATAAAACAGCTCACTGTTACATCTGTCCCCTTTTCTGGATGGGGGGGAAGCAGGCCTCTAGCCATGGGGGGTGGGGGGAACAGCCCCTCCACCCAACCCCCCCCTCGGGCCTTTTTGGCCCCTTCTTTCCCCACTCTCTCCACCACCACTCTTCTCCCCGTGACTGTGGAGGCCCCACCCCCTCCACGCGGCACCTTCCCCTCCCACCCACTCACTCACTCACCCACCCACTTATCCACCAATGGGACAAAAAATTAAAGTGCGGGCTCCCGTGGCTCGTGCAAGGCACCCCTCCACCGATCAGGTGATCACTGGGAAAAGCCGTGTGGAAGCCAGTGGTGTCTATGCCGGCTTCCGTGTGGCTTTCCCCAGAGATCACATGATCACCAGGGAGGCCTGCCTTGCACGAGCCGCAGGAGCCCGCACTTTACTGTTTCAGCCCGTTGGTAAGTGAGTGGGTGGGAGGGGAAGGTGCCGCGCAGGGAGAAGTGGGACACCAGAGCCACGGGGGGAAAAGTGGTGGCAGTGAGAGTGGGAATCGCCAGAGGGGGGCCCCCTCCATCCAAAAATATTTCCTGTGGGACCCCCCAACTGGAATTTTCTGGTTACGGACCTGGGGGGAAGGTTTCTGTACTCAAGACAAAGCCAAAAAGAGGCCCTTCCCTACTCCTAACAGGTACTGAGTGAGACCAAGAATGCTTGTAGGGTGGCCAGCTCCTCCCTGGCAGGGCTTTTTTTGTAGAAAAAGCCCAGCAGGAACTCATTTGCATATTAGGTCACACCCGACACTAAACCAACTGGAACTGCATTCCTGCTAAAAAAAAAAGCCCTGCTCCCTATCCACCAGCAGGGGATGTGATTGCGCTTTCAGTATTTCGCTTCCAAGAAACTCCCATCCCTCCTGAACCCCCTTCTTCCTAAGTATTTCTGACCATGGGATTTTACCCAGCATAGTTCTAAGTTTATCAAAACTTGCCTTTCTGAAGTCCAACCTATAACTCTGACTACGTATAGCTTTTCCCTTCCCTAAGACTTAAATTTCGAAATCACATGGTCACTACTGCCCAGGGTGCCCACTATGTTCACTTCTTCAATCAATTCAGATGTCCGGGTAATTGAAATCTCCCATGATCACTGTATCCCTTCTCTTGGAAAACTTTGCAATCTGTTGTAGGAGTATCTCATCCAAGTCCTTTACCTGGCTTGGTGGTCTATAGCAAACCCCCACAACAATATCACTGTTATTTCTTACTCCTTTTATTTTTACCCAGAGACTCTCAACTGAGCTTAGGGTTGCCAAGTCCAACCCCAGAAATATCTGGGGACTTTGGGGGTGGAGCCAAGAGACTTTGGGGGTGGAGCCAGGAGACACTGGGGTGGAGCTAGGGGAGGGGGGGAAATGGTGCTGGGGAGCGTGGCGAGCCACCCTGTCTCGGAGCGGGTGACGCCGCTGCGCCGCTGCCACCTCTTCTCCGCTCGCCGTGGCTGCTCCTCCGAGATGGGCTCAGCCTGGGCCCATCTCGGAGGAGCAGCTGCGGTGGGTGGGGAGGGGGCGGCAGCGGCGTAGCACGGCGGCCTTGCCCGCTCCAGGATCGAGCGACTCGCCATGCTCCCCGGCGACGTTTCCCCCCTCCCCCCACTTCCGTTTTTTTGGGGAGCGGGGGAAGAGGGTGGAAATCCTGGGGTCCCCCGCCAGGGCGGGAGGGTTGGAAAGCCTAACTGAGCTGCCATGTTCAGGTTCACATATTTCCTCACAAGTATATACCTCCTTCACATATACTGCTACGCCTCCGCCCTTTCTCATTTCCCTGTCCCTTTTAAATAAGTTGTACCCCTGAATCCTAATATTCCAGTTGTGAGTGTCATCCCACCAAGTTTCAGTAAGGCCTATTATGTCATAGTCTCCTTCCCGTATTAGGACTTCCAGTTCCTCCTGTTTGTTTCCCATACTCTGTGCATTAGTGTAGAGACATTGGAATCCACGTTTTAGTTTTAGTTTCCATACAAACCTGCAAGTTCACATTACCTAGTATATGCGTCACTCTCTGCAAATCTTCCCTGCTGGGCTTTTTCTACCAAAAAGGCCCTGACAGCCCTACATTGCCAGACACAAAGCCAGGGCTTCCCTCCGCAGAGAGGCTTGGAGGCATGGGATTCCCCACTCCATTAGAGAGTTGGCAACCCTAGGTTTGGCCCTGAGGCCTACAAGAAGTTGGGTTTCTCTATAATCCTTCAGTTGCTCTTCAGGTTTTGCTAATTCAGGAGTCTCTACAAAAGCAGCTTCTGTGTGCCTTGGACCAATCCCTGCTAAGAAGAAGAAGACGATATTGGATTTATATCCCGCTCACCACTCTGAAGAGTCTCAGAGCAGCTCACAATCTCCTTTACCTTCCTCCCCCACAACAGACACCGTGTGAGGTGGGTGGGGTTGGAGAGGGCTCTCCCAGCAGCTGCCCTTTCAAGGACAGAGTCTCAGAGCGGCCTACAATCTCCTTTCCCTTCCTCCCCCACAACAGACACCCTGTGAGGTGGGTGAGGTTGGAGAGGGCTCTCACAGCAGCTGCCCTTTCAAGGACAGAGTCTCAGAGCAGCCTACAATCTCCTTTCCCTTCCTCCCCCACAACAGACACCCTGTGAGGTGGGTGGGGCTGAGAGGGCTCTCACAGCAGCTGCCCTTTCAAGGACAGAGTCTCAGAATGGCCTACAATCTCCTTTCCCTTCCTCCCCCACAACAGACACCCTGTGAGGTGGGTGGGGCTGAGAGGGCTCTCACAGCAGCTGCCCTTTCAAGGACAGAGTCTCAGAGCAGCCTACAATCTCCTTTCCCTTCCTCCCCCACAACAGACACCCTGTGAGGTGGGTGGGGCTGAGAGGGCTCTCACAGCAGCTGCCCTTTCAAGGACAGAGTCTCAGAATGGCCTACAATCTCCTTTACCTTCCTCTCCAACAACAGACACCCTGTGAGGTGGGTGGGGCTGAGAGGGCTCTCACAGCAGCCGCCCTTTCAAGGACAGAGTCTCAGAACGGCCTACAATCTCCTTTCCCTTTCTTCCCCACAACAGGCACCCTGTGAGGTGGGTGGGGCTGAGAGGGCTCTCACAGCAGCTGCCCTTTCAAGGACAGAGTCTCAGAACGGCCTACAATCTCCTTTCCCTTCCTCCCCCACAACAGACACCCTGTGAGGTGGGTGGGGCTGGAGAGGGCTCTCACAGCAGCTGCCCTTTCAAGGACAACCTCTGCCAGAGCTATGGCTGACCCAAGGCCATTCCAGCAGGTGCAAGTGGAGGAGTGGGGAATCAAACCCGGTTCTCCCAGATAAGAGTACGCACACTTCACCACTACACCAAACTGGCTCTCTTTGGCTGCGATCCCTGAAGGAGACCAGGAGGCTAGCAAAATTCAGAATGCAACCTTAACTGAAACATATGTTCCATCTGTCATTGTAGGGAACATATAAAGCTGGTTTGTTTTGATTTGGATTACTGATGTGTCTAGAACAGTCAATGACCTTTCTGATTTGAGTCCAGAATTCCAATTCACAGGACAGATGTACCTTCGATGATACGGTTTCTATTCTCCTCCTCCCTTTCTGTAGGCTGTTTGTAACATCTAATTTTTGCTTGCATTTTTAGAAGGTAGCCATGTTGGTTTGCAATAGAACAGATAGATTTTTCAGTCACGCCTTGAAAACCAACAAGCTCTTTGGGGTATGAGCTTTCAAAAGTCCAAGCATGGCCTTTGATTCTCAAAAGCTCATACTCTAAAAATCACGCTGGTCTCTAGTGCTCCCGGAGTGAACCCAACTTTTCATTTATATGTTCCCCTGTTCCCTGAAAACATTTAAAAATACTGCCTTGAGGAGAAGTGGGGGACAGTTTACATAGGGCACTGTAGGTGAAACCGACTAGCTCTTTGCATTACAAGAGAGATTGGGTCTTCCTAGAACTCGCTGTTGCGGAGAAGATTCACACCTGTTTACTGGGCTGCCCAAAATAATGTCTTCCAGAGGGAGGTTCTTCCTTTTAAACGCTTGCATTAATTCTGAAAGTTATAGTCCAAACTTTGCTAGGCAAGGTGATGCTGTCTCTACCTTCTCAAATCACTTCTATTAGGCGGCAGGTTTTTTTTTTTTTTTTAAATGTGTGTGTGCATGCCTGGAAGTCATGGTGACTTCTGGCAACCCTTACTGTGGCAAGGAGGATGTTCAGAGAAGTGGCTCGATACAGCCTGCCTCTGCCTCCCGGTCCTGGAATCCCAAGGAGGTCTCCCATGAAAGTCCTAGCTGCCAGGGTTGGCCCTGCTTAACATCTGAGATCTGGCAAGATGCAGCTTGCCTGGACTCTTGAGGTCAGGGCCCTTCTCTTATTGGGCAGCTCTCACACTTCCCTATAGTGATGTACTCTCTTAGGCATTTTTATTATGCTGGAGAAGCATTTGTGATAAGAACATAAGAGAAGCCATGTTGGATCAGGCCAATGGCCCATCCAGTTCAACACTCTGTGTCACATAAGAACATAAGAGAAGCCATGTTACGTCAGGCCAATGGCCCATCCAGTCCAACACTCTGTGTCACATAAGAATATAAGAGAAGCCATGTTGGATCAGGCCAATGGCCCATCCAGTCCAAAACTCTGTGCAACATAAGAATATAAGAGAAGCCATGTTGGATTAGGCCAATGGCCCATCCAGTCCAACACTCTGTGTCACATAAGAACATAAGAGAAGCCATGTTGGATCAGGCCAATGGCCCATCCAGTTCAACACTCTGTGTCACATAAGAACATAAGAGAAGCCCTGTTGGATCAGGCCAGTGGCCCATCCAGTCCAACACTGTGTCACATAAGAACATAAAAGAAGCCATGTTGGATCAGGCCAGTGGCCCATCCAGTCCAACACTCTGTGTCACATAAGGACATAAGAGAAGCCATGTTGGATCAGGCCAGTGGCCCATCCAGCCCAACACTCTGTGTCACATAAGAATATAAGAGAAGCCATGTTGGATCAGGCCAGTGGCCCATCCAGTCCAACACTCTGTGTCACATAAGAACATAAGAGAAGCCATGTTGGATTAGGCCAATGGCCCATCCAGTCCAACACTCTGTGTCACATAAGAACATAAGAGAAGCCATGTTGGATCAGGCCAATGGCCCATCCAGTTCAACACTCTGTGTCACATAAGAACATAAGAGAAGCCCTGTTGGATCAGGCCAGTGGCCCATCCAGTCCAACACTGTGTCACATAAGAACATAAAAGAAGCCATGTTGGATTAGGCCAGTGGCCCATCCAGTCCAACACTCTGTGTCACATAAGAACATAAGAGAAGCCATGTTGGATTAGGCCAATGGCCCATCCAGTCCAACACTCTGTGTCACATAAGAACATAAGAGAAGCCATGTTGGATCAGGCCAATGGCCCATCCAGTTCAACACTCTGTGTCACATAAGAACATAAGAGAAGCCCTGTTGGATCAGGCCAGTGGCCCATCCAGTCCAACACTGTGTCACATAAGAACATAAAAGAAGCCATGTTGGATTAGGCCAGTGGCCCATCCAGTCCAACACTCTGTGTCACATAAGAACATAAAAGAAGCCATGTTGGATTAGGCCAGTGGCCCATCCAGTCCAACACTCTGTGTCACATAAGAATATAAGAGAAGCCATGTTGGATCAGGCCAGTGGCCCATCCAGTCCAACACTCTGTGTCACATAAGAACATAAGAAAAGCCATGTTGGATTAGGCCAGTGGCCCATCCAGTCCAACACTCTGTGCCACATAAGAATATAAGAGAAGCCATGTTGGATTAGGCCAATGGCCCATCCAGTCCAACACTCTGTGTCACATAAGAACATAAGAGAAGCCATGTTGGATCAGGCCAATGGCCCATCCAGTTCAACACTCTGTGTCACATAAGAACATAAGAGAAGCCATGTTACGTCAGGCCAATGGCCCATCCAGTCCAACACTCTGTGTCACATAAGAATATAAGAGAAGCCATGTTGGATCAGGCCAATGGCCCATCCAGTCCAACACTCTGTGCCACATAAGAATATAAGAGAAGCCATGTTGGATTAGGCCAATGGCCCATCCAGTCCAACACTCTGTGTCACATAAGAACATAAGAGAAGCCATGTTGGATCAGGCCAATGGCCCATCCAGTTCAACACTCTGTGTCACATAAGAACATAAGAGAAGCCCTGTTGGATCAGGCCAGTGGCCCATCCAGTCCAACACTGTGTCACATAAGAACATAAAAGAAGCCATGTTGGATCAGGCCAGTGGCCCATCCAGTCCAACACTCTGTGTCACATAAGGACATAAGAGAAGCCATGTTGGATCAGGCCAGTGGCCCATCCAGCCCAACACTCTGTGTCACATAAGAATATAAGAGAAGCCATGTTGGATCAGGCCAGTGGCCCATCCAGTCCAACACTCTGTGTCACATAAGAACATAAGAGAAGCCATGTTGGATTAGGCCAATGGCCCATCCAGTCCAACACTCTGTGTCACATAAGAACATAAGAGAAGCCATGTTGGATCAGGCCAATGGCCCATCCAGTTCAACACTCTGTGTCACATAAGAACATAAGAGAAGCCCTGTTGGATCAGGCCAGTGGCCCATCCAGTCCAACACTGTGTCACATAAGAACATAAAAGAAGCCATGTTGGATTAGGCCAGTGGCCCATCCAGTCCAACACTCTGTGTCACATAAGAACATAAGAGAAGCCATGTTGGATTAGGCCAATGGCCCATCCAGTCCAACACTCTGTGTCACATAAGAACATAAGAGAAGCCATGTTGGATCAGGCCAGTGGCCCATCCAGTCCAACACTCTGTGTCACATAAGAACATAAGAGAAGCCATGTTGGATCAGGCCAATGGCCCATCCAGTTCAACACTCTGTGTCACATAAGAACATAAGAGAAGCCCTGTTGGATCAGGCCAGTGGCCCATCCAGTCCACCACTGTGTCACATAAGAACATAAAAGAAGCCATGTTGGATTAGGCCAGTGGCCCATCCAGTCCAACACTCTGTGTCACATAAGAACATAAAAGAAGCCATGTTGGATTAGGCCAGTGGCCCATCCAGTCCAACACTCTGTGTCACATAAGAATATAAGAGAAGCCATGTTGGATCAGGCCAGTGGCCCATCCAGTCCAACACTCTGTGTCACATAAGAACATAAGAGAAGCCATGTTGGATTAGGCCAGTGGCCCATCCAGTCCAACACTCTGTGCCACATAAGAATATAAGAGAAGCCATGTTGGATTAGGCCAATGGCCCATCCAGTCCAACACTCTGTGTCACATAAGAACATAAGAGAAGCCATGTTGGATCAGGCCAATGGCCCATCCAGTTCAACACTCTGTGTCACATAAGAACATAAGAGAAGCCCTGTTGGATCAGGCCAGTGGCCCATCCAGTCCAACACTGTGTCACATAAGAACATAAAAGAAGCCATGTTGGATCAGGCCAGTGGCCCATCCAGTCCAACACTCTGTGTCACATAAGGACATAAGAGAAGCCATGTTGGATCAGGCCAGTGGCCCATCCAGCCCAACACTCTGTGTCACATAAGAATATAAGAGAAGCCATGTTGGATCAGGCCAGTGGCCCATCCAGTCCAACACTCTGTGTCACATAAGAACATAAGAGAAGCCATGTTGGATTAGGCCAATGGCCCATCCAGTCCAACACTCTGTGTCACATAAGAACATAAGAGAAGCCATGTTGGATCAGGCCAATGGCCCATCCAGTTCAACACTCTGTGTCACATAAGAACATAAGAGAAGCCCTGTTGGATCAGGCCAGTGGCCCATCCAGTCCAACACTGTGTCACATAAGAACATAAAAGAAGCCATGTTGGATTAGGCCAGTGGCCCATCCAGTCCAACACTCTGTGTCACATAAGAACATAAGAGAAGCCATGTTGGATTAGGCCAATGGCCCATCCAGTCCAACACTCTGTGTCACATAAGAACATAAGAGAAGCCATGTTGGATCAGGCCAGTGGCCCATCCAGTCCAACACTCTGTGTCACATAAGAACATAAGAGAAGCCATGTTGGATCAGGCCAATGGCCCATCCAGTTCAACACTCTGTGTCACATAAGAACATAAGAGAAGCCCTGTTGGATCAGGCCAGTGGCCCATCCAGTCCAACACTGTGTCACATAAGAACATAAAAGAAGCCATGTTGGATTAGGCCAGTGGCCCATCCAGTCCAACACTCTGTGTCACATAAGAACATAAAAGAAGCCATGTTGGATTAGGCCAGTGGCCCATCCAGTCCAACACTCTGTGTCACATAAGAATATAAGAGAAGCCATGTTGGATCAGGCCAGTGGCCCATCCAGTCCAACACTCTGTGTCACATAAGAACATAAGAGAAGCCATGTTGGATTAGGCCAGTGGCCCATCCAGTCCAACACTCTGTGCCACATAAGAATATAAGAGAAGCCATGTTGGATTAGGCCAATGGCCCATCCAGTCCAACACTCTGTGTCACATAAGAACATAAGAGAAGCCATGTTGGATCAGGCCAATGGCCCATCCAGTTCAACACTCTGTGTCACATAAGAACATAAGAGAAGCCCTGTTGGATCAGGCCAGTGGCCCATCCAGTCCAACACTGTGTCACATAAGAACATAAAAGAAGCCATGTTGGATCAGGCCAGTGGCCCATCCAGTCCAACACTCTGTGTCACATAAGGACATAAGAGAAGCCATGTTGGATCAGGCCAGTGGCCCATCCAGCCCAACACTCTGTGTCACATAAGAATATAAGAGAAGCCATGTTGGATCAGGCCAGTGGCCCATCCAGTCCAACACTCTGTGTCACATAAGGACATAAGAGAAGCCCTTTTGGATCAGACCAGTGGCCCATCCAGTCCAACACTCTGTGTCACATAAGAACATAAGAGAAGCCATGTTGGATCAGGCCAGTGGCCCATCCAGTCCAACACTCTGTATCACACGGTGGCCAAAATACACACACATACACACACTGTGGCTAATAACCACTGATGGACCTCGGCTCCATATTTTTATCTAACCCCCTCTTGAAGCTGGCTATGCTTGTAACTGCCACCACCTCCTGTGACAGTGAATTTCACATGTTAATCACCCTTTGGGTGAAGAATACTTCCTTCTATCCGTTGCATTGTCAGCCACCTTCAGTACAAAAAAATGCAAGATGTACATAAGAACATAAGAGAAGCCATGTTTGATCAGATCAATGGCCCATCCAGTCCAACCCTCTGTGTCACACAGTGGCCAAAAAAACCAAGTGCCATCAAGAGGTCCGCCAGTGGGGTTAGAAGTCCTTCCATGGTGCCCCCTCAATATGCTTATCCATTTCCATCTTGAAGCTGTCTGTGCTTGTAGCCACCGCCACCTCCTGTGGCAGTGAATTCCACATGTTAATCACCCTTTGGGTGAGGAAGTACTTCCTTCTATCCATTTTAACCCGACTGCTCAGCAATTTCATCGAATGCCCACGAGTTCTTGTATTGTGAGAAAGGGAGAAAAGGACTTCTTTCTCTACTTTCTCCATCCCGTGCAGAATCTTGTAAACCTCTCTCAGGATGATGCCCACTGGACAGGATGGTGAAGTGTTTTCCCCTCAAAACCCCCAGGTGCAGCTCTATTGCCTGCAAACAGCTTAGTGCTGTGAATAAACACGTTGCGTTTTTTATGTATGAGGGAGCTTGAGCTTCTCAGCAATAGCCTGCATCAGGGGATGGATATTTTTTTTAAAAAAAACAAACCATCATCATTTGTTTGGAGTGGAAGAGCAGTGGCCTATTTCCAAAATCATTACTAAAACCACTGAGGTCTCATTGTTTCCAGCATTTCAGCACAGCACCAGATGTGTAGGTGAAATAAAATACACATATACCGACCACTTTGCTTCTGTACTAATATTTCCATTTGATTTAACAACCAGGAAAAATGAGGCAGAAATGAGCTTGGGATTGTGGAGAAGCTGTCAGTGCGCTTCAAGGGTTGGTACCAACAGCCATAGAAATGCCGGCCAGAGCGGCAAACCTTTCTGGGAATGCTTTTTATTGACAGGAATATAATGTGACTGACTGAAATGTGACAAACTTGTCTGTATTGTCAGCCTGTTGACTTTATAACCAATGTAGAATCATATCACAGAAGACTGGCTGTTTTAGCCTTGAACTTTTTAAACATTTAAAAATCTTTAATGCTGCTTTAAAGCACTGGGTAAAGTCTACGCCGGCTATTCCTTCCTCTTTCTGCAGAGAGCGATTCCTTCTCATGGCTCGATATTTCTTTGAAAGAAAGACAAGAGTCGGGGCTTTTTTTGGTAGATAAAGCCCAGCTGGAACTCATTTGCATATTAGGCCACACCCCTGACTTCACCATTGTTTCACACTTTTCTTTGTAGAAAAGGCCCAGCAGCTCATTTGCAAATTAGGCCACACCCCCTGATGCCAAGCCAGCTGGAACTGTGTTCCTGTGCATTCCTGCTTAAAAGAGTTATATGGAAAGATGATGAAGGGCCATTAGTGTCAGTCTATGAAAATAATATTTCTGTCAGGGAAATATGTTTCATTTTAAGCAAGCAGCATCACTGAGATGAGAGCCCACTGGGAGAAATCAGTGCCGTATGTCTTTTTATCCAGACTGGTGCAAAAGCTGGGAAGATACTCTCTTATTTATTCCATGATTCACAGATTTGGAGAGGCCCTTATTGGCCAACTAGTCAAACCTGTGAATTCAGGAAATCCATAGTGTTTTCAACAGATGGCTGTCCAAAATTCCAGCGAGGGAGACGTGGAGGGGGAGCCCATCCACCTATCAGCAATTGGTTCCTTTGCTGGACCTCTCTTACTCTTTGGAAACTTCTTCTGATGTTCAGCTGAAATCTCTCATCCCGCAACTTAAGCCCATTAGAACAAAGCTGGAGTCCAGGTTGAAGACCAACCAGGTTGAAGACCAACCAGGTTTAAGACCAACCAAGTTTGCTACTGGACTCCAACTTCGTTCTATTGCTTCAGACCAACACGGCCCATTAGACTAGTGTTGCTCTCTAGACTAATACAGAACAAGTCATTGCCTCTTCTTTGTAGCGGGCTTTCAAGTTACTCTTGTAGGATCTTTGACCAGTTTCCTAGTATTGTTGATTGTGGAAATGTTGTGGACATAATCAGAGGCCATTTTGTAGAAAAATAGGTGGTGGAGCTCATCCAGAGATCGTTATGCAGCTTCACATACTATTCAATGGACAAGGAGATGGAACTCTCAGAAGGAGGAGGTGGAACGCTCATAAAGGTTCAGGAGCTGTGCTCCTGTGAGCTCCCACTGAATCTGAGGCCTGGACATAATGTACTTTCAAAGATTTCAGGTTTTCACGGCTGGTAACATCATTAGGGTTTGTAGAATCTTTTGGGCTCAAGTGCCGTGTTCTACTGGAGAAAGTTTTCCTTCCAGACGTTTCGTTCTCAGCTGCGGAGAACATCCTCAGTGGCGTTGCAGCCGGAGCAGGCGCTCTGACCTTCTTGGCTGCTGTGCATTGAGTGGGGACTTCACATACTATTCAATGCACAGCAGCCAAGAAGGTCAGAGCGCCTGCTCCGGCTGCAACGCCACTGAGGATGTTCTCCGCAGCTGAGAACGAAACGTCTGGAAGGAAAACTTTCTCCAGTAGAACACGGCACTTGAGCCCGAAAGGTTCTACAAACCCTAATAATGTACTTTTGTAGGAAAAAACCCTAATAATGTACTTTGATTTCAACAAAGCATTTAACCAGGGCTTCTTTGTACGAAAAAACCCCAGCAGGAACTCATTTGCATATTAGGCCACACCCCCTGACAGCACCATTATTTCACACAGGGCTTTTTTTGTGGAAAAAGCCGAGCAGGAACTCATTTGCATATTAGGCCACACACCCGACACCAAGCCAGTCGGAACTGCGTTCCTGCTCAAATAAAGGTCCTGCATTTAACAATGTGAACTTCTTACATACAAATTCAGATGGGGAGTGGTGTTGGTCTGAAGCAGCAGAGCCAAGCTTGAGTCCAGGGGCCCCTCCGCATCTGAAAAAGTGTGCTTGCACATGGAAGCTTACACCTTGAATAAAACTTTGTTGGTCTTAAAGGGTCACTGGACTCAGACTTTGTTCTTACACACAGGTTACATGATAGTTCCAGCAACTGAATCCCTAGCTAGCTGACAACTGTACTCCAAGCGTACTCATTCATCTTGAGGGGATGGCGTGCCACACCAGGCTCGGTTCTGCTTCCAGAACTCTGCAACATTTTAGATCAGCTATCTGGATGAAGAGCTTGAGGAAATCTTCACACAATCTGCAAAGCTGACACCAAATGAGGCGGGAGAGCTGGCACCTTAGAAAAGAGAAAGAAAATCCAAAGTCACCTGATTAACGAATGGAACTAACAAATAAAATTCACCTGAGATAAACGCAAATTCCTACATTTAGATAAAAAAAAGAAGAAGGCTCAAACACGCAGGTGTCAGGTGGGGAGAGGAACCTGGCTTGCCAGTAGGACACATGGAGAGGATCTTTGGATCGGAGGCCGAAAATGATCCGGCGGTGTGACACGGCTACAAAACAAAAATGGTTTATTCTATTTTAGTAGAAATATATAGCATCCAAATTTACAAGAAATCATCGTTCCACGCTATTGTGTTCTGATCCGGCCTCACCACCCGTCCTGTGTCTGATTTGGGGCACAGCAACTTTAAGAAAGAGGCAGACAAATTGGGACTGATTCACAGGAGGGAAACAAGGCTGGCTGTGGGGGGTCTGGTAAACAAATGCTGCTTATTGTTGTTTTGTGATTTTATCGCATTGTGGCTTTAAAACTCGAGATCTTCAGGCCCCAGCTGGAGGCTGGCAACCTGACCCCTCATCAGCACAAATACAAAGGACTCGTCTTTCCTGGTCAATCATTCTGCTATCAACTGCCAGTGGAAAATTGTTTTGGCTTGGTGCATGAGAGCCATGAGGGATGGTATTCAGCAATTTGTCTTTCTTTTTTTCCACTGCAAGGGATTTACCATATGTTTCCCCCCCTATCCCCTGCCTCAAATGGAATGAAACTGTGCACATGTGAACTATTAAGTACAACATGGCTTTCCCTTTTTCCTTCCCCTCCCCGTTTCAAATACATTATCAGTGACATAACTTCTTATGTATAGAAACGGTGCTGATCCCCTCCGGTCTGCTAGTGCGCTTTAATGTATTCTCCAAAGAGCTGGCCCTTACCTTTTAATGCTCGAAGTCAGAGTTGGATTAAACCCTGTGGAGGCCCCTAGGCAGCTGAAATTTTGGGGGCCCCTCACAAATTATCTCAGAGTCCGAGCACCTGCCCCACTAGTGACTCAGTTGCTGGTTGTGTGTGCAGACTGGGAGGACTGCAAGCAGGGGGCAAAGCTGCCCCAGGGACCCCTAAAGGCACGGGGCCCCACAGGCATAGGCTTCCCAACACCCCCCCCCCGCCCTGCCGGGGGACCCCTGAATTAGCAGCCTTTTCCCCTGATCTCCAAAAACGTGGAAGCGGGAGGGGTGGGGGGGAAACGGCGCGGCCTCCCTTTGCGAGGTGCATGCTGGGACTCGTAGTCCTTGCATCCTCTCCGGCTGCTGCAGGCGTCTCCTCGGGGAGTCTGGCCGGCGGAGGGGGGGAGCTCCGCCCCCAGAGGACCATGTGCGTTTCTACCTCCGGAGGCTTCAGTTGCTGATTGAAAGGCTTCCTCTTGGGATGGGGTGTCTGTGTTACTTTGAAGAAGTTGGCAGCAACTCGTGAGTAGAGAGGCCGATCCCCCTTCAGTGTTGCCAGAAATGGGGGGGGGGGAGTCTGCTGAGCACTTCATTATTCCCTATGTGGAGATCGATTCTCATAGGGTATAACGGGGAATTGATCTGGATGTTTTGGGGGATCTGGGGGGGTGTTTTTTGAGGTAGAGGCACAAAATTTTCATTATAGTATCTAGTGACTCTCTCCAAAGTACCCCCCAAGTTTCAAAACGATTGGACTATGGGGTCCAATTCTATTTGCCCCAAAAGAAGGTGCCCCATCCTTCATTATTTCTTATGGAAGGAAGACATTTAAAAAGGTGTGCGGTCCCTTTAAATGTGATGGCCAGAACTCCCTTGGAGTTCAATTATGCTTGTCACACCCTTGTTCCTGGCTCCGCCCCCAAAGTCTCCTGGCTCCGCCCCCAAAGTCTCCTGGCTCCACCCCCAACGTCCCCAGATATTTCTTGAATTGGACTTGGCAACCCTACACAGGCAAGGGCCTAGTTGGCCTAATTGTTAATCTAGCCCTGCTCTAAGTGGACAGAGACCGGGATGCCTCAGGAGTCACCTTTCCTCACACTGAGGTCTGTCTGTGTTTTGACCTTCTGAATCATGTGGGACAAGGATCGGGGTGACGCTGACTGGGAAGGGGGCATTCTCTGCTATGGCGCCTATAACGAGGAAGCAGGCCCACAGTTAGGTGGGGGTGGATGGGAGGGATGGTGCCTCCTCCCGAATCGGCTATGCGCCCGCCCCTGACCCAAGGTGAGCTGCAGGAGAGACACAGCCTGGGATCGGAGCCATCAGGTGACCATGGGCAGCCTCTGTGGGTGTTGGTGAGGTGCTTTTGCTGGCTGTGCTCCTGCTCAGCCCGGCGGCAGCAGTGAATAGCCAGTCAGACAGCTGGGCTGGTGGGGAAGAAGCCCAAGAAGGACTCAGAAGGAGGGGATGGTACTTATGCTGCTTGGGCACATGGCAGGCTGGTGGAGCTCTGGGGTACGCTGGCAGCTCCTGGGCAGTCCCCCAACCCTGACCTCCTCAGCGTCCCCCATGGAAAAACATTCTAGCTGTTAGGGCCTGTTAGGAAGCCTTCCCGACTGATGATGATGAAGAAGAAGAGTAGGTATTTATACCTCACTTTTTTCTACCTTTTAGAGTCTCAAAGTGGATTATAATCTCCTTACCTTCCTCTCCCCATCACAGGCACCTTGTGTGGTAGGTGAGTCTGAGAGAGTTCGGAGAGAACTGTGACTGGCCCAAAGTCACCCAGCAGGCTTCATGTGGAGGAGTGGGGAGTGGAGCCAAGTTCTCCCAATTACAGTCTACCACTCTTAACCACTACACCACGCTGGCTCTCAGTATTGTAGTCAGGAGGCAATTGATAAAGGCCTTTGTTGAATAATGTGGACAAGAAGACCTTAATGATAAATCTACAGTCATGGTCTTTTCGAGATCAGAATCTCTAAAATATATCTGGAGAACTGGGGACCAAACATTAGAACAAGTTAATTAGTTTTGTTACTTCGGGGCCTACTTCCAAACAAATTTGCAATGGAAACTCCATTTTAGGAATGCTCAGAAAAAAGCCCTGATAACTTCTAAAGGTATAACTTGTTTTTTATACCAGCTCTCCAGGTAGCTCTCCAGATGTTTTTTGCCTACAATTCCCATCAGCCCCAGCCAGCATGGCCAATGGCTGGGGCTGATGGGAGTTGTAGGCAAAAAAAATCTGGAGAACTACCGTTGGCCACCCCTGTTTTATACTAAGGGCAAACAATATCTTCTTGCTGCAGTGACAGTATTGAATTCCCAGACTGGAACTGGCATTGGAATGGAGCCACTGGTTTTGTAGCTTTGAGAGCAAACGGGGGGAAATGTACAAGCAGATCTCCTGGTTACAGCAATGTGCATCTGGAATTAATCCATGGCAGTCATTCAAAGCCCCAAGAGGTTTATGGGGCATTATTTAGAATATATAAGGGCATAAAAGTCACAATGACAACGTACCTTGGAAGCTGTGACCTTGTTTGGAGGAGACAAACAGGACTGGTTTTTGGATAGCTTTAAGACTATTAAACTGTACAAGTTTTAAAAAGGTTTTTAAAGTATCTCAGAAACTGTCAAATCACGGGAGGAAAATTGTGCTGGATCATTTTAACGTATGGTCTGCAACCTGTTTTTAGCATCTGGCTGGTCTTTCGTCTGCCAAACTGTAAATCTGTAGCTTTTCCTGAACCTCTTGTGATTACTATGCAGTCTTGGAGCTTATTTTTTTTCCAGTGCGGCTTGGATACCAAAATAAAAATGGGGGGGGGGGAGCTTAAAGAAAGAAAGAAACCCTGGCATCTTGTAAGCAATGATCATGTTGCTGTAAAGACTTGAAGGTAAATCTCATTTACAGAATGGGATTACTTCTTAGTCAATGTGCATAGGATTGCCCTGTAGAGTGTAGATCGATCGCTAGCAGCCGTAACTGACCTAAGAGTGGTCAAACAAAGGAAGTTCAAAGGGAAATTACAATGTGAGCTTGCTGAATTTGAGTTCATTCACTAGTTCAGAACAATGGACACCCCACCAGGGCTGAATAGGGACATAGGAGTCTTATTTCACAGCAGATGCTAATTTTCTGCCCCATAGCATTTATCCTCTGCTTTAATTAAGTTGATTACAATATGCAATGTTCCTCTGCATCCTTTACAACACCCCTCCCATCTTCCGATTCGGATACGAAAAGTCAGAGATCTCCATTTCGACTCCTGCCTGGCAAAGGGAGCTTTGGTACTTGACAGCTTATACCCTGAAATGCTTGTTGGACTGGAATCCCACTGCTGAAAAGCCCACATTTCTTTAGAAAAGCAGATCTGTTTTTTCCAGCTCACTCCCCAGCAATATCCATACCTCAGGGCATCATGCAAGGCGGCCCGCAAATGGCTATCAATGCTGGGATGATGCAGGAGGACAAAAGTGTGTGTGGAGGGGTGCTGTTGAGGTGGAAGTAGGGTTGCCAACATCCAAGTTGGGCCTAGAAATCTTTTCAGATGACATAAATCAGGTCCCCTGGAGAAAATACCTACTTTGGGGGGTGAACTTTATGACACAATACCCCCACTGATGCCCTATCCAGGCTCTACTAGGGTTGCCAATCCCCAGATGGGGGCAGGGGATCCCCCGGTTTGGAGACTCTCCCCCCCGCTTCAGGGTTGTCAGAAAGCAGGGGGAGGGGAGGGAAATGTCTGCTGGGAACTCTATTATTCCCTGTGGAGATTTATTCCCATAGAAAATCATGGAGAATTGATCTGCGGGTATCTGGGGCTCTGGGGGGGCTGTTATTGGGGGTAGAGGCACCAAATTTTCAGTATAGCATCCAGTGCCTCTCCCCAAAATACCCCCCAAGTTTCAAAAAGATTGGACCAGGGGGTCCAATTCTATGTGCTCCAAAAGAAGGTGCCCCTATCCTTCATTATTTCCTATGGAAGGAAGGCATTGAAAAGGTGTGCCGTCCCTTTAAATGTGATGGGCAGAACTCCCTTTGGAGTTCAATTCTGCTTGTCACAGCCTTGATATTGGCTCCACCCCTAATGTCTCCTGGCTCCACCCCCAAAGTCCCTAGATATTTCTTGAATTGGACTTGGCAACCCTTGTTCCTGGCTCCACCCCTAATGTCTCCTGGCTCCACCCCAAAGTCTCCTGGCTCCACCCCCAAAGTCCCCAGATATTTCTTGAATTGGACTTGGCAACCCTAGGCTCTACCTCCCAAATCTCCAGGTATTTCCCACTCAAAGCTGGCCACCCTGAGCGGGAGGCTGTTTCTTGACCTCAGAGCCCTAGCAGATGACCCACCTTGCCCCCTTGTGAAGGTGGCACTGTTTGGGCCTTGCTCCAGAAACAGTTTGGGCCTTTCCTCCTTGTTTGGGCCTTTCCTCCTTGAGGAAAGCCTTCCATTTCCACAAGGCACAACTCTGAACGCCGTGACCTATTCCTGGGATTGGCAGCTCTGAACTGGGAAATGCCAAGAGGGGAGAAGCTTGGGATGGTGGGGTTTGGGGAGGGGGGAATCTCAGCAGAGTATAATGCCACACACAGGGCCAGCTTGCCCACTAGGCAAAATAGGCATTTTCCTAGGGTGCTGGAAGGGGGGTGCTGAATTGGGCTCCCCCTCCCGGTACCTCAGACAAATGCCTAATTCCCCCCCTCTCCCAGCTTGTCCGCCAGGTCTCCTCAGCGGTGGCAGTGGGCAGGCCATCTTCTATGCCCCCTGGCCTAAGGGTGTGCTCAAAGGAGTGTGCCAGCCTCCTCCTTACCCGCTTTGTCGTGGGCATCTCAGTACCATGTTCTCTCTTAAGAGAGCAAAGAAAAGCAAAGAAGGGAAAGAAACTTAACCCAAAAACTGGAGTTAGAAACCTAAAAGGTTAATATGCAATTAAAGGGCCGAACATTAAAAACAAAGTGTAAAATAAATCATAAACCAACATACATGTATTTATTGTTGAAAGCTAAAACCTTTCTCTGCATATTTCCCAGAGAGCACTGTGTTCAGGGACGAAAAATCTATTGTTCATCCCTGGACCAAAAGAAGCCAGGTTGCATACGAGGCAGGGCCTTCTCGGTGGCAGCACCAGAACTCTGGAACGCTCTCCTGGAGGCATTAAGGGCCCTGCAGGATTTGTCTACATTCCGCAGGGTCTGTAAGACCGAATTGTTCCGGCAGGCCTTCGACATTTAACTGAGAGAGAGCTGCCGCTGGACATCATATAGAGCACCATGCAGAGTACCGATGGCCACCATCGAACTTTCAGAACCGCTATACTGTACTGTATTAATACAGCACCATGAAATGTTTTAAAAAATTTAAATATGTAATTATGTTTTATGTGTTTTATTGGTTTTTAATGGAAGTGATGTGATGTTGTGAGCCGCCCTGAGTCCGCTTGCGGAGAGGGCGGGATATAAGCTTAACGTAATAAATAAATAAAATGAATAAAACCATTTAAGGGCCCATCATAAGCCTCTATCCTGTGTAAAATCATAAAGCCTCAATGGGAACCCACTCAACTTGACCTGACGCGTTTCGACCTAAATTCTTCAGAGGTCAGAAAGGGAAGTACACATATTGGCTCATAATACAGAACAGAACAAAACGACAGAACAATGCTGGACCACAAGGAAATTTAGTGAAGTGACAAAGGCTTAGAGAGATTCTTGAGGCCTCTTGTTCTATAGCCTTAGGTCTTAATCAAGAGCATACCTATAGCAGTCAGTGTTTCTTTGTATGCCTTGTGGTCCAGAACTGATCAAGTAAAGTCAGAGCCTATGTGCCAAGAGTTGCACACACAACTCACTCACGGCCTCAAGAAGAGTCGCCAGTTGAGTGATCACCTTTAATAGACATGATATCGGATAGGGCTACATTACAAGACTGGGGATGGAGACCTCCCGGCCCAACTTATATACATCTCTGGATTCCCACACTAGCACCTCATTGGGTCATTCAAACCAGTGGGGGCTTGTGATTGGTCTTGGGCTGCAGAGATTTGGAGACTGTTCCCATGTCCCCAAGCTCAGTCCGCATGGCTCCAATGAGCCCGGCAGGCAAACCCAAAGTCTTGAGTCCACATGCATAACAATTATTATTATTATTATTATTATTATTATTATTATTATTATTATTATTATTATTATTATTATTATTATTATTATTATTACCACCTTTAATTTATACACCACCCTCTCCGCAAGTGGACTCAGGGCAGCTAACGATCAGTTCAGAATTTCAGACAATAAATACAATTAAACAATCAAACTTCAAACAATAAACACTATTAAAACATTTTAAAAACATTTTACGGTGCTGTTAAATATGTCTGGGTAGTTGAATCTCCCATGACCACTGTGTCCCTTCTCTTTGAGGACTCTGCAATCTGTTGTAGGAGTGTCTCATCCAAGTCCTTTGCCTGCCTTGGTGGACTATAGCAGACCCCCACCATAATATCACTGTTATTTCTTACTCCTTTTATTTTTACCCAGAGACTCTCAATAGCTCAGATTCACATTTTTCCTCACAGGTATATAGCTCCTTCACATATAATGCTAAGCCTCTGCCTTTCCTTAGTTATCTGTCCCTTTTAAATAAGTTGTACCCCTGAATCTTAATATTTCAATTGTGAGTGTCGTCCCACCAAATTTCAGTAAGGCCTATTAGGTCATCGTTTCCTTTCGGCATTAGGACTTCTAGTTCCTCTTGCTTGTTCCCCCTACTCCGTGCATTAGTGTAGAGACATCAGAATCCATGTTTTATGCATACTGAGGGTTTTGTTTCCATACATATCTGCAAGTTAATGTTACCTAGCATTTGCACCACTCTCTGAAAAACTTTGGCGTTCCTATCTCCAGTTATTGGTGTTATATTAAGCTTTGAATTATTGTCTCACTCCCCCATACAATTTAGTTTAAAGCTCTCCTTATTAGGTTAGCAAGGCTCTTACCGAACACCCTTTTAAAAGACCATGAAAGCATAAGCTGTAGTCCAGAAATCCAAATTTTTCCTGATGACACCATTGTTTATTTGAAATATTGTTCTTTCTCATCCTAAGTCACAGCTTTTGAAGGAAGAAATGATAAAAACACAACCTGCACTCCCAGCTGGCTCAAAAGCCATCTTCTGACCCAAAGCCATATAGTCTCTTTTAAAACTTTCAGGGCTCTGCCAGGCCATATCGTTTGTTCCCACATGGATCAGCAGGAAAGGATAATAATCTATGAGCTTGATAGGAATTCGTATCCCCTTCTGTCACATTCTGAATCTGTGCACCTGGAAGAGAGCCAGTTTGGTGTAGTGGGAGAACCAGGTTTGATTCCCCACTCCCCCACTTACAGCTGCTGGAATGGCCTTGGGTCAGCCATAGCTCTCACAGGAGTTGTCCTCGAAAGGGCAGCTGCTGTGAGAGCCCTCTCAGCCCCACCCACCTCACAGGGTGTCTTTTGTGGGGGAGGAAAAGAAAGGAGATTGTAGGCCGCTCTGAGACGCTGTCCTTGAAAGGGCAGCTGCTGTGAGAGCTCTCTCAGCCCCACCCACCTCACAGGGTGTCTTTTGTGGGAGAGGAAGGTAAAGGAGATTGTAAGCCGCTCTGAGTTTCTGATTCAGAGAGAAGGGTGGGGTATAAATCTTCAATCTTCTTCTTCTAGACAGCATACCTCTTGAGATGACAAGTCCAGTCAGCACACTTTGGGCTTTACTCCTCTGAGCAAGGAATCTCCAACTGCCAGCACCCTCCTTAACCTATATAGGGGAACAGAAGCGCCAGGCTTCTTATCCACAGGGCCCTGAGAAACTTCCTTCAAGCTTCACGGAGGCTGGAGAAATAGCACTTGTCCCAGTGTTTCAGAATCAGTATCTGTAGGGAGATCCTGGAACCGACCGTTGAGCAGTAGAGGCTTCAGGACGTCTCCTGATTTTCCTGTTCTTGCAGGCTACATTTTTCCATGAACCCTCCTCCGGTGTTGGGTTCTCTTCCCTTTGCTGGGATACCTTTTCTTCTTCCTCCTGTTGTCCTTTCAAGAGCACTTCATGGGTACTGTCAAGAAAATCCTCACCGTCCTTTATACGCCACAGTGTGGACAGGTGTCTCTCAAGTCCCCACTGTCAGACGAGGAACTTCAAACAAGGACGGATCATAGTGTTGCAACATTAATCCATTTATCTGAGAACAATCACTCTAGTAAAGAGGCAAGTTGAGTTTGATAACTTCCAAGGCCATGCCTTGCCTTTTTGTACATTTCAAAGGAAGGAAACAATATAGCATTTTCACACTCTCAGTGACAGTCAGTGCTTCCCATACCTCCCTTATCTTGCTCCCAGGAAGCTACCCACTGGTTGCCTTGGGCATGCTAACTTCAAAGGCCCAGATGGTTTCTAGGCCGGGTGTGAAATTCCTCTCCTTGCGGTTTGGAATTGCTTTGGGGGAGACTACAGGTTGCTGTTCTCACGGTTAGTAAAAAGCAGGGTCATAGCAGAGTACAATATGGCGTTAGTCAAGTCAAGCAGTACATTACATATCTCATAACACTACAACTAAGTTACACGTCTGACATGTAACTCCGCTAATGATCTTCTCCTGCAGGGCTACCAACTTACACTTACTGCAAGTGTAATTGCTGCTACCCTCAGGTAAAAATACAAACGTCCCACAGACTTTACATGTCACTTCCATGCTGCTGCAATCCATTTCAGTATTAGTTCTCATTATCTTGTTGCATCATAGGAGTGCTTTGGGTGTTCCCCCACCCCCATTTTTTTTCACAATCATGATTTGTTGTTGTTGTTGATAACGCAAACTGTGTAACGGTGGAGCCAAACGTGTTCCAAAGCTCAGGTTACCCAGAACAGAGAGCTTTCTCTTGCTGAGCTGTTTTCCATATGTGAAATAGATGGCATCAGCCAGATTCCCCCCTGTTATTTTGGTGGATGGCTGAAACAATCGGCTTGCATAGAACTGGCAACATGGAAGTTTCTGGGTGGGAGGTGGGGTCTGGCCACAATGATCTCATGGTTCTCAGTTGCATGCAGTTGTCCTTGTGGTGGATCGACCACTTGAGGGTTTTGTGGTCCGCTACACAGCATTTTTTAAAACATAGAATCTTATTTATTTGCTGTTTTAATCCTGCCAAGAAAGAAGGCAGTGATTTGCCTGTTACTTAAAAAAATCACAAGAGAAGAATGATATGGCCTGTTATAGTCCAGTCTCTAATTTGCTCTTGCTGGGCAAAATAACAGAGAGAGCAGCGGCAGCAAGGTCTTCCTGGGTGAAGAAGAAGAAGATGAAGAAGATATTGGATTTATATCCCGTCCTCCACTCCGAAGAGTCTCAGAGCGGCTCACAATCTCCTTTATCTCCCTCCCCCACAACAGACACCCTGTGAGGTGGGTGGGGCTGAGATGGCTCTCACAGCAGCTGCCCTTTCAAGGACAGAGTCTCAGAGCGGCTCACAATCTCCTTTCCCTTCCTCCCCCACAACAGACACCCTGTGAGGTGGGTGGGGCTGGAGAGGGCTCTCACAGCAGCTGCCCCTTCAAGGACAGAGTCTCAGAGTGGCTCACAATCTCCTTTCCCTTCCTCCCCCACAACAGACACCCTGTGAGGTGGGTGGGGCTGAGAGGGCTCTCACAGTAGCTGCCCTTTCAAGGACAGAGTCTCAGAGTGGCTCACAATCTCCTTTCCCTTCCTCCCCCACAACAGACACCCTGTGAGGTGGGTGGGGCTGGAGAGGGCTCTCACAGCAGCTGCCCTTTCAAGGACAGAGTCTCAGAGCGGCCTACAATCTCCTTTCCCTTCCTCCCCCACAACAGACACCCTGTGAGGTGGGTGGGGCTGAGAGGGCTCTCACAGCACCTGCCCTTTCAAGGACAGAGCCTCAGAACGGCCTACAATCTCCTTTCCCTTCCTCCCCCACAACAGACACCCTGTGAGGTGGGTGGGGCTGAGAGGGCTCTCACAGCAGCTGCCCTTTCAAGGACAGAGCCTCAGAGCGGCTCACAATCTCCTTTACCTTCCTCCCCCACAACAGATTCCCTGTGAGGTGGGTGGGGCTGAGAGGGCTCTCACAGCAGCTGCCCTTTCAAGGACAACCTCTGCCAGAGCTATGGCTAACCCAAGGCCATTCCAGCAGGTGCAAGTGGAGAAGTGGGCAATCAAACCCGGTTCTCCCAGATAAGAGTCTGCACACTTAGCCACTACACCACACTTAGCCACTACACCAAACTGGTGCTCAAAACCCCTTTCAATCCACTTTGAGGTCAAAGTAAGGGGCAGATAGCATTGATGGCTTATGGTGTGGCAGAGTGCTTAGCATCAGACTGGGAACTCAGAAACCTAACTTCAGATCTCCACTCTGCCATGGAATTCCATTGGATGACCTTAGGCTACTCTCTCTCAGCTCAAACGATCTCAAAGTTGTTGTGAGAATACAAAAGGAGGAGCAGAGGTTTATTAAATCAGGCAGAATTACGGAGAAAGTGGATAGAGGATTTTCTCCTCCCTCTTTTAGGATACTAGAATGAAAGGGGCACCAAATGCAGTTGATGGCAGTGGGTTCAGGATAGACGAAAGGAAATACTTCTTTACTTAATGAGCAATTAAACTGAGGATGCAGTGATGTGGGTGCAGTGATGGCCAGAAGCATAGAGGACATTGCAAGGGAGTTTAGTAGATTCATGGAGGAGAGGTCCATCAGCAGCTACTGGCCATGGTGACTAAAGAGAACCTCCACATGCAGAGCCAGTCAGCCTCTGAATATGACTGGTAGGAGGCAGCATGTGGAGGGCCTTGGCCTCCCTGCCACGTTCACTGGCCTTCTGGAGGAACTGGTTGGCCACTGGGTGTAACAGGATGCTGGGTTAGATGGACAGCTGGTCTGATCCAGCGGGGCTCTCCTTACGCTCTTCAAACTGTATAATAATCAAAAATAGTGTGAGCATTTGGATCAAATGATCTGTGATGAAGCTAAGAAGAGTTTTGTTTTCCGTTTGCATCTGCTTGTTAAGATTGAAATGTTCGGTTTTATGAGAAGTGACATGGGGATATGGATCATCCAGGCGAGCCCGATCTTGTCAATCTCAGAAGCTAACCAGGCCCAGCCCTGGTTAAAACTTGGATGGGAGACCTCCAAGGAAGTTCAGGGTTGCTGCACAGGGAGGAAGGCAACAGCAAGCCACCTTGGAATGTCTCTTGCCTTAAAAACTCTACACCATAAGGCAGTTGCAACTTGAAGGGGGGGAAAAAGGATAAGCGCTGTCCTTCCTACCCCCCGCCTCCCAAAATACACCCCTGTAAAAACAGAGAAGAGGAAGTTCTCCATCTGTGAAAACTATATTCTTTTTCTTTTCCTAGAAGTTTCGGCAGTGTTGAAACCTGGCTCTGAGCAGAGCTTCCAAGCAGCTGGGGTCGCTAAAAGTTGATTGTGCTGAGATGATGGATCACCTGGCTTCAACCAGTAGCTCTTCCTTGCAGGGAAATGACTTCATGTTCAAAGAAAGGGCTCTGAGTTTGCTGGTTCCCCCCCCCACACCTCTCCCCCCCCAAATAAGGAGGGTTCTGATTATGACAGGCAAAATCTCAGCTCCTTAACCTTATTCAGAAGCTGCAGGGGGTAGGGCTCTGTTGTATATGTGCTTAGAATTGTATCTATAAGCTGGAGTTCTTGCCTGGCTCACTGGGGCCTGAAGGACAGACCTTGGGGGACTCGGGAACAAGAGGCAGCAGGATCCAAATCCAGAGCCCTGCTCCAATCAAGAGCCCCTGACTGGTTTGAATGGTCCATTCACAGGCAGTGTGGGAACTTTGGATGTGTATATATAGGCGGTAGGCTTCCCAACCCTCCCGCCCTGGCGGGGGACCCCAGGTTTCCACCCTCTTCCCCCGCTCCCCAAAAAAACGGAAGCGGGGGGAGGGGGGAAACGGCGCCGGGGAGCATGGCGAGCCACCCGATCCTGGAGCGGGCGAGGCCGCCGCGCCGCGCCACTGCCGCCCCCTCCCCGCCCACCGCAGCTGCTCCTCTGAGATGGGCCCAGGCTGAGCCCATCTCGGAGGAGCAGCCAAGAGGCGGCAGCAGCGCAGGCAAAACCAGAGAAGGGGAGGGCGAGGCAGGCCAGGAGCATGGCGAGCCGCGAATCCGGGCCCTTCTAGGACTCGGACTCGCGGCTCGCCATGCCCCCGGCCTGCCTCTACCCCCCCTCCAATTCCACCCCAGAGGCGGAGCGGAGCGGGCGAGGCCACTGTGCTGTTGCCGCCCCCCCGCCCCCCCGCAGCTGCTCCTCCGAGATGGGCTCAGCTTGAGCCCATCTCGGAGGAGCAGCCACGGCAAGCGGAGAAGAGGCGGCAGCCGCACAGCGGTGTCACCCGCTCCGAGACGGGGCGGCTCGCCATGCTCCCCGGCACTGTTTCCCCCCCTCCCCCTAGCTCCACCCCAGTGTCTCCTGGCTCCACCCCCAAAGTCCCCAGGTATTTCTGGGATTGGACTTGGCAATCCTAATAGGCGGCCCTGCGGCCCTAGTTCTCAGTCTTCGTAGGCAGCGCTATACCATGCTGTATTCAATAAAGGAGCTATGTTCACTACCACCTCGCCTCCTTAATGTATAGAACCCACTATATTATAGGCTCCTTCTGCTTTGCAGCGTTCTCCCTTGGCGCAGAGACACGTATCAGAATATCCATAACAAAACAAACTGCACCACAGGAACATCACGAGTGGCATCGATTCAGTGCATCAGGGAATAATGCAGGTTTATTGTTGCACGCATAACGTTGAAGATGTTGACAAAATGAAGCATGAAAAACCCTGGGAAATGGTGGAAAAAAATAAAACAAACATGCTTTTTACAACCAAGCGACAAAATTGAAATGAGAGTTTTCAGGCCATAAACAGCAGGAGTAAGAAATTCAAAATCACCCCTGTTTATACTGAGTCTGTGAAACTGAATGCTCTTTCTTTCTTTCTTTCTTTCTTTCTTTCTTTCTTTCTTTCTTTCTTTCTTTCTTTCTTTCTTTCTTTCTTTCTTTCTTTCTTTCTTTCTTTCTTTCTTTCTTTCTTTCTTTCTTCCTTCCTTCCTTCCTTCCTTCCTTCCTTCCTATCCCATGTTTCTTCCCAATGGGTACCCAAAGTGGCTTACATTGTTCTCCTCTCCTCTGTTTTATCCTCACACCGACCCTGTGAGGTAGGTCAGGCTGAGAGTTGCATGACTGCCAAGGTCACCCAGCAAACGTCTGTGTCTAACTGGGTCTCTCAGATCCTACCCTGACACTTTCACCACTCCACCACCCTGGTTTGCTTTATTCTGTTTGCCAGAAGTTTACCAAAGTCTGAGTGTCAGGATCAACCTACCATGTTTTCTTTTCTGATGTATTACCTTAACCGTTGTTTCTCTGGTAACCTTGCTGGTAACCTTAAGTATGTGCAAGAGGGGAGAGATGAATAGAGACTATGTTATATCCATCCATGCTACCTAGCTTGCTTATCTGGTTGTTATAGTAACCGATCCATTTGGCCTGGGAATGTAACTGCGACCTTGGAGACTGACAAGATGCTTCGTGCCTTTGTAGCACCAATCATCATGGAAATCAACAGACCATCGGAGTGGGGTTGATGTTAAGCAATTTGATGCCTATAATTGTATCTGCTTTGCATACTGGGCTATTCCTGGCAATGGCTTTTTAGCAGAAGGTATATGACTCTTAAATAAATCCTAACCATATTCCTATGAGCACAGATTTGTGCAGTCAATAACTGGCCGAGCCTTACATTAAGGACACTCTCCCAGCCTGGCCTCCTCAATCTATTTGCAGCTGAAAATACTGAGGACTTTGAACCTAATTCCTTCTTCTTGCAAAGCATGAGCTTTTCCACTGAGCTGTGTCCCCAAACAAGCCTGGTGTTCACAACATTTGGCTAAATGTGAGCCAATATACAAAGTGGATTGTGATTAGGCTTTGGATTGTGATTAGGTGACAGAGACAAAGAGTCCCTTTCAAAGAAGGACCATAACACAAGCTGGTCTGAGAAGACAAGACTTGGAACAAGAACGATGAGAGCCGGTTTGGTGTAGTGGTTAAGTGTGCGGACTCTTATCTGGGAGAACCGGGTTTGATTCCCCACTCCTCCACTTGCACCTGCTAGATGGCCTTGGGTCAGCCATAGCTCTGGCAGAGGTTGTCCTTGAAAGGGCAGCTGCTGTGAGAGCCCTGTCGGCCCCACCAACCTCACAGGGTGTCTGTTGTGGGGGAGGAAGAGAAAGGAGATTGTGAGCAGTTCTGAGACTCTGTCCTTGAAAGGGCAGCTGCTGTGAGAGCCCTCTCCAGCCCCACTCACCTCACAGGGTGTCTGTTGTGGGGGAGGAAGGGAAAGGAGATTGTCAGCCCCTCTGAGACTCTTCGGAGTGGAGGGCGGGATATAAATCCAATATCTTCTTCTTCTTCTAAAGGAAACTGTTAGACCAATACCGTCAACAGGATGGGACGCTCAATAAATAATGCAATAAAATTAGGGTTGTAGAACCAACCAGAAATCTCAAAATTAGAACTGAAGCAAAGCATACCCACACATTGATTGCGTCAATATGCATTCAAGTCGGGAGAAAGAGATTGAGTTTATAGACACTCTCAATGACTGTCCTATGGAGCAGATGGTCACAGAAGTTACCAGGGGAGAGGCAATCCTGGACTTGGTCCTAAGTAATGCCCAAGACCTGGTGAGAGATGTAAAAAAAAAAAAAATACCACTTGGGAACAGTGATCATAATATCGTTGATTTCACCATTTCTATAAATAGGGAGTTGCCCTAAAAGACCAACACAGCCACTTTTAACTTTAAAAGGGGTAACTTCTCTGAGATGAGGAGGCATGTGAAGAGGAAACTGAAAGGAAAGGTAAAAAGGGTAAAAACCCTTGGGGAAGCTTGGAGTCTTTTAAAAACTATAATCCTAGAAGCTCAGATAAAATATATACTGTAGGTTAGGAAAGGCACAAATAGGTATAGAAAAAAGTCTGCATGGTTAATAAACAAAGTAGTGGGAGCTGTAAAAGGTAAGAAGGATTCTTAATTCATAATACCCCTGTATAAATCAGCCTCATTTGTACAATTCTGGTCACCACACCCCAAAAAAGATATAGCACAGGGAAAAGTGCAGAAAAGGACAACTAGAATAATTAAAGGGTTGGAACACATTCCCTATGAAGAAAGGTTAAAGCACGTGGGGCTCTTTAGCTTGGAGAAACGTTGACTGAGGGGTGACATGATAAAGGTTTACAAGATTATGCATGGGATAAAGAAGGTAGAAAAAGTACTTTTTTCTCTTTCTCACAATACAAGAACTCATGGGCACTCAATGAAATTGCTGAACTGTCATGTTAGAACTGATAAAAGGAATTGCTTCTTCACCCAAAGGGTGATTAACACATGGAATTCACTGCCACAGGAGCTGATGGCAGCTACAAGCATAGATGGCTTCAAGAGGGGATTGGATAAACATATGGAGCAAAGGTCCATCAGTGGCTATTAGCCACAGGGTATAGATGAAACTCTGTCTGGGGCAGTGATGCTCTGTATTCCTGGTGCTTGGGGGGGGCAACAGTGGGAGGTCTTCTAGTCTGGCCAGACTAATGGACCTCCTGATGGCACCTGGGTTGTTTTGGCTACTGTGTGACAGAGTGTTGGACTGGATGGGCCACTGGCTTGATCCAACATCATTTCTCTTTGCAAAGTGGGACCCAACTTACAGCAAACTACCCACAGCAATATTGACCACCCTAATAATTTATCCAACTTGGGGTCCCAGTGAGAAATGCAGCCTATAAATAATGCAAATAAGTAACTCTATTGTGAAGTTTATCATACCACTGAAGCTCTTTGGTTAGGGATGCAGAATTTCTGCAGGCCTCCGGTCAACCCTAACCAGAGCATCCAGTCATCATGGCTGTACATTGACCAAGGAAGACTTGGGAGAGTGGGGGATCAAGACCACGAAGGGTTACCCACTGGGTGATCATCAGCCACTCTTTTTCTTTCCACTTTTAGTGGCTAAAATAGTAGCGATGGTGGGAAGTCCTTTGGAGGAAAAGCAGAATTAAATTAAAACAGCAAATAAATAATATTCTGTGTATTAAAAAAAAAAGTTGTGTGAATTGTAGCAGACTGCAGAACCCCTGAGTGGAAATGGTTTGTCTTCCATGAGGGCAACGACGTCCAACTGAGGATCATGAGATCATTGTGACCAGACCTTCCCGAGACTTCCATGTTGCCAGCTCTATGCAAGCCAGTTGTGCAGCCATCCACCATAATAACGAGGAATCTGGCTGCTTCCATCTATTTCACATATGGAAAACAGCTCAGCAGGAGAAAGCTCTCTGTTCTGTGTAACCTGAGCTTAGGAACACAGGCGTGTATGGAGTGCATTTGGCTCCACCGTTACTTAGTTTGCGTTACCAACAACAACAAAAGATCATAATTGTGAAAAAATAGGGAGGGGGGGGGAATGCCCAAAACACACATATGATGCAGCAAGGTTATTTAAGAGAAATAAAAACCTGCAAACAATTCAACTCTCTGCTCGTCATTTGTCTTGCAAAAAGCTTGTGATTTGCTTCTTGTCTAAACTTGTGCAAGGCAATACTTGGAGGGATCATATTAAGTGAGTACAACTTCCTGGTAGGATTTTCCACGGTTACACCGAAGTCATTCTTAATTTTTTTTTTTTGGCTGCTTCTGTGTTATGAGAAATTTGGAAACACACAGAACTTAAAGAAAAATCCTGCAGGTTATTCTATTTGATGTGTTTTTCTATTTACAGCAACTCAGCGGCTGATCTGTGGATGACCTCGGTCTCCAGATCGGATCATGAGGCAGATCTTGGCTTCCCATAGGCTGTCTCTCCCCAAGGATCAGGGCCAGAACTGCCTTGGCTCACCGAAAAGTTTAGACTGCTAAGGTGTTTGAGGAGATGCCTAGAAAGCAGGTGGATGACTCAAGTAATCTAACTCAACACCGGGCAGAATTCACTTTGCTGGTTGTAACTGTCAAGCATGCGGGTTCAATGATGAGTCGAAGTTGATACAAAGACTACGTTTATTGACAGACTGATACTTTGGCTCAAGCCGTGGCTTGAGAAGAATGAAACCAATACATTGATACACAACATTTAAGATACACTTCAAAGGAATACCTACGGGGAGTGGAAGCAGGGGAGCATTCACACATAGAATATCAAAACTACATACATTCCCAGGGCGTTATCAGGCATTCGGCCTTGCATTGCCCAGATGGCTCATCCTCCCGTAGAAGGATTTATGGGAAGGTGCTGATTGCTTTGTTCCCTCTAATTAACAGTCATAAAGCAAAAGAGGAGCCAGGAAAGAATAATAAACTAACAACATTTGGTTTTCTGGGATCTTACCCAGGCCTGCTTTTGTCAGGCCATAAACCCATCCGTTATTGATCAGAATTAGCCATGCTTGACAGTAACAAAGAAGTGTGTCACACCTGTTTATGGAGAGTGTGCTCCAAATTGGAATGGGTGACCTTAGTGCCTGGAAACTGGTGGGAAGGTTGGAGAGGCAGAATCCCAGGAGAAAATTTAAAAAGAAAAATAAGGCCTTGGTTACTTTCTGGAAGGTCTGACCACAGCAATTCCTAGAGCTACCCAGAAATGATGGGTAGCTCTAGCATGATTATAATAATGTTTCTAGTGACCGCTAGAGCTATCTTTAACACTTCTGGGTTGAACTGAGTGTCACCCCCACAATGGTGACAGCCCAGCCCAAATCTCCAGATGAACTCATCCTGCAGTTTCATATAGCTATTAAAAAAAAAAACTGGAGGGGGACAAGGTGGAACCAGGCAGGGATCAATAGGTCAAAGGCCATAGCCATACCTTCCAGTCCCAGCTCCGAAAGGTGGTCTGGAAGGATGCCATGTTCTGAAAACTATGGATAGGTCCAGGAGAATCAACAGGGCTGCACTCCCCCATCACTCTCCTGGCATAGGTCATCCACTAGGGTGTCAAGAAGAGGCTTCTTGCCATTGATTTCATGCTGTTGAATTTAAGTCAGTCAATTGCTAATATTGATTACTAATACTGTTATTGTAAATGTATTTCATATTGATAGAAATCAGTTCCTAAAATGGCTGAACTGACTCCATCTTAGTACTAGTGATGTAGTTTCTGCAAGTCATGCTGAGTCATGCACCAGGTGCTTCTTGTTACTGTTGCCAGGTGGAATGACCTCACCTGCGATTAGGCTTTGTGCTGACTCACTAAGCTGATGCAACCTCTGCTTAGGTTGCATGATTGGTATGTGTATTAAAGGAAGGCCAGTGAGCTTGCTCTTCCTGCCTGGTAAGGACTAGGGATGTGCATTCGGTTCGGCTGAACCGTATTTACAGCCGAATCACCACTGATTCGGCTGTATACGGAATAGGCTGCAGCCGATCCCCATAGGCGCCCATTATATGGCAGCCGAATACGGCTCGCCGTATACTTACGAATGGCTATTCGGAAGTATACGGCTGTCAATTCAAAAGGCGGGAAAGTAGCTTCTGCAGCCTCAAAGGAGCTGCTTGCCTACTTTCCCACCTTTAGTTGCTTTTTCCCGCCTCTCCCATAGCCTTCCTGGAATCAGGGAGGGGGGGGAGGGGGAAGAGGAGCCCCAGCAGCCAATCCAAAGCATGCATTTGCAAAATGCATTGCAAATGCATGCTTTGCAGGGCTTTTTAAGGAGTCTTCTTTCCTGGCTGGACTCCTCCATTGCTGCTGTGTGTGAGAGATTGTGCTGCTGCTGGCTGGCCCTTGGCTTCAGCTGCTGCCTGCTGCTCTCTCACTCAGCCTTACCAGACTTCCCTGGACTAGAGAAGACAAGGTAAGACAATCTTGGGGTTCTTGTTTTTATTTATTGTTGGTTAAAGGACTTTTTAAGACTTAGAGTCCCTTTACTTATCCAGATTTGGGTGGTGGTGGGGTAGCTTATTTGGGGTTAGGGGGTTAGGGGTTTCTGCTTGGGGAGGGGGCCTGGGGTGGGGGTTTTTTGCCAATTTGCCCATATCTTAATTTAGTGAGAGGACTTTTAAAAGTGCAGTGTCCTTTTACTTCTCCTGATTTGGGTGGCTTGGATTTCTTGGGGTTAGGGTGAAAGGTTTTTTTTGGGGGGGAGGGGTTGGCAAAGTTCCTGTATTGTTAAAAGTTAATTTTTTTACTATTTTAAAAGTATTCAGTGTTTGATTTGTTGCTGCTGTGTTGTGCTGCTGCTGTTACTCTTCTCTTCGGGTTCTTGGGGGGGGGGGTGCTGTTTGGCCTAATTTCCATTGTTTAAAAGGCCACTTTTGTCCCCCTTTTCTTGGTTCTGGTTTTGGGGGGGGGGGTGTTGTTGACTGATTTGGCCTGAGCTTTCTTATTGGTGAAAAGGCCATTTTTTAACACTTGAGTTGCTTGGCCTTTTCTCCTGTTGTCCCTTTTCTTGGTTTGGGGGTGGGGGTGGGGTGTTGTTGACTTATTTGGCCTGAGCTTTCTTGTTGGTGAAAAGGCCACTTTTTTAACACTTGGCCATTTGTGATTCTGCTGGTTTTGTTTTGGTTTTTTAAAATTACCTCTGGTTGGTGTGGGGGTTGGCGAGGGTGTGTGTGGGCTGGGTCACTTTCTTGTTTTTATAGAGTAGATTGTGTGTTCTGTGGCAGGGAAGCTGGCACCTGGGTGAGAGACCCAGAACCAGCAGGCTTGTTGTGGTTGGCCAGCTCTCTCCATGTTGTTTGGGGCAGGGCTGGAGAGCTGGCATCTGGGTTTGCTGCAGCCAGGTCTGCAGAGCAGACCTTGAGCAGATTGTGTTTTGTGTGGCAGCAACGTTGGCAACTGGGTTTATATTGCTTCCAGGCCTGCAGGGTTCATAGAGTAGATAGAGGGATGTAGTGCATTTGGGTCCTATAGAGATTCTCTGATGTGGTTAGGTTTGGCTTTGGGTGCCCCAGGAATTGGACCCCCTGGTCCAATTTTTTTTGGCCTTGTGGGTTTTGTGTGGGACAGTGCCCTGAAGCTGCACAGCAGTTTGGGGGGCTCTCCTCAAAACCCCCTCCCCTCCATGCAGCTTCAAATATACCCTATTTGCCATTGATTTCAAAGGCCCATAGGGTATAATAGGGCCGTATATTCGGTAATAGCCGCGCATCTACCGTATATGCGGCTATTCCGAATGCGGTATTCAGGAGTATACGGGGATTCCGAATTTTCTCCCCCCGTATACTTCCGAATCCGTGTAAAACCGAATTTTTTTTTTTGCACATCCCTAGTAAGGACGTGTGTACTGCATTACTCACGGTCTCTTTTGGCAGCAAATATTGCGTGTTGATCTTAGCTACTGTGCTTGGATCATTCTCTGTGTACTTGCTGATATTACTGTTATCTGCTGTATTTTGGACTGATTACTGTGTATGACCCTGGCTTGGCAACGACTTTGAATATTGGATGCTGTCCTGGTAAATATATTCACTGTGACTACTGTTTGTCTCTTGTCTGCTAATTCCTGTGTTTCCCATTTTTTTTCCTTCAGCAGCCCCTTCAGAGAACTGCGCATAAATTCTCTGTCACATATAACATATGTCTCTCATATATGTCGCCCACATTTTATAATGCATCTACTGCCTGCCTACTTGAGGGACCATCTCTCCCCATATGAACCCCAGAGAGCGCGGAGGTCAGCTGGAAAGAACCAGCTGAATATCCCTGGGCCAAGGGAGGCCAGGTTGAAGACCACCCGGGATCGGGCCTTCTCCATAGCAGCTCCTCTACTGTGGAATCAACTCCCGGAGGAGGTGCGGGCCCTACGATGTCTAGACCAATTCCACAGGGCCTGCAAGACCTACCTCTTTAAAATAGCCTTCACTTAATACCGAGCCAAGGAAGTCTCGCTGGATATGTCTTAGCCACTGAATTTTATAGAAGACCTTCGTTATAGCACCATAATGTTAATTTTAATACAAGTTGTTTTAATGATTTAAGGATGATTTTATATAATTGTAATTGTAATTATCGTGTATGGTTTTATTGTACATTGTATTTATGTGTTGTGAGCCGCCCTGAGCCTGCTTCGGCGGGGAGGGCGGGATATAAATAAAAAGTATTATTATTATTACTGAATAGCTATGCTTGGCTTGGCTTTACACTGCTCATTATTAGCCCATGTAAGTTTAGAGTGAACTGGAATGTGCTCACAGACGAGCACTTGGCCTTGAAACGCAGGTGGTTATCTGAATTGCTGGAACAAAAGGCTTGGAGTTTTAGGCTGCTTTTACACTGTGAAACTGACATGATTTTATCATGTTGTGAAAAAATCCGCTTCAGTTTGAACTGTTTCTGGGCTATCATACAGCTGCCGCTGAAGCGGCAGGATCCCGATGTCAAGTATCGATATTTCTCAATAATCAAGCTTTTGTTCTTTAATCAAAAGTTGCTTTATTGTTAAAACTCCAGAGCTTGCCCAAGGACGGACTCCTTGGAAGTAATGACATACATAGCATTGCATAGTAACTTACAGGCATGCTTCAAAGGGAATGGTTACAGATAACTTCAAAAGGATAACATAAAGATGCAAATTGAGTTGAGGGTTCAAAGGCTACTCCCTAGTATCTCTTTATGACTAAGGAATGTCCACTAATAAAAACATCTCCCTTTCTCACACATTCTCTGGGAACTGATAAGACCTGGCTGTGTGAATCTGGGGGAGAAGCACTCTACACCGTTAGCACAAGGTTACTCTAAACATCCTGGGTCCAGATGGATTTATTGTGCATCCTTTGGTTAGAAGGAGAAAGCAGGGGGGAAGGGAGGGAGAGAGCATGAAGAATTCCTGCTTTGTATCTGGCTTGTCTGCTGAACACTATTAGAAGTAGCATATAGAAATGGCATGCTTGACACCCAACAGCAGTCAGTGCTTGTCCATTCATACTGCTCACCCGGCTCAATCATGGACCCAACGTGAAAAAGGTTTGTCTTTTTAAAAGGGCCCCCATGTGTGCGTTCAATTAGAGAAGCACACAAGTTTTTTTTGGGGGGAGGGGCACCTGACCTTGCTGGAAACGGCTTGGCATGATCACACAGCTCTTCCGCTTATGAGTCGCTCCAGGGCATTCAGACAGCAGCCTATTATGCAACCGACATTTGATTCAGGGGGATGCTAACAGGAACATCCAGGTAGCTTTTTGATGCGGATAGGAGGCATCTGGAGATGGCATGAGTACAAGTGCAGCTCGGAGGGCAGCTGTGCTCATGTGATCATGCGCTTTTAATCTGAATGGGAGGTGAGGCTAGGTTGGGCCAAATCTCCTGCGTGAAACCACCCATTCTCACAGAAAGACCCTGAGTGACATTGGTGGGGGGGAATTGAGCTCATAATAATTCAAATGCTTTTGAGAGCCATTTTGGTGTAGTGGTTAACTGCGTGGACTCTTATCTGGGAGAACCGGGTTTGATTCCCCACTCCTCCACTTGCACCTGCTGAGATGGCCTTGGGTCAGCCGGAGCTTTCATAGAAGCTGTCCTTGAAAGGGCAGGTGCTGCAAAAGCACTCTCAGCCCCACCTACCTCACAGGGTGTTTGTTGTGTGTGTGTGGGGGAAGGTAGAGGAGATTGTGACTGCTCTGAGACTCTGAGATTCAGAGTACAGGGCGGGATATGAATCCAAAAACTTCTTCTTTTGCACACCTAGTGTTGTTGATGTCATTAACTGTCATACCTAGAGTATAAGTGTCTGGCCTTACCCTATGAGGTCAGTTCTAACAAAGAATGTCTTGGTGTGAACATGTATCTTTTCAATAAAGTCATTTGATTCAAATCAAAGAGGCTGCGTTGATGAGTACTGCACAGAACCTGACACAGGTTGACCAGAGATGTTTCAGTCCCATGTTCTGAAACAAGACTGGAAAGGATCCAGATAATTTGATTCATCCAAGAAGTCTTGGAGTTGCCCAGCCAGCTTCTGTTAAATCATCTTGCTTAAGAATGGTACATTCAAGACTGGTCAATAATATTTAAATATGGGATCAGGGTAGATTTCTTGAGGAGTGAATGTACAATTACCTGTTTCAAGACCATGGCAACCACTTCCTCCTTCAAGAGAGCATTAACTGCCTCTCAGATTGCTTGATGCTACCTTCATGGATCTCAGAGCATCCTTTGACTTGGTCCATAGGCAAAGACTATAAGAAAAAAATTAATAACTCATCTATTGACAAATGTCTCCTGTTTTTGATCAGACAACTGTATGACCAGCCTAGAGTCCAAATGAGATGTGGCTCATCTTGTGAACTGACCAGGGCTATTCCATTGAGCAGAGGAGTTAAGCAAGGATGCATCTCCACCCTGTTGTTATTTAATCTGTACCTTCATTATTTAATTCCTCATATTTTCAGAATTGAATTTCATTCATCTCACCTGGCTTACGTCAAAATAACCTTTCTCCTATATGCAGACGATACTGCTCTCCTGTCAAGAACTGTGGTTGGCCTTCACAAGCTTATAGGTTTCTTTGTGGAACACTGCTTAAATGAGAGTTTAGATATCAACATTACTAAGTCAAAGGTTCTTTTCTTCAGCAACAAAAGAAAGAATAAATACAAATGTCAGAAGCAGATCAACCGATGGGGCAGGTGGACCATTTCAAATATGTAGGAATTATTTCTCAAGCAAATCTTTCTTGGAAGGTGCACCTGAATGCCATTGTAAGAGTTGCTTTGAAGGCCATCTCAAGAGTCTACTATTCTTCTGGGGGCCAATAGTGTTGGTTCATCGCTAGAGTTGCTGGGCAGATGCTCTATGCTGCAGGTGTCTGGATTAGAACAATAACAGACAATATTGATAAGCCACTACTAAGATTCCTACACTCCTATTTTAGGAGTTCCTTGGTGTGTATCTGGAATAGCTCTGAGAGCCACAGTTGGGGAGATGTCCTTTGAAGCAAAGGCCTGGGGAAAAGCACTTAATCGGAAAATTAGGATTTTAAAATCAAATACAGAATCAAGTTTCCCTGGGCTAGTTAAGTTGGACCACCATGTGACTACTGGATCACAAATTGTCATGTCTGGGTATTACTCAGTTTGTGATGGAAACAATGAGTAGTCAAGAATTGACCCAGCTCACTAGAAGACATTTTAGGGACTTTGATTATGAGAGCATGCTGATTGTGCTCATCCTTCTCAGTTGGCATTCCCCCCTCCAACAAAAATGCCAAATTATCTGAGTTAATTATTCCAAAGTATAGAGGGGCTTTTATTCTAGCATGCCAGAACGCCCTACCTTCAGCGGTGACACTAGGAAAATTCAGTGGAATTCCATACTCGGGTAGACTATGCAATTGCGGCAGCAACAAAATAGGCTCCGTAGACTTCGATTGTCCTAAATTCTCTGAACTATTCTGAATTGATCTCCCCATTATTTAATCAAAACTCTCTTTCTCAAGAAGTGAAATCATCCTGGCTACTCAGAGACAACGAGAAAACACTCTGTGGCTGAGAACAGATGCCTGGGGGGCGGGAGGCAGCAGACCACACACACACATCTGCCTCCTGCCCCCATCCTGCCCTTGGCCTGCCAGAAGCCGGCTTGAAAAGGCACCACTTTGAAAGCCGGCACTTCCAAGGCACCTCCCTGGCTGTCTGGAAGACTGGGAAGTGCCTGGAGAGTACCCGGGGAGCCACATACGAGACACGTGAGCATTCCGTATGTCATCTGGGCACCCATGGCCCGCCCCTTTTCTGCCATCCAGAAGCTCTGGGGCACTCTATTTCCAGCTGGCTCTCTTTGGCACAGCTTCAAGCCGCCCCCAAACCGGCCGTATGCTATCGGCCTGTGTGTGGTAAAATTTTTGGCAGCTATTGTCAAGTTACACGACAACTAACTTGTGGGATGAGGCTTTGCTGTTTATGATTTAAGTTGTGAAAACAGTAAGAAGTAAAGTAACTGCCTCTGAGACTCAGTCAGCCCCTTTTTCTTGGCAGGTTGAAGCAGCCCGGAAGGACAAGAATCATACATGGATGGCAGGCTTCAAACATCCAAAGATCCTGTACACAGTCTCAGACTGAATAAACTGAAAAGTATCCCAAACAGCTGTACAGGAGGGCATGCTGACACCATCTGACCCATCCACTGCTTATGTAGAGGGTGGGATCAGACAAGCCGGTTGCTATGGTAGTCTCTCAGCGTTACAAAAAATGATCCACGGTGCCCAAGTGGCTGGCACAAGCTGCACACAGAGTGGAGCAATTCTGCACGTGCATGGCATGCCTGGGACAATCACACAGACGGAAATGTGCCATGGAAGCGCTGCAAGGACTTTGCCACCAGGAAGTTCCTGGTGACTGTTTACACCATTGGAGCTGGGCAACCCATCGCAAGTGCGCTCTAAGAGTGGCAAGAACTAGTGCCTTGGCTATTGCCCGTTTCTTTTATCTGAAAGGGAACCGATATGTCCCTTTGGCCCTAAGAGCTTTCAATGGGAAATCTAGCCCCCAACTTTTATATGGTGCCCCCATATGGATCAGTGCCTTCGATCACACCACTGAAGGCCTACAATCCTTCTTTTTGAGGAAAATACTGGGACTACCCAACTGTGTTCTTTATGCTGCAATTTGCATGGAAACTGGACTGTTGCTGCTGGAAACTCGCGCCTGGCTTTTGACCTTTAAGTTTTGGCTGCGCCTTTTATTTAATTCTGATCAGAATTCTTTCACCTTTTTGATGCTGATGGACCATCATGCATCCAAATGGTTGACCCTGATCCAAAAGAAAATCACATCCATAGGAATTTCCTTGGATGCATTTTATCTATCCTCTGCTTCTGTGGTATTTCAATCCATCAAACGTAGACTACTAGATATCCAGTTGCAACGTCTAACTGAGGCAGCTCGGAAAACTTGCTCCCCAAGCTATCTGGGTTTATCCCAGATTCCTGGGCTTTTAGCTCCCTATTTCCTCTTTTTAACTGATCCTCACCAAAGAAGAGCATTTATGCTTGCTAGATTTAATGCACTACCATCGGCCATCCTTTTCGGAAGATACCACAGAATCCCCCGCAATCTTAGACGATGCCCTTGTAGTCAAGGAGTCATCGAAACGGTCCCTCATGTTCTTTTGGACTGCCCTTTTTATAGCAGTCCACGTGCAAGATACCTAGATGCACTGCTCTCTGACCATCAAGACCTTTCTGACAATGCCAAGGTTCGTTTTGTACTCCACGGGAAACACAACTTTGTCACTACTCACGTTGCTTGCTTTTTACAGGTTGCGATCCAAATCAGAGAGGCTTTTACCCATGCATAGCCTGCTGCTATTTTATGTCATTTAACTTTTGCTGGTTTTTTAAGGTTTTATTATATTCTATAGTGTCACTGTTGGTTTTAAAGTATACTGTATTCTTGTATTAATGCCAATAAAGGTCTATGGTATGGTATGGTACACCATTGTGGCAGTGTCACAGAATGAGGTAGGCGTGAGTGTGCCATGTGTGCGTGTGATCAACACCCATTAAATCCAGAGGTGGTGGTGGCTTTGGTCCATCTGATCACACCCAGAGTCTGAACAGATAAGAGAGGCATTATTAGTAAAATATGGTGACAGTGGATCGCTGAGCACTTAACCTCCTTCTGTGGACCAGGTCCCGGTAGGCCTCTGACCACTCAGACAGCTCTGATGGCCCACACCCTGCCAAAAAGCGAGCTGAGCAGGATTCTGAGTGCCCTGACCTGGACAGCCCAATCTAGCCTGATCTTCTCAGATCTTGGAAGCTAATCTGCTTGGCCACGGCTGGGATCTGGATGAGAGACCTCCAGGGAATACCAGGCTCATGATGCGGAGGCTGGTAGTGGCAGACCATTTCTGAACATCTCTTGCCCAGAAAACCGCACAGGGTGACTTGATGGTACCTTCTGCCACCACCAGGATTCTGAGTAGATCTGTTTACGATTACATTCGTAGTCGTTTGATTTTTTAAAAAAATGTAATGATATATTTTCCTTCGTATGAGAATGCTTTGTCTTGACATTTTTTTTTAAATTTGATTTTAGTTGGTTAATTTATAACGCTGCTTTAAATGTTAAGAGCCCCATGGCGCAGAATGGTGAAGCTGCAGTACTGCAGTCGGAGCCCTCTGCTCACGACCTGAGTTCGATCCTGGCAGAAGCTGGATTCAGGTAGCCAGCTCAAGGTTGACTCAGCCTTCCATCCTCCCGAGGTCGGACAAATGAGTCCCCAGCTCGCTGGGGGGAAAGTGGAGATGACTGGGGAAGGCAATGGCAAACCACCCCGTCAAAAGTCTGCCGTGAAAACGTTGTGAAAGCAATGTCACCCCAGAGTCGGAAACGACTGGTGCTTGCACAGGGGACTACCTTGACCTTTTTAAAATGTTAGAATATGAGAGAGAAGGAGACATTCTGGTTTGCATGAGAGATCCCCCACTCCCCCCCAGTAAATGACTTTAAAGTCCCCGTGAAGTAATAAGGGGGAAAATCCTAAGGAATGTAAAAGTTCCTAAGCAATGTACTCAGACTGGGGGGAGATGCAATAAATGAGTCACCGCTACCAATTCATGGAAGTGCATTGCTATTGGGTTACTCTTTATTGCTTACAAAGTCAAATGGCTGCATGGAATGTCTTCATTGTGCTTCTTAAGATGACCACAGTCATAAACTCCTCTATTTAGGGCAAGATAACTCCTTTTGGATAACCTTGTCCTCCGATGTGCTCAATTAGTTTGTCGCGTGTAGATACAGAAGACACATAAAACGCATTTTGGTGGTCACCCAAAAGCCCTCATTTACAACATTTCCTCTTCTTGAAAGTTCAGACGCCAAAATCCAACCCCGAGCATTTTTTGGAAGGACACAAACTACTCCTTAAAATCCTTTTAGGTGTTGCCATGACAGAAGTTAGCAAAATGGAATGATGAGATGTTGGGATATTGACGGCGATGGGCAGGGAAGCAACAACCGTTTTGTAAGAACAAGTAAAGATGCCATGCAGATTGCTTTGGATTCCCTGACCCCTTGCCTGTTTGCTCCCCCCCCCTACAGTTTGTAACTGAACTATATGCAATTTGATCCCACTTGTCAAGAAAATAAGCATGTATACTAACAAGCTCATTCATCCATATTTCCCTTTCCCAATAGGCTGCAGACTTACTGGATTGACAGTTATTTGCATTGGCATATATTTATTTGGCACTCCCAAAGTTAGGCACTGTTGACATGAAGGGGACATCAGGATAGGCTTCCCAATCCCCAGGTCCCAGAGGGGGATCCCCCGTTTTACAGGCTTCCCCCCTCCCCCAGCCAGCTGGCCAGCGGGGGAAGCCCCACCCCCACAGCCATCAGGCACCTCCATGAACGATTCCCATAGGGAATGCTGGGGAATTGATCCGCGGGTATCGGGGGCTCTGGGGGTGCTGTTTTTTCAGGTAGGATCACCAAATTTTCAGTATAGCATCTAGTGCCTCTCCCCAAAATATCTCCCAAGTTTCAAAAAGATTGGACCAGGGGGTCCAATTCTATGAGCCCCAAAAGAAGGTGCCCCATCCTTCATGATTTCCTATGGAAGGAAGGCATTTAAAAAGGTGTGCCGTCCCTTTCAATGTGACGGCCAGAACTCCCTTGGAGTTCAACGATGCTTGTCACACCCTTGCTCTTGGCTCCGCCCCAATGTCTCCTGGCTCCACCCCCAAAGTCTCCTGGCTCCACCCCCAAAGTCCCCAGATATTTCTTGAATTGGACTTGGCAACCCTACATCAGGATCACACTTAATTAGATTTGGCTCCAGTATAGGAAAAAAAAACAAAACAGGCTGCCGTGGAGAAATGCATTTTTCTTTCAAAGTTTGGACTGGGCAAAACCTTTACCTTAAGTTTTTAAAAAGTTTCCCCTCTCTCTTAGAAGAGAACAGGCAGGAGGGGGGGAGGTCCATTCAATTGCTTACCAGCCTCCCCTCAGCTAGTCTTTAGAAATGCCAGGACCGAAGCCTCCTTCTGAGAGAGATTCCTGTTCCCACTGGGTAGCTGCGAGAGAGAGGGAGATTTGCCTAAGACCACACAGTGGAGGGTGAAGCCAATGGGGAAAAGGGGGAATTTGAACCGAGTCACTCAGATCCAGCTCCTGCCGTCTCTTGTCTAGAGCCATGGCCTTGGCACAGGTTTCGGTGCGCTGAGCAAAATGAATCTCTGATTTCAGCCAATACACAGACTTCCTTCCTCTGAAGGCTGATTGCCTTTTAAAGTCCTGCTGTTAAGACAGTGGCCTTAAAAAGGCAATCCCCCAAAGGGAGGAAGTATGTACTTTATGGGAAATTGAAGACATCATGTCTTCCTTCTGTGGAGTGTTTTTTCCAGGCCTTTAGGATTACTTGCCTCATTCTGCTTGGATGAGTCAGGTAGGGTCCTTTTTTAAAAAAATACTATCCAGGGTGTGTTTTAGATGTGCTCAAAGTAATTATTAGCCTCCATCAATCAAAGATTGATCAAAGAGGCAGAGAGCATGCTTATCAGCAGTGCCAGTCAATAATTTATGTGCTGGCAGTAGATGTAGGGACAGACTAGAGGTTAGGTGGACATTCTGGTCTTTTATTCAAAACATCAACATGTGTGGTGGCAGTAAAGCAATTTGCTTGCTTTTGTGTCGTTGCTATTGGGTTACTCTTTATTGGTTACAAAGGCCATTCTTTCCCCATACCAGTTCGGAGCACATTTCTTTCAGAGATGGATCAAGATGGGTAACCAAGATGTAACCGATGCATCAGGCTGTCTGCAGCAGGAGAAAAGAGCATCCCCCACATTAAAATCTAACAAAAATTTGTGGCAAGAGATGAGCTTTCATGAGTCACTGGTCATTCTTCACTTCTTTCAGAAATGTTCAGTCATCTGCTGAGTCTCATGCTTTTCTAACAGGTAGTGAGCGTGGAAGCTGGATGTTGAACGCACCATTCATTTATGTCCAAATGACTCAAACGCATTTGATTCTGGAAAACCAACTGGTTGATTGCAGTAATACACACAGAGTAAAAAGGAAAAAGAAGTGTGATATTTTTTAGTTGAGACTTATTGCTTTGGTGCCGCTGTGTGTCTTATGTCAGTTTTAATGGTTACGATTTTAAATTCTATGTTTCAATCTGTTACCTACCTTAGTCTCCTTATGGGGGCAGAGTAAAATTCTTCTTAATGATTTATTATAAATGTAAACTCATGCGGCTAAATCTCCCTTAGAAACATAGAATCATAGAGTTGGAAGGGACCTCTAGGGTCATCTAGTCCAACCCCCTGCACAATTGGATTTATATCCCGCCCTCCACTCTGAAGAGTCTCAGAGCGGCTCACAATCTCCTTTACCTTCCTCCCCCACAACAGTCACCCTGTGAGGTGGGCGGGGCTGGAGAGGGCTCTCACAGCAGCTGCCCTTTCAAGGACAACCTCTGCCAGAGCTATGGCTGACCCAAGGCCATGCTAGTAGATGCAAGTGGAGGAGTGGGGAATCAAACCCAGTTCTCCCTAGGTTTTGGGGGAAAATCCTGGCCTGCCTCCACCCTCCCCTTCTCTGTTTTTACCTCAGAGGCGGAGCGGGCGATGCCGCTGTGCTGCTGCCACCTCTTCTCCGCTTCACCTTAGCTGCTCCTCCGAGATGGAGTGGCTCGCCAGGCTCCTTGGAGCCGTTTCCCACCCCCTCTCCCCGCTTCCGTTTTTTTTGAGAGCAGGGGAAAAGGCTGTAAATCCTGGGGTCCCCCGCCAGGGCGGGAGGGTTGGGAAGCCTATGGAAATGGATTTGCTGGCCCTCCAGTCTGCGTGGGGTTTCCCCTGCTTTTGAAGGCTTCTCTCTACCCGCAAATGCACTGAAACACAGTGCAATGACATCATCTGGAAGTGATGTCACCACACCTCTGACATCACATGGTGACACTCTAGGTTTTGGGGGAAATTCTATGGTAAAACTGGACTCAAAACCATAGAGTTTTGCTCCAAACCTAAAACTTTGTTTTGCCATGTTGGCAGCATGATGACATCACTTCTGGATGACAGTAGATCCCAGGGAGGACCCAGGAGCCCTCTGTCAGATCAAATGTAGGACTTGGCAACCCTAGATGGGAAAGACATTTGACTGAGACCCTGGAGAGCCACTGCCAGTCTGAGTAGACAGTACTGACTTTGATGGGCCAAGTTTCTGATTCAATAGAAGGCAGCTCCTTGTGTTCCAGCAACAAGTACAGACTGATCTTGGCAGTACAAGGATAGTTAAGGATGGTGTCAGGGATCCTAATCTTGGGGAATGTCTCACAGGTGGTAGGATCATCCACCCATGTTAGGCAGGAAGCCTATGTCTCAATCATCTAAACTGAGAAAGATTATGCCCACACTGACTGGCTCTTTGCCTCCTGTGGAGGGGGGTGGGAATCCCCATGAGAAGACAAAGGATGTATGCCAGTCAGAGGGCCTGTCAAGTTACTTTTGAGGGGCGGAGAGATGGGGGAAAGAAGGCAGGAGGAGATAGAGAAAAGAAGGAGGGGGGGTGAGTGAGAGAGGCTTCTCACTCTGTGCTCCAAACTTTTGTGACCCACATCCCAGGGAGATTATCTGGCTGTTACGATTGCAACAGCTCTTGAAAACAACCCTTTTCTGGAGAGTCTTTTAGGAGTTCAGAAGGTCAAGGCTGGTTTCTTTGACTGGGACTTGCCACTTCTTTCTGGCTTACACCATTTTTCTTTCATGGTTAATTTTATTTTGCACTAATTTGATTGGTCCAGTAAAAGGCCTTACATTGATTTTGTTCTTATTTCTGTAACTTTACTTTGCCACTAGGGCTGTACACACACACAAAAATTCAATAATATCCAGACCTGGAAATATTTAGGGCCAAACTATCCGGAATTCCAGATATTTCCAATAGTCAATGGCACAACATGGGGTATAATCAAAGGTAGTTGGGGGGGGGTAGGGGTTTGGGGGGAGAGCCCCCAAAATGGCAGGGCAGCTGCAGGGGACTCCCCTCCAAGGCTGAAAAAGGGCTGGACTTATCTGTGGGCACCCCAAATAGGGTTGCCAATCCCCAGGTGGGGGCAGGAGATCCCCCAGTTTGGAGGCCCTCCCCCTGCTTCAGGATTGTCAGAAAGCAGGGGGAGGAGAGGGAAATGTCTACTGGGCACTCTATTATTCCCTATGGAGAACGATTCCCGTAGGAAATAATGGGGAATTGATCCGTGGGGGCTCTGGGGAAGCTATTTATTGAGGTAAAGGCACCAAATTTTTAGTATAGCATCTAGTGTCTCTCCCCAAAATATCCCCCAAGTTTCAAAACGATTGGATCAGGGGGTCCAATTCTATGAGCTCCAAAAGAAGGTGCCCCTATCCATTATCTCCTATGGAAGGAAGGCATTGAAAAGGTGTGCGGTCCCTTTCAATGTGATGGCCAGAACTCCCTTTGGAGTTCAATTATGCTCGTCACAGCCTTGATCTTGGCTCCACCTCTAATGTCTCCTGGCTCCACCCCAAAGTCTCCTGGCTCCACCCCCAAAGTCCCCAGATATTTCTTAAATTGGACTTGGCAACCCTAACCCCAAAAACCTTTACAAAGGCACGTACACACACCCAACACAGCCAGGAAAAACAATAAAACACCACCAGCAGTTTAACAGGTCAGGTCACCAGGCCTGGCCAAACTTGTCTCAGACTCCAGAGAGGAACAGCCAAGCAAAGGCCAACCACCCAGAAACCAAAAGCCATCCAAACCACACACATACACCCCAGCACAACCAGAAAAAACAGTAAAACACCACCAGCAGCTCAACAGATCAGTAAGCCACCACAGCCTGCCCAACGGAAAACAGAGGAAGAAATCAGACCCCACAGAACCAGGACAAACAAAGCCTGGCAGAAATTTAACAGGCAATTAAAAAAAAATTAACAGGCAATTCCAATTTAAAAAAAACAAACCAGAAAAGATTATAAAAATAACACAGATTAAAATAAACACTAAGACAGGCCAAGCCAGAGCCACGCACACACAGAGCCACGCGCACACACACACACACACCAACCCAGCCCCCAACAGAAAACCCAGCCCCCAACAGAAAACCAACCACCAAAAAGCAGGAGGAAAACTCAAGGTTTTCAAAAAGTTAAAAAGAAAAACCTGCTCCTAATCTGAACAGAAATCCCCACATAAAGAAGATATTGGATTTAGAAGAAGATATTGGATAAACACAGAAAAGGAATCTAGGCTTCCCAACCCTCCCGCCCTGGTGGGGGACCCAGGATTTCCACCCTCTTCCCCCGCTCCCCAAAAAAACGGAAGCGGGGGGAGGGGGGAAACGGCACCAAGGAGCATGGCGAGCCGCCCCATCTCGGAGCGGGCGACGCTGCTGCGTTGCTGCCGCCTCTTCTCCGCTTCACCGTGGCTGCTCCTCCGAGATGGGCTCAGGGGAGGGGGTGGCGGCGGCGTGGCGGCATCGCCCGCTCCGCCTCTGAGGTGGAGTCAGGAGGGGGGCAGGCCAGGAGCGTGGCAGGCTGCGAGTCTGGGTCCTTCTAGGACCCGGACTCATGGCTCGCCGTGCTCCTGGCCTGCCTCCACCCTCCCCTCCCCTTCTCTGGTTTTGCTCCATGGCTGCTCCTCCAAGATGGGCTCAGGCTGGGCCCATCTCGGAGGAGCAGCTGGGATGGGGTAGGGAGGGGGTGGTGCGGCGCGGCGGCATCGCCTGCTCCGCTCTGCCTCTGAGGTGGAGTCGGGGGGGGGGCGTGCCAGGAGCGTGGCGGGCCGCGAGTCTGGGTCCTTCTAGGACCCGGACTTGCAGCTCGCCATGCTCCTGGCCCGTTTCCACCCTCCCCTCCCCTTCTCTGGTTTCACCTCAGCTGCTCTGTGGCTGCTCCTCCGAGATGGGCTCAGGCTGGGCTCATCTCGGAGGTGCGGCTGCGGTGGGGCGAGGAAGAGGCTGCAGCAGCACGGTGTCGCCCGCTCCACTCTGCCTCTGGGATGGAATTGGAGAAGGGGAGGGTGGAGGGAAGGAGTTCAATTTGCTTGTCACACCCTTGCTCCTAGCTCCACCCCAGTGTCTCCTGGCTCCACCCCCAAAGTCTCCTGGCTCCACCCCCAAAGTCCCCATATATTTCTGGAATTGGACTTGGCAACCCTAAACGAATCATCTCACCAGATGAAGTCCTCCATTCCAATAGATACAGCCAGGAACGCCTGCAGCCAAGGTCAGGCCACAGAGAGCAGAGGAGAGCAGAGCCAAGCCTCTGTGATGAACCTCTATCAGGGGTATCACACAGTATCTCTATGGCAAGTTGGCAACACAGCAGCAGCAGCAATAGAGGTCCGCCTTTCCCCCTATCCCTGCTGGAGCACACAACAGCCCTGAGCCATGCATGGCTGTGATTGGATCAGGGGATCCCTCTTCCCCTTCCCCCAGCCACAGGGGGTGGGGCCAAATGAGCTAGCCAATAATGTAGCTTGCGAAGCTCCGGCAGTCTGCAACAGCAGAATTGGAGAGACGGAGAACTTCACGATGTGTGTGGCCTTATAAGGTAATAAATAAATAAATAATGTTTATCTCCTCTCCCAGAACCTCGTTCTTGTGCGTTCCCCCTGGATATGAGCCCTGGTTACAAACAAATTTTCTTCCATTCTGCATTGTGTAAATTGCAACTGAATATGAATAAATTGTAAACTGAATATGAATTTCCGTTTTTAATATTTATTTTAATATTTATAAATATAGATAACTTTTGCAGCAATTGGCCATGAGCTTTGCTTTTCATTTGTGTGACTGAGAAAGCCTGGCAAACCAGGTTCTCCACCCTCCTCTTCCTCCCCAAGGGTGGAGATGCAGAAGAAAGCAAGAGAGAGGAGAAGCAGACAATTATGAGTTGCTTGTGGGCCTGATAAGAGCCTTCCAGGGGATGGATATAGCCTGTGAGCTGCATGTTTGAGATACCCCTGATAGAGGTTCATCACATAATGCTAGGGTTGCCAAGTCCAATCCCAGAAATATCTGGGGACTTTGGGGGTGGAGCCAGGAGACACTGGGGTGGAGCTAGGGGGGAGGGGGGGAAATGGCGCTGGGAAGCATGGCAAGCTGCCCCGTCTCGGAGTGGGCGACGCCGCTGCGCTGCTGCCGCCTCTTCTCCGCTCGCCGTGGCTGCTCCTCCGAGATGGGCTCAGGCTGAGCCCATCTCGGAGGAGCAGCTGCAGGGGGGCGGGCGGCACCAGCGCGGCGGCCTCACCGGCTTCGCTCCGCCTCTGGGGTGGAATCAGAGGGAGGGGTGGAGGCAGGCCGGGGGCGTGGCGAGCCGCGAGTCCGGGTCCTAGAAGGGCCCGGATTCACGGCTCGCCATGCTCCTGGCCTGCCTCCATCCTCCCCTTGTTTTGCCTGCGCTGCTGCCGCCTCTTGGCTGCTCCTCCGAGATGGGCTCAGCCTGGGCCCATCTCGGAGGAGCAGCTACGGTGGGCGGGGAGGGGGCGGCGGCGGCCTCGCCCGATTCGGGATGGGGCGGCTCGCCATGCTCCCCGGCGCCGTTTCCCCCTCCCCCCGCTTCCGTTTTTTTGGGGAGCGGGGGAAGAGGGTGGAAATCCTGGGGTCCCCCGCCAGGGCGGGAGGGTTGGAAAGCCTACACAATGCTGGAGGTGCATATTATGGCCCACCAGGGTTTCTAATAACAACTCAAACCTGCAGGGTTTGCTCCTTATTTATTTATTTATTTGCTTCCCAGTAATCCATAAGGCCGTTGGGCATGATCTGGCAAAAATGTTCAAGTGAAAACTCAGTTGAAGTAGAACTAACTTGTCATTGCACAATTCCTATTCCTCCCTCTTGCTCTGGCATGAAGGCACAGGGCACCCATGTTCATGTCACTGGCTAGTCTAATTCTTCTAATTCGTGTCACCGGCTAGTCTAATTCTTCACCTGCTCATTTCATTCTAATGGAGGTTACTGTAAATGGGCAACCTTTGCTGGCATTCAGCACAAGTTCTTTAATCTTGGCTGCACACAAGCCTGTAGCAAGAGTAACTGTTTGATATATTGGTACCCTGCTTTTCTCCCCAACAGGGACCCAAAGTGCCTTACAGCCGTCTTCTCACATCCTCCATTTTATTCTCACAACAAGCCTGTTAGGCTAAGAGAGTGACTAGACCAAGGTCACCCAGCAAGTCTTCCATGGCAGCGTAGGGATTTGAACTTGGGTCTCCGAGATCTTAACCTAACCATTGCACAATGGTACTAAGTGTTCAGATGCTGCTGCTAAGGGCATTCAGCTACCTAACTGCGCAGCCAATGAATGGCTTTGGGACACCTCCATCCTTAGATGTTGCATAGTGTGCTTTCTGCATCTATGCAATAGCATTCCACTCTATTCGTGACAGAGGAGGAGACCCTAGTTTATCAGCTCTCTCCGTGATGATTAGCAGGGTCCATTGCTACCGCCTCCTTCCTTGTGTCTGCCTGCCACCAACTAACCACCGACTGTCTTCATAAAACCCTCAATCGTCGGAGATCTTTGATTTCGTTTCTCTTTGGTTTTCTTTGATTAAATCATTCTGAGCCTTATGTCAAATAATAATAATAATAATAATAATAAAAAAAACCTCTACGTGTCATTAACAAACGATGCATGAGTGAGCCAATAAAAATAACTTATTAAAGCAAAATAAGCCTTTGAAATGGAACCTTTTGGGGGGCCAATTCAGAAAATGGGTTACTGAAAAGTTTTGCCATCTGTGAGTTGTCAAATATGGGCCCAATCCACAAAACGTTACATCCCGTTGCGTTCAAAGCGACATGCATAACTTTCTTTCACCAGCGTCGACGAGCATCCAGATTTGCTTAACGTTGGCTGGATCTTCTCCAGTGTGACTGCAGACGTAAACTATTTGATATAGTGCAAGAAGATTGGAGGCGTCTGGGAAGCCTCTTAAGGCTAAACCTCCCCCCCCCCCTTGGCTCATGAAAACAAGCTCCAGGGGGACATGGCGGGGGTCCCACAGAAAATGAATATATAAAGCAAGGGGGAGTGCCAACTGTCTTGAACAACGCGGTTGTGAAACTTCAGGAAAAACATCTTCACAGGCTTGAAATGGAGTAGAATAATGGTCATCTCAATGCCCTGACCTGGTACTCATTAGATCTCATTAGATCTCGGAAGCGAAGCAGGATTGGATCCAGTGAGTACTTGGACGGGAGACCACCAATGTTCCCCTCGAAGCTGCGGAGCCTTGTGAGCAAAAATCCTACTTTGTGGGCTACCAGCATCCAAGTTGTGAGCGCCTGCATATATTATTGCGCTCTGGGGCCCATTTTGTCCTGAGCGAAAACAAAAAATGGGTGAGCTGGAGGCTAAAATTCCGTGAGCTAGCTCACGCTAACTCAGCTTAGAGGGAACCCTGGAGACCGCTCACAGTGCCTAGGGTTGGGATGCAGGGCCAGGCAACGGCAAAAACAATCCGGAAAGTCTCTTGCCTTGAAAACCCTACGGGGTCACCATAAGTCAGCTGCCACCTGATAGCCAAAAACAAACAAGCAAGAGACGACGAGATTATGGAAGGGGAGCTGAAGTCACCGTTATCACGGTACTTCCCACTTTAGTTGCCTGCCTTATTTCGATATCATTCTCAAGATCAGAAAAAAGCTCTTCAGTTTTAAGCCTCCGTTCTGGCCTGGTTTCTCCACCCGTAACGATTCTGTGAAGGAGTTTAATGATCTGATTCCTAGCTTATTTGTCATCAGGAGCAACACCACCCCTAATATCCTCCATCACTGTCATTTCAATAGTTTATTCTATACGCACATAATTATCTCCTACTAATTGTCCCCATCCCACCATGTTTCCGAAATGCCCCTATATGCGTGTTCTTATTTTGCTCCAAGCACAACAGCTCCAGCGCCTTCATTTGAAGTTCTCCGGCATTTGCATATCAGTGCCTATACTTCACTTCCCTCTCCGAGAATCTTTGCTACATACAAGTCCAGAAGCACTTTAGAGACCAGCAAAATTTTTGGAGTATAATCTTTTAAGAGTCAAAGCTCCTGAGCTCCTACCCTGAAAATCTTGGTCTCGAAGGTACTACTGTACTTGATCTAGTTGTTCTACTGCAGACCATCATGGTCAAACCTCTGAGACGAGAATCTTTGTTCTGCACACTTTCCTCTGTGACCCTTTGGTCACTTTAAAGGGCATTTCCTGCCTTGTCAACTTCTAGACTATCTCCATTTAGTTGACCTGGAACATTTACATCATTCTTTAAGGATGAGTTGTCCAAGACAGATGCTGTCCAGCTCTGGTATGCTTTCCTCCAGGTGTTACTTTCAAAGATGTTAAGGGCCAGCAGTCTGGATCCATTTTTATTCAAGCGTAATTGTTTTGTATTGGACTGGTTTATCCCACAATGTTATTTGGTGCCTAGCAAACCAAATCATTTCCTCTAAACACTGCTGTCCTGTATGTACACTAAGACTGTACCAACAATTGCTCTTGATTATTGTTCCATTGCTGGCTGTTGTTTGTTTGTTGTATGCCAGTGGTCCCCAACCTTTTTGGCACCAGGGACTGGCAGGGTGGGGGAAACGCAGGGTGAGGGGACTGAATTTGGCCTCCCCCCCCCCATGATGTGCAGCCTCACCCCACCCCCCTGCCCCTCTCCCTCCTCCTGCATCGCCTCCTCCTCCCTCTGTGTTTATTATGTTAAACCAGGGGAAGCATCTTCCCGGCTCTTTAAAAGCTCACCTCCCCCCCAATCGGCAGCAGCACCGGTGAGCGATCTGCTAAACAAGTGGAGCTGCCTTTGCCTACGGAGGCAAAGGCAATGTGGCTTGTTCAGTGATTGCTTGCTGCTGCTGCCAGTTTCCCCCGCGGATCAGCTACTGCCATGGGGGAGGGAGGTGAGCTTTTAAAAAGCCGGGAAGGCGCTTTCTCTGGCTTAACCTAATAAACACAGAGGGAGGAGGTGTCAGCGAAGGGGCACTGAAGTTTCAAGAAGGAACAGTCTTGGTTTTGTTTAAAACAAAGTTTCCATTTATTGATTACAGCAATGCTATTCACTACGCAGGTTCATTGATACTAATAACGAGAGGGGTGCAAGCATGAGCATTTATGGATACACATCAAAGCATAGGGGTTTTAAATCACTTCCCATAATAAAACTGGGTCTTCTCTGTTGAGAGTAACCAGTGCGCCTATCTGTTATCTCCCACCTACACAGTCTGTCTCTCCTCCCCTGCTGTGGCCTTGCTTGTCTCTGCTAGGCGCCTGGGAACCAGCTAGATGTTTTGCACTTCAAAGACCTCTGGCACCTCAGTTCCCCCCTCCCGGCCATCCATCACATTCTTCTACAACACTATGGTTAGTACAGCAAAGGGTTATGGAGTTAGTTAGCAGTAAATAAACATTTCAAGTAATAAAGCAAACTTCAATGCATACAAGCTGACAGGAGGAGGCGATGCGGGAGGGGGAGGAGGCAGCACGGGGGTGGGGGGGCGGGAGGCTGTGGGGCACCGCGGGGGGGCAGCTCAGCTGGCGGCCCAGTGGTTGGGGTCTGCTGTTGTATGCCATTAAAGGTTACTTTGATTACACTATGACCCCTACTTTCTGCCTGCCCACTACTTTGGAGGTCCTGGACCTTACCTGCCTGCCTAGCAGCCTAACTTTCTCTTCTGGGATTGCAGAACTACATTTCTCAACATCACGGGATTCATCACTGCAACAGCTTTTCCACCTCACTAGCTACTATCCTAGCTAGATAGCCACAATCTATACATCAAGCCCATTGTATCATTAGAAATGGAGGGTGGGGGTGGGGGGAAACCCCACAAATGTATTATATTCTTTTAAACGGCTATTATATCAGTTGGATATTAACAACAAAGTTCACAATTGTAAATCTGTACTTTTAAGTACTTGATAGTTTCATATGCAGCTGCACTGAATTACTGGGGTTAGTTTGTTTTAAGAAAGGCACTGCTATTAGAATGTTTAGAGAGCATTGTGCCAGCTAATGGTAGAACAGAAGGCTTTGGACCATATTATGAAAAGGTTAAAGGACTGGCTTGCTTCCTATGTAAATGCAGAGTTATAAATAATAAATAAGTCTAAATAGTTTAGTTTTTGTTTCTGTGGAATATTTAAATTCCATTCAATTTTGTGGTGGCCTTTATGTGGTAATCTTCATGGTTAGTTCTAGGGAAATAACCACAGATGAAGACTTATGACATCTGGATGCTTGTCGATTCATTACAGAAACTGCTCTGCAGCATTACAAGGCTGGGACTTTTCTGAATTTACATTATAGGATTGCGTTATTTGTGTGTTATCTTTATCTACTTAATGTGTAAGGACTATATTTAATGCAACGTCATTATAAAGCTTAGTAGCCATTATTCACGGTGATTGTTTATTCTGTTGTTTATATTGGGATCCCGGGTTGTTTGTCTGCTTTAATTGGGAATGAGAAATTAAGCAATCCTGGACATTGGAGGGTGCTACATCACTCTAAGTGTGTGTAAATGTTATCTCCTTGAACGAGATGCCTCTTTTTGTCTCAACCCGGGAGTTGCCCTCTGACCCCTCCCCTCTCACTCGCTTTGTCCTCTCACTTGCTGTACATGACCTCCCATGGAGACACATCACTAGGGATTGGCATGAATCAGCTAATGAATTAAAGTCGGTGATGAATTTGGGCTGGTCCTGAAATGAAGTTCATGGCAGGTCAACCAGCACGAACTTTGAAGCTGCTAGTAGAGGTTTGTGCCGGTTTGTGAGCAGATACATTTCCAGACAGACTGTCTCTGCTCAATCAAAACGTTTACCAAACTTCAAAGCAGTGGGAGGAGGGTGGAACTTGGAGGGCATGTAGAGGAGAAGGGAGATCCCCTGCAACTTTAATGTCAATAGCCTGCACAGGATCCATTCTATACACTTATGAACCTCCTGAACCTGCGCCTGCCATTTTGACAGGTGGAGGTTCAGGTGTGTATAGAATGGATACTGTGCAAGCTAGAGACATCGCACTTGCAAGGGACCTCCCCTGGATGGTTTGTTATCACTACCAGGTCACAAACCTCAGGAAGCAAATATGTTTGTTTGGCTACTAGAAGTCTGTGATGGTTTGCGGTTTGCAAACTGGGCATATCAGAAACCGTGAACCAAACTGTATTTCCCTAGCTCATGTCCATCCCTACAAGTCATCATACTTTCACACAAATTATACTAGACAAGCGGGCCACTTGTGATGGGGAAAGGACTCTTCAGATTAAGCTTCTCTCTCTCCTTTTGACTGCAATCAGAATGTGAACTGGATCTACTTCAATCAATGTAAGTCTACCTTTGTTTTGCAATAGAGTTCTTGGGAACTCAGCTTGCTGGGGGAAAGCGTAGATGACTGGGGAAGGCAATGGCAAACCACCCCGTCAAAAGTCTGCCATGAAAACGTTGTGAAAGCAACATCACCCCAGAGTTGGAAACGACTGGTGCTTGCACATGGGACCTTTCCTTTCCTCTTGGGAGATTTATTTACTGCAGTCAGCATCACACTTCTATAATTGGGCAAAACTCTGCTATCCCAATCCCTGCGTGGGATTGCAACTCCTGGGCATTACAGACCCCCCAGCATATCATGTACGTTTGGCCCACAGTCAGGGCAATGCAGTCTGTGAGTCCAGCTCTGGGCTTTCCTTTACTGGTATTCAGGTTCAATGCAAGAGATTCAAGCAAGACAGCCAGCTATTTTGAGGCACTGCTCTGGATTCCTGGAACTGCAAAACACTGAGGAGTTTGCTTTCCATGGAAGAGCCCGCCACCTTGTATGGGGTGTGCACACACCGTTTCGCTCTCCCTGCCTCCCTTCTCTGGTACCCCGTTTCCATTTGTTATTGTTTAGTGCTCCGCTTATGAACCCTTTCCAAAGTAATTTCTTTTCCTGATCATTTTTAAAAGGCCCCTTCTTCTCTCAGTTCTGGAGAAGGAAAATACATTTTGCAACATGATTAATCGTTTCAGTTAATAGGCGCAGGGCGAATGCTGGTTTTTGGGACCCCAGGGTCAAAGCTTGTTTGACAGCACTGAGATCAAGCACCATTCACACACGCCAGCGCTTTGTTTTCTTTCCAGGAATGTCTCTTTTTTCTGCTGACTAATTCAAGCTCAGCAAGATGGTTGTTCTGAATTGGGTAAAGCAGAAAAATGGTAAACCGGGCGGTGGGGGGGAGGCACTGTTTGTTTTTGGTGATACACAGTGAGTTTCCCACTGGGGACTGTCCTCTTGGTGCTGTTTCATGAATGCAGCATTTGGGATGTTTCATGGGATCAGTGAACTGCAGTGGCTGGAGGTGGGGAGGCTGGGAAGTTCCATACTGATGTAGGGTTACCAGATGACGGCTGCTGCTGCTGCTGCTTCTTCTTCTTCTTCTTCTTCTTCTTCTTCTTCTTCTTCTTCTTCTTCTTCTTCTTCTTCTTCTTCTTCTTCTTCTTCTTCTTCTTCTTCTTCTTCTTCTTCTTCTTCTTCTTCTTCTTCTTCTTCTTCTTCTTCTTCTTTCCGCATATCTGGTGGATATTACTGTGTACAAACTTAGATCAGTATTTACAGCTCTGTGGTTTCAGACCATGCCAACAGAATTTCTCAGGAACAGCATATTTGTATGTGTAAAACTTCTGTGGAGGACCTCTTCCGTTATGTTATGGTTTGCCCACTGTATTTGCCCTAGACGGAAGTTTTGACTGAAAGAACAGATCAACTGTATATGGCATCTGATATGGATAAGCTAATATTTCTGTTGTCAGGTATTAACTTGATGGTCTCTTTCAAGGTAGCACTTTTTGCTCTGGCTGCTAGCAAAATCAGGGCAAAGGCAGTACCCAGGGAGACAGTAAAATGATGTTGTTAACTGGACAATTAGAGCCTGACTATGGAATTACAGAGGTGCTGTATGTAATTAAGATTGTGAATGTGTTGATTTTAGAGTCTTTGGCTGCTTTTAACTTGTAAGTTGCTGTAATTGTAATGGCCAATGGCTTTATGCAATACATTTTCCTCCTCCTCCTCTTCTGTATTCGATTCATTCTGCCATTCTGATTTCTCAAAGGGTTGCCTTGGGTTGGCATTCAACCCTTCATCAACCTTAGAAAGATTCAATGAAATTGCTGAGCAGTCAGGTTAAAATGGATAAAAGGAAGTACTTCTTGACACAAAGGGTGATTAACATGTGGAATTCACTGCCACAGGAGGTGGCGGCGGCTACAAGCATAGCCAGCTTTAAGAGGGGATTGGATAAAAATATGGAGCAGAAGTCCATCAGTGGCTATTAGCCACAGTATGTATATATGTGTGTGTGTGTGTGTGTATACACACACACATATATTGGCCACTGTGTAAAACAGAGTGTCGGACTGGATGGGCCATTGGCCTGATCCAACATGGCTTCTCTTATGTTCTTATGTGACACAGAGTGTTGGGCTGGATGGGCCATTGGCCTGATGGCTTCTCTTATGTTCTTATGTGACACAGAGTGTTGGACTGGATGGGCCATTGGCCTGATCCAACATGGCTTCTCTTATTTTCTTCTGTGACACAGAGTGATGGACTGGATGGGCCATTGGCCTGATCCAACATGGCTTCTCTCATGTTCTTCTGTGACACAGAGTGATGGACTGGATGGGCCATTGGCCTGATACAACATGGCTTCTCTCATGTTCTTTTGTGACACAGAGTGATGGACTGGATGGGCCATTGGCCTGATCCAACATGGCTTCTCTCATGTTCTTCTGTGACACAGAGTGATGGACTGGATGGGCCATTGGCCTGATCCAACATGGCTTCTCTCATGTTCTTCTGTGACACAGAGTGATGGACTGGATGGGCCATTGGCCTGATCCAACATGGCTTCTCTCATGTTCTTCTGTGACACAGAGTGATGGACTGGATGGGCCATTGGCCTGATCCAACATGGCTTCTCTCATGTTCTTCTGTGACACAGAGTGATGGACTGGATGGGCCATTGGCCTAATCCAACATGGCTTCTCTCATGTTCTTCTGTGACACAGAGTGATGGACTGGATGGGCCATTGGCCTGATCCAACATGGCATCTTATGTTCACTATGTGGATGATGAGGTTGGGCATTCTGGAGTGTATTGCAGGCTGTCTTCAAACTTCTGCATGGGCATCTTCTTGTTTCTTGGGCACAATTCCAGCTCCTGGTTTAAATTTTAAAACTTTAAATGGTCTGAGGCCAGCCAGCCACCAGCTTATCAGTGTCCTTATGACTGACTGAGAAGTGGCAATCATTCTATGCATTCTAGCGCTTCTATGATCTCTGAGCCACGTCTGCTCTGATTGGAGATTGGAGCAAAGGTCTGTGGCTATTAGCCACAAGGTATAGATGGAGAACGACGTCTGGGGCAGCCATGCTCTGTCTTCTTAGTGTTGGGAGACAACAGTGGGAAGGCTTCTGGAGTTCCGGCCCCCCTGCTGGACCTCTTGATGGCATCTGGGTTTTGGCCACGGTGGCCAGATCGGCATTTTGAGCCAGCACAGGGTCAGGATGTGGGCAGACCAAAAAAGCGTGACCAAACGTGTACATCTGCTAGGGTTGCCAATCTCCAGGTGGGGGCAGGGGATCCCCCGGTTTGGAGGCCCTCCCCCCGCTTCAGGGTCATCAGAAAGTGGAGGGAGGGGAGGGAAATGTCTGCTGGGAACTCTGTTATTCCCTATGGAGATTTATTCCCATAGAAAATCATGGATAATCGATCCGTGGGTATCTGGGGCTCTGGGGGGGGCTGTTTTTTGGGGTAGAGGCACCAAATTTTCAGTATAGCATCTAGTGTCTCTCCCCAAAATACCCCCCAAGTTTCAGAAAGATTGGACCAGGGGGTCCAATTCTATGAGCCCCAAAAGAAGGTGCCCCTATCCTTTATTATTTCCTTTGGAAGGAAGGCATTGAAAAGGTCCCTTGAAATGTGATGGCCAAAACTCCCTTTGGAGTTCAATTATGCTTGTCACAGCCTTGGTCTTGGCTCCACCCCCAAAGTCTCCTGGCTCCACCCCCAAAGTCTCCTGGCTCCACCCCCAAAGTCTCCTGGATCCACCCCCAAAGTCCCCAGATATTTCTTGAATTGGACTTGGGAACCCTAACATCTGCCTCCCGTCCTGCTCCCACACTCACCCTGTCCATAGGCATCCCAGTCGTGGCTCAAAAAGCGACCACTTCGGAAGCGTTAACAAATTTTTTGCAGCACACAGCACCTGCCTCAGCATGCGTCTGAACACTGGAGCGCACACGAAAGCGCATTGACCGTGCGAACCCGCCAGGCTGCCCCTAGCCGCTTCCATCTTTTTTTTTTCCTTAAAAAAAAAAAACGCTGATTCCAAGGGCATAGGCACATGGGTGCACATGAGCACGAATGAATGAAAAGAAAGGAAAGGAAACCCAAACCAAGCTACAGGGATGGTGAGGGACAGCCGTCTGATCGCGCCAAAGCGCGTCCCGGGTGGGATACAGGCCCTTTGCGGGGGAGCATGTGGACGGGCTTCTGTTGCTCCGTTTTGAGTCGCCCCAATTTCGGATGCCTCCCATGTGCCCCAAGCTGCCAGTTTGGACCCAGCCTACGTGACACAGAATGTTGGACTGGAGGGGCCATTGGCCTGATAAAACATGTCTTCTCTAATATTCTTATATGACGAAGAAGATATTGGATTTATTTCCTGTCCTATACTCTGAATCTCAGAGTGGTCACAATCTCCTTTACCTTCCTCCCTCCTGCAACAGACACCCTGTGAGGTGGGTGGGTGAGGCTGAGAGAGCTCTCCCAGAAGCTGCCCTTCCAAGGACAACTCTGCGAGAGCTATGGCCGACCCAAGGCCATTCCAGCAGCTGCAAGTGGAGGAGTGGGGAATCAAACCCACTTCTCCCAGAGAAGAGTCCACGCACTTAACCACTATACCAAACTGGCTCTCTAGAAGAAGATAGAAGGTATTGGATACATACCCCGCCCTTCACTCTGACTCTCAGAGTGGCCTACAATCTCCTTTCCCTTCCTCCCCCACAACAAATACCCTGTGAGGTAAGCGGGGCTGAGAGAGTTCCCACAGTAGGTGCCCTTTCAAGGACAACTCTGCGAGAGCTATGGCTGACCCAAGGCCATTCCAGCAGCTGCAAGTGGAGGAGTGGGGAATCAAACCCGCTTCTCCCAGATAAGAGTCCACGCACTTAACCACTATACCAAACTGGCTCTCTATATGGAGCAGAAATCCACCATTGGCTATTAGCCACGAGGTAAGTGTACATGAAGGCAATGGCAAACCACCCTGTAAAAAAAGTCTGCCATGAAAACATCATGATGTGACCTCACCCCAGAGTTGGAAACAACTGGTATTTGCACCTTTACCTTTTCATAGATGGAACACTCTGTCTGGGGCAGTGATGCTCTGTATTGTTGACGTTTGGGGGGGCAAAAGTGGGAGGGCTTCTGGATTTCTAGCCCTGCAGGTGGACCTCCTGATGGCACCTGGGTTTTGGCCTCTGTTGGACTGGTTGGGCTACTGGCCTGATCCAACATGGCTTCCCTTATGTTCTTAAGAGCAGAGATCTACCATTGGCTATTAGCCACAAGGTAAGTGTAGATGATTGGGGAAGGCAATGGCAAATCACCCTAAATCTGCCATGAAAACGTCATGATGTGACCTCACCCCAGAGTTGGAAATGACTGGTTCTTGCATCTTTACCTTTTAAAGATGGAACGCCCTGTCTGGGGCAGTCATGCTCTTTCTTCTTGGTGTTTGTGTGGGGGCAACAGTGGCGTTCTGCCCCTGCTGGTGGATCTCCTGATGGAACCTGGGTTTTGGCCACTGGCCTGATCCAATATGGCTTCACTTAAGTTCTTAAGGGAGAGTGGTTGTAAGAGTCCATCAGTTGTCTTCTGAGAAACACACTTACTTTTATGACTACAGTTAAGTTATGGCCAACTGCTGAAAGTTAATTTTGAGGATCTCAGCAAGCATTTTATTGCTGACATCTGGAAGGGCGATGGGTCAGTGTGAGATCTCCATATTGTTTCCAGAGACATGTGGACTTCTATTGCTGCTGTAGCTCTCTGGTTACTAACCTTGTTGGACTAGGTGAACCTTGTTGCAACCCAGCAAGATAATTCTTATGTTCTTGAGCTGCTAGTAGGACCTTGGTGCCATCATCTGAGTCACTTTTTAACCAAGTGCCAACTAGGTTTTCTGTTGGCACTGGAACTTCAGAATTCTGGCTGATTCTCAGCATCAGTATGAAAGAGCAAGTTTCACACTCAAACTGGGTTCCTTGTGAGTCCTGGAGGTGGGCTGCTGAGTCATAGAACTGGGCAAAGAGTATAACGTATTTGCTCTTGGCATCATATTCTTCTTTTCTTTGGTAAATTCATTCAGTATGCATGAAAAAAAAATTGCCTTGGAAAGAGCACAGTTTACTTCTTATATGCTTATTCTTCTTATTGTAATCCTTGCTGGTTTCCAACATTTTTTTTTGCTCTGAAGCACCCTGCAAAGATCCTTGAGTTTGCCCTCTCCATCTTCTAAGAGCAGGCCAAGCAGCCTAAAGGCTGTTTGGAAACAAATGTAAACGCTGAATACTGATTTTTGCTTCGGTTACCTTAAAATATGCTCACGGAAAGAGTCTTAAACAATATGATTTGCAGTCTGAAAGGCGGGTTCATTGAGCCATCTCTTCTCTCATTTGGAAGCCCAAGAAATGCTTCTACCTAAGCAGGCAAAGTGTGTCCCCAATTCTGCATCAGGGCATCTCTGCCATTTCTGCCTGTTTATAAGAGAGATCAGGGCTTTCTTTCTGGTAAAAGAGGTGCCAGAACTCTCAAGAGGGAAATGAAGGAGGAACACATGGGTGCCCCTTGTGAGCTTTTAAACAATTTTTTTAGAAAGTTGTTTCCACAAAGAGGTTCCAGAACTCTGTTTCACTACGTTGAGTGGACATCAACGTGGCAGATGAGGTTCAATGTGGCCAAGTGCAAAGTAATGCACATTGGGGCCAAGAATCGCAGCTACAAATACAAGTTGATGGGGTGTGAACTGGCAGAGACTGACCGAGAGAGAGATCTTGGGGTCGTGGTAGATAACTCACTGAAAATGTCAAGACACTGTGCGATTGCAATAAAAAAGGCCAGCGCCATGCTGGGAATTATTAGGAAGGGAATTGAAAACAAATCAGCCAGTATCATAATGCCCCTGTATAAATCGATGGTGTGGTCTCATTTGGAGTACTGTGTGCAATTCTGGTCACTGCACCTCAAAAAGGATATTATAGCATTGGAAGAAGTCCAGAAAAGGGCAACTAGAATGATTAAAGGTTTGGAACACTTTCCCTATGAAGAAAGGTTGGGGCTTTTTAGCTTGGAGAAACGTCGACTGTGGGGTGACATGATAGAGGTTTACAAGATTATGCATGGGATGGAGAAAGTAGAGAAAGGAGTACTTTTCTCCCTTTCTCACAATAAAAGAACTCGTGGGCATTCAATGAAATTGCTGAGCAGTCAGGTTAAAATGGATAAACAGAAGTACTTCTTTACCCAAAGGGTGATTAACATGTGGCATTCACTGCCACAGGAGGTGGTGGCGGCTACAAGCATAGCCAGCTTTAAGAGGGGATTGGATAAAAATGTGGAGCAGAGGTCCATCAGTGGCTATTAGCCACAGTATGTATGTGTGTGTGTATATATATATATATATATATATATATATATATATATATATATATATATATATATATATATATATATATATATATATATATGTGTGTGTGTGTGTGTGTGTGTGTGTATACACACACATACATATATTGGCCACTGTGTGACACAGAGTGTTGGACTGGATGGGCCATTGGACTGATCCAGCATGGCTTCTCTTATGTTCTTATGTTCCCCCAGGGGAAAAAAAAAGTCCTGAGAGAGATTATGTTTGCAAGTAGTCTGGTGACCATCAAGATTTGAAGTTTACAAGATTATGCATGGGATAGAGAAAGTAGAGAAAGGAGTACTTTTCTCCCTTTCTCACAATACAAGAACTCGTGGGCATTCAATGAAATTGCTGAGCAGTCAGGTTAAAATGGATAAACGGAAGTACTTCTTTACCCAAAGCATGATTAACATGTGGAATTCACTGCCACAGGAGGTGGCGGCGGCTACAAGCATAGCCAGCTTTAAGAGGGGATTGGATAAAAATGTGGAGCAGAGGTCCATCAGTGGCTATTAGCCACAGTGTGTGTGTGTGTGTGTGTGTATGTATACACACACATACATATATTGGCCACTGTGTGACACAGAGTGTTGGACTGGATGGGCCATTGGACTGATCCAGCTAGCTCACAGTTTTTTAGCCTCCCGCTGACACGTTTTTGTCTCAGCTCAGGAAAAATGGCCCTAGAGCAAACTAACTTTTGCAATAGCTCATAACTTTAATGCCAGTAGCTCATAAAGTAGATTTTTTTGCTCACAAGACTCCACAGCTTAGAGGGAACATTGGTTACAACAGCTTCCATAGGGTGGTAATGATTAAAGAGAGGTCATTCCAGGCGGGCTGCTGCCCAGCAGGGTCTGACTTGCCCATGCACATCTCCTCATTGGATTCAACGCCATGGAGATAACGCGAGAAACATTCCCGTTTATGGTCATGGGCTCAGACCGTTTTGTGATAAGGCCCCCAGGCACTAATCTTCTGGCCGTCACTCTTGATACATGGCACATCGATATCTCTGGCCACTGTTGCATTGAATTCATAGTCAGAAGTATCTGCTGTTTGTTAAGAAATGAGACAGTAATAAATTTGAGAAATAACTGGCTCAGAAAAGAGGAGACAGGCAAGAGTGACTGTTCAATCTGGATTTCATCTTAATTCATGTAGAAAGTAAATGCATGGAAATAGCCAGCGTATTACTTTAGATTAGAAATCCGTTGCATTAGATTTAGAGGTGTCAATGAACTCTGGTTAATTCAGATTGTTCTGCTTGATGTCATGAGGAACGGAATGTGATGTCAGCCCAACTTGAAATGTCTGGTGGCAGACACTGGATGTCCATAAAGATCCTGTTCTGCAGGCCGCAGTGCTGGCTGATATCTTTGGGGCGCATCAAGGCCTAGCAAAGACTCTACAGTGGAGACTCTCATCCATGGTAAATTTATCAGTGCTAGTTAAGACTTCACTGGCTTGGAAGACCAACGGTTTGTGGCCATCACTTAGGGCTGAAGAACAAATGTGTTTCCCGAGAGGTAGGGAGGGAGCGAGAGATCAAAATGTGCAATAACTCTGTCTCTTGCCATTCTTCTTTTCAGAATGAAAACGAATCAATGGAAGGAAAGAGAGCAAGAGTAACATAATGGCTAGAATGTTGGCTTGATTTGTGGGAATCCAGGTTCAACCTCCCTCTCAAGCTTGAAGACTGCTCTGACCTTCAGGCCCTGTTTCACACTGCCCTCCAAGGTTTCCCAACACCTGGAGAGGCCTCCCCCTCACTGTTCAACTGACACCACCACCTGACCTTTGTAGGGATTGCCCACTGGGGGTGTGACAGATTGCACAAAAAAGCAGCTTGTAAAATGCTGCTATTTCAGAGAGACCAGGAGATCAGGAGGTTATCTGCCCTGGAGTGGAGACCTTGAGTGATTGGCTGCTGACTGGCCAGCATCAGCTAAGCGAAAGTTTAACACCAGCTGTTCAGGAGGGGGAAAGGCTCTTTGGAGTGAACAAGCCAAAATAAAAGCTCCTGACAAAGAGAGGCATAACTGGAGTCAGTGTTCAGACAGGGTTAGTCCGAAAGGTTCTTCTACAGATAGAAGAAAAGAGACTCCTTTGCCCTTACAGTATTAGAACTGAGGGAGAATTGTGATTCTGAGTCAAACAAAAGGAATACACGCTATTCAGGTGCGACTCAGTCACAGGTTTTGGCAGGAAAATCAGCCTGTGAGTTGGGAAGCGACCAGAGTTGTCATAGGGGGTGGGTTAGGACCCCCTGCTTCCCTTTGCCTGTTCTGAGACTGTTCCCTGTTTCCCTTCCCTCTGTGTCTCCCACATCCCAGAGTCTGGTTACCACGGGGACAGCTTGTCTCTCATGTAGACTACCTAAAGAGGATTGTTCGACACAATTTCTGCAGTTAGTATTATTACTGAAACATAAACTGTAGGAAGTATTTTTTATGGGCTACAAAGTAATGGTTATTAGGGTTTGTAGAATCTTTCGGGCTCAAGTGCCGTGTTCTACTGGAGAAACTTGAGCCCGAAAGATTCTACAAACCCGAATGATGTTACCAGCCGTGAAAACCTGAAATCTTTGATAAAGTGATGGTTTTTTTAAAAAAAAAATCAATCAAATATAAATATTGATTTTGGAAAGTTGTTTCACTCAAAATAGAAGAAAGAAAACGTCATCCCTTCGTATGGTTTCTTCTGCTACATCCTCTGTCGTTTGTTGAAACACTATTGGTAAGATGAGTAACCTTAACGCTATTTTGTTTTATTTACAGTTGTAATTGAACTTTGGAAATAATGGTGGCTCTGGCTTTTTGGACCCGTCCATTATTTGTGACTTAGTTTTGTTAGGACGTAGGTTAGATGTCTCTCTACACGTGCCAGTAGACAGGGGAAAGCTTTGCTATTTTAACAATATTTCTTTCTTTTTTGAGCGTCATCCATGCATCCTGGGGGACATGAAATATTGGGGTTGTCTTGCAAAATTCCACTGAATTTATTAGGGTCACCAACCTCTAGATGGGGGTCTGGAAATCTGCTTTTATTTATTTTATTTATTTATATTTAGACTTATATCCCGCCCTTCCCACCGAAGTGGCTCAGGGCGGCTTACAACATAATAAACTTACATAAATTTAGCATAAAAAACATTTACATAAGAAGATTAAAACAATAAATTAATAAGACATAAAAACATAAAAACCAGCAGTCTATTAAATGCATTTTAGTTCCATCTAAAAATTTCTCAGTGTCAGTTAGTTGTTGTAGGCCTGCCGGAAGAGGGCTGTCTTACAGGCCCTGCGGAACTGCCCTAGGTCCCGCAGGGCCCTCACCTCTTCCGGCAGCTGGTTCCACCAGTAAGGCGCCGTTACCGAGAAGGCCCGATCCCTGGTGGATTTCAGACGGGCCTCCTTTGGCCCGGGGATTACTAACAGGTTTTGTGAACCCGATCGTAGTACCCTCTGATCCCCAGATGACAGTTCAGTTCCCTTGGAGAAAACGGCTGCTTTGGAGGCTATATGGTATTCTGCTGAGCTCCCTCCCTCACCCACGCTCCACCCCCTAAATCTCCAAGTATTTCTCAACCCAGAGATGGCAACCCTAGAATTTATAAAGAAGGAAGAAAGTTGATTTCTTTGAAATGGAGTGCTGGAGGAAAGTTTTATGGATCCCATGGTCTACCACAAAGACAGATATTTGGCTTCTAGCCGAATGAAGCCTGAATGTTCTCTAGAAGCTGAAATGCCCAAACTGAGACAATCGTATTTTGGCCGCCTTGTGAGAAAACAAGACACACTGGGAAAGATAATAATGCTAGGAAAAGCTGAGGGAGCAGGAGAAGAGGAAGACCCAACCAATGTTCCCTCTAAGCTGAGTTAGTGTGAGCTAGCTCACACCTTTTTGTCTTAGCTCAGGACAAATGGCTCCAGAGCACAATAATTTATGCAGTAGCTCACAACTTTTAACACCAGTAGCTCACAAAGCAGAGTTTTTGCTTACAAGACTCTGCAGCTTAGAGGAAACATTGGACCCAACATGAGATGGATGGACTCAATCAAGGAAGCATAGATAGCCACAGCCTTCAGTTTGCACACACACACACACACACACACACACACATATATAATTGGTGATAGCCTTGCATTCACACATGTGATAAGGGCTCCTGGATGCCTATGAATCAGACTTGCTCTGAAACTGAAGCATTTAGCAAGGCTTCAACGATACCAGATGATTGCCTGATTACATAAAGTATGATCAGCTTTCTTTGGCTGTTGCAGCCTTTCGGCCCAAGCAAACAGTGTCATCATTTTATCATTACTCACTAATCCCATTCTGAGCATTCTGGCAAGTCGTTGAGTCCTGTCTTACCATTCATAGTAACTTTGTCAAATGCCATTTGACTGGACAAGCTCTCTATGGTTATAGAATCTGGAGTTAATCAGAGACCACAGGAGGTTTTCCTTGCTTGGGGCGGCTGGGCATAGAGTCTCCAAACTGTTAGCTTGTCTTTCTTTGTTGTAGGGGTCAAGGGAGCATTACGGAGCCTTTTTAAATGGTCACGAAAAAGAAAAGTTTGAAGATGACACACGTGAGATGTTGTGAAATACTTTGCCTTCTGCGCTGCCCTGCTGGACTCCAGCAAATTTTTGCAGCCTTATATTAATGTTAGAAGGAGCTCAGAAGAAAACTGCTGGCGAGGATTCTGCAGTAGTTCTGGACACGGTTTTTACAAGTCAGGCCAAGGTCATGGACAGGGCAGGCTGAGCAATTTGTAAAGGAAGAACACAAGCGGCTGTTTGAAAATATTGCAGCGTTTGTGGTGATGCATGAAGCTTGCTCACCAACGCAAACCACAGCCTGCATTGCACAGAGGTGCACGCTGCACAGTACGACACACCACGCCCGGGAAAATGCTATGAATATTTCACTAGAGCAAAATGAAACCGTCAAGGTGCCTGGGAGAACCAGGTTTGATTCCCCACTCCTCCACTTGCACCTGCTGGAATGGCCTTGGGTCAGCCATAGCTCTGGCAGAGGTTGTCCTTGAAAGGGCAGCTGCTGTGAGAGCCCTCTCCAGCCCCACCCACCTCACAGGGTGTCTGTTGTGAGGGGAGAAGACATAGGAGATTGTAAGCCGCTCTGAGTCTCTGATTCAGGGAGAAGGGCGGGATATAAATCTGCAATTCTTCTTCTTCTTCTATAAATCTGCAATTCTTCTTCTTCTGTAAAAGCCCGTGGGAGAAATAGAATGAGAAAGGTGGATCTGCCATAAGAGCGCCATGCAAGAGTTGTGTGGAGTGGGGGAGGGGACTTTCTTTGTAAACCTGTGGGCCAATGTAGAAGGGTTCTGATGTAAAACATACGCATGGCCTATTCCAGAATTGCCACGCATGAGATCAGGGTGTTTTTTCAGGACCTTTACTGCATGAGGACTTATCTCACTATAGATTCAGGTGGGCAGCCGTGTTGGTCTGAAGCAGCCAAACTAAATTATGTATGTATGTATGTATTTTTGAAAGCTTATACCTTGAATAAAACTTCATGGGTCTTATAGATGCCGCTGGACTCAAACTTTTATCTCACTACATGCATTCTTATCGCAATACATATGTGTCAAGCATGCTATTTCTATACAGTATTGAATTCTGATTTCTTCCTCTCTCACTGACGACTGTCCCTTCCCATGGTTGCATATCAAAGCTAAAACCCCCTTCTGGTGTCTCACCTCCCTTTCTCCTTTCCCTCCTCTGGGTAGCAAATGTAGGAATGCTGTAACTTTGATGATAGAAAGAAAGGAGGGGCCTCCCCCAAACAGTTCCCATTCATTGCTTATCAACTGTAGTTGGGAATGCATGAGACCGAGGGAGGTTTCAACCGCAAGATAGTACTTTGCATAGTTGTAGCAGTTCACACATGTTTGTTATGTCTTGAAGCTATCTTTCCTATACTCTTTGATGTAATCCTTAAAACACCATGCTATGAGCAACTCTGTATCACTTTCAAGGCGCTGCATCTTGAGCAACAATGGATTATCAATAAACGCTTGGTTACTTGAAATACCTATGCTTGACAATATGTTAACCACTTTGGTCCTTATATCTGTCTTCCCACCAATCTCCTAGAAGGGCTATATTTATTTTATATCATTTCTTATTGGATTAGTAGATTAGATTAGTAGATGGTAATGTAATGTACTGAACATTACAGACTGTCATGTGATTTGGAATGGTAGATTGGAATGTATTTGTCTGGCCGGGGGACAGAGGAGGGAGGTCCAGCGCACAGCCAAGCGCCCCACCTCAAGGAAGAGGATGCTGTAAGGCTGCCTCCACGCACACTTGCGAGGAGACGGCTGGAGTGTAATAGTCTGTGTTAATTACTCTCAGCATCCCAGAATCAGCCCATTTTGATAGACTTATTTCCTTCACTATGTTTCCCCCTAGAATTAAACCCAAGAGTTATTCCAGTTTGGTTCTTGCATCTGTCAAACACATTTATTAAGGTATATGCTTGTTTGCTGCTCACCCTCTCTCTATACACATAGACTAGTAACTTCCATCTCATTGTAGCTGAAGAAGGGTGAATGCACTTGAAAGCTCATGCCTTGAATAAAACTTTGTTGGCCTTAAAAGTGCCACTGGACTTAAACTTTGTTCTGCATGAGAATGGCTGCTTTTCACACACATTACTGAAAACATTTTGCCCAGGACACAGAGGGCAGCCTTGGAAATGGCTGACACAAGCGTGCTGTAGCATCTCACGCATGAAGCTGCTTTATTACTGAACCATTTTCAGTATTGTCTACTCAGACTGGCAGTGGCTCTCCTGGGTTTCATGCAGAGATCTTTCACATCACCTACTGCCTAGTCCTTTTAAGTGGAGATACTGGGGATTGAACCTGGGACCTTCTGCATTCCAAGCAGAGGCTCTGCCACTGACCCAGGGTCTCAGGTCAAGGTCTTTCCCATCTCCTCCTGCCTGGTCCTTTCAACTGGAGATGCTGGGCATTGAACCTGGGACCTTCTGCATGCCAAGCAGAGGCTCTGCCACTGAGCCAGGGTCTCAGGTCAAGGTCTTTCCCATCACCTCCTGCCTGGTCCTTTCAACTGGAGATGCTGGGCATTGAACCTGGGACCTTCTGCATGCCAAGCAGAGGCTCTGCCACTGAGCCAGGGTCTCAGGTCAAGGTCTTTCCCATCACCTCCTGCCTGGTCCTTTTAAGTGGAGATGCTGGGCAATGAACCTGGGACCTTCTGCATGCCAAGCAGAGGCTCTGCCACTGACCCAGGGTCTCAGGTCAAGGTCTTTCCCATCACCTCCTGCCTGGTCCTTTTAAGTGGAGATGCTGGGCAATGAACCTGGGACCTTCTGCATGCCAAGCAGAGGCTCTGCCACTGACCCAGGGTCTCAAGTCAAGGTCTTTCCCATCACCTCCTGCCTGGTCCTTTTAAGTGGAGATGCTGGGCAATGAACCTGGGACCTTCTGCATGCCAAGCAGAGGCTCTGCCACTGAGCCAGGGTCTCAGGTCAAGGTCTTTCCCATCACCTCCTGCCTGGTCCTTTCAACTGGAGATGCTGGGCATTGAACCTGGGACCTTCTGCATGCCAAGCAGAGGCTCTGCCACTGACCCAGGGTCTCAGGTCAAGGTCTTTCCCATCACCTCCTGCCTGGTCCTTTTAAGTGGAGATGCTGGGCAATGAACCTGGGACCTTCTGCATTCCAAGAAGAGGCTCTGCCACTGACCCAGGGTCTCAGGTCAAGATCTTTCCCATCTCCTCCTGCCTGGTCCTTTCAACTGGAGATGCTGGGCATTGAACCTGGGACCTTCTGCATGCCAAGCAGAGGCTCTGCCACTGACCCAGGGTCTCAGGTCAAGGTCTTTCCCATCACCTCCTGCCTGGTCCTTTTAAGTGGAGATGCTGGGCATTGAACCTGGGACCTTCTGCATGCCAAGCAGAAGCTCTGCCACTGAGCCAGGGTCTCAGGTCAAGGTCTTTCCCATCACCTCCTGCCTGGTCCTTTTAAGTGGAGATGCTGGGCAATGAACCTGGGACCTTCTGCATGCCAAGCAGAGGCTCTGCCACTGACCCAGGGTCTCAGGTCAAGGTCTTTCCCATCACCTCCTGCCTGGTCCTTTTAAGTGGAGATGCTGGGCAATGAACCTGGGACCTTCTGCATGCCAAGCAGAGGCTCTGCCACTGAGCCAGGGTCTCAGGTCAAGGTCTTTCCCATCACCTCCTGCCTGGTCCTTTCAACTGGAGATGCTGGGCATTGAACCTGGGACCTTCTGCATGCCAAGCAGAGGCTCTGCCACTGACCCAGGGTCTCAGGTCAAGATCTTTCCCATCTCCTCCTGCCTGGTCCTTTCAACTGGAGATGCTGGGCATTGAACCTAGGACCTTCTGCATGCCAAGCAGAGGCTCTGCCACTGAGCCAGGGTCTCAGGTCAAGGTCTTTCCCATCACCTCCTGCCTGGTCCTTTTAAGTGGAGATGCTGGGCATTGAACCTGGGACCTTCTGCATGCCAAGCAGAGGCTCTGCCACTGAGCCAGGGTCTCAGGTCAAGGTCTTTCCCATCACCTCCTGCCTGGTCCTTTTAAGTGGAGATGCTGGGCATTGAACCTGGGACCTTCTGCATTCCAAGCAGATGCTATAGCACTGAGCCTTGGCCCTTCCTCTCTTCCTGTCATTCCCTTTACATTGAGGCTGGGGTGTCATGGAGTGTAGAGAGTGAAGCTGAATATGGAACTGGCAGCCAGGAGGGGAGGTGCAAAATGGCACTTGGTGGATACTTGGCACAAGAGTTTTTGGGCAGGGAAGAGCCCTTTTGGCTCATGGGGTGATGCTGGAGAACAAGCAGTGTCCTGTGAGACTGGAGCTTGGGTAGAGAAGAAATTGGCACTGTAGGAGCATGTGTGGGCAAGTTCTGTGTCCATGAGTGGGAAATGGAGGCTTCAGCAGTGTTGGTGAAGGGAGGATGTCTCTATCAATTCATGGAAGATCAGTCTATTGATGGCTACTAGCCACGGTGACTGAAAGAAACCCCCACATCCAGAGGCACTATGCCCCCAGGAGGTCACATTAGGGGAAAGCCTCAGCCTCTATGCCTGGTTGTTGAATGTCCAGAGGAACTGGTTGGCTACTGTGTGAAGCAGGAGGCTGGACTAGATGGACCCTCACTGGTCTGATCCAGCAGGGCTCTTCTTACGTCCTTAGGAAGGCCTTGGCCTCTGTGCCCTGTCGTTGGTTCTCCAGGGGAACTGATTGGCCACTGTGTGAAAGTGAGGCTATCTGTTCATCCATATAGCTGAAGAGCCCAAAATCCTTCTGGGTCATATCAGCTACAGCCCTCAAATCACAAAGCGAAGGAAAGAAGGGAAATTTATTCCAAGCACTGCCATTATCTGAAAGTCCCCTTGTATTTAAAAAAAAAAAAAAAGACTGTTGTAAAAGTGAGACAGGAGGTAGGACTAGATGGACCACTGGTCTGATCCAGCAGGGCTCTTCTGATGTTCTTATGAGTTGGGGAGACTGAAGAGTGAGAGCTGTTTGTTCAGGAAAATTGGCATTGTTAATTATTTTTTCCCCAACAAAGGCCGCGGACATCTGCTGGGCAGGGCGTTTGGCCCCTGTTTGTGGTTCACTGGCTCCAGTTCATCCATTTCAAAACAATGAGCAACAAAGCTTGCAAACTCGAACTGTCTATATGAGTGGAAAACTATCCACAAAGCTCCAAACCCTAATGTTTAATTTCGACTGGAAAAGTGTTTCCCCCCCCCCCTAAAAAATTAGAAAATTAGTTTTTCGGTCTACTAAAAAAATGACCAGTATTTTTCAAATACAGCAAAGAAGGTCATTTTTTCCACCCAGAAATGTGAAACACTCTGAGTTCAGATGAAACACCAGAGAAGAAATTAGGGTTTCCTTGGTTGGAAAATACCTGGAGATTTGGGGGAGGGGGTGTAGCCTGGAGAGGGTGGGGTTTGAGAAGGAGCAGGACGTTGGCAGGATATACTGTCATACCGTCCACCCTCCAAAGCAGACGTCTTCTCCAGGGGAAATGATCTTGTTCAGTTGGAGATCAATTGTAATAGTGGGGGATCTCCAGGTGCTATCTGCAGGTTGTAGGCTTGCCAGTCCCCAGGTCCCAGTGGGGAATTTCCCAGTTTGGCAGGGTCTTTCCTGCCCCCAGTCAGCTGGCCAGCATGGGGAAGCCCTGCCCCAGCAGCCTCCGTGTGCCTTCAAACCTCGCAAGGTTTAAGAAGATGCTGGGAACAGCCTGCTTCTAGAAAGGTGTGTGTGCCTTTAAATCTTCGAGCCAGGCTCAATGGGGGTGTGGCAAGCCTGCAGAACAATGTTTGTTTTACAGTCCCTTAAGAAACTGTTTGTACATTAAAATAATAACTTCTGGTTTTCCTGTGTTAGTCTGATGAACAGGGCTGAGTATGGTGAGTAAATCACCCCAGTGAGACCATAAAGTGTGTGCTTCCAAACTGTGTTAATTTTGGCTGCTGTGTGTGAGAAGAGTGGAAGTGGAAGCGCAGCCAGCTGCTTGGGGATGACGAAATGAAGACGGCTGTATTTTTATTTATTTATAGGGAATGGGAAAATCTCCTGGCTCCGCCTCCAAAGTTCCCAGGTATTTTCTGAGTTAGATTTGTTTGTTTGTTTATTCAACTTATATCCCACCCACCCTGCCGAAGCAGGCTCAGGCCAGCTTACATATCAATAAAACATGACATAAAACCAATTAAAACCAGGCATAATACATTCAAAGCATATGAAAAGTCTTACAGGTGTCGTAACAATCTTACAGTGGTAGTATAGTTAATGATGGTGAATAGCTGCCTATCCACTGTATCTAATTTTACTGTTGGCTGCTGCATCCAGATGTTCTGTAAAAAAATCATAGGGTCAGCTGTGCTTCAAGGTTGTTCAGATCACTTCATTCATGTTGCAGTTTCCAAAGGCTTGGCGGAGGAGCACCGTCTCGCAGGCCCTGTGGAACTGAGAAAGACCCCGCAGGGCCCTAATCTCCTCAGGAAGCTCATTCCACCAGCTCACTGCAACAGAGAAGGAGATCCCCCGGTTTGGAGGCTCTCCCCCACTTCAGGTTTATCAGAAAGCATGGTGTGTGTGTGTGTGTGGAATTATTCCCTATGGAGACCAATTCCCATAGGGTATAATGGAAAATTTATTTGTAGATATCTGGGGCTCCAAGGGGCCTGTTTTTTGAGGTAGAGACACCAAATTTTCAATATAGCCTCCAGTGCCCCTCCTCAAAATAATCCCAGAGTTTCAAAATGATTGGGCCAGAGAGTCCAATTCTTCGAGCCTCACAAAGAAGGTGCCCCTATCCTTCATTATTCCAAATGGAGGGAAAGGAGTGTGGTCCCTTTAAATGTGATGGCCAGCACTCCCTTTGGAGTTAGGGTTGCCAAGTCCAATTCAAGAAATATCTGGGGGCTTTGGGGGTGGAGCCAGGAGACATTGGGGGTGGAGTCATGAGCAAGGTTGGAACAAGTACAATTGAACTCCAAAGGGAGTTCTGGCCAACACATTGAAAGGGACTGTGCACCTTTTCAATCCCTTCCCTCCATTAGAAATAATGAAGGATAGGGGGACCTTCTTTGGGGGCTCATAGAATTGGCCCCCTTGGTCCACTCCTTTTGAAACTTGGAGGGTATTTTGAGGAAATGCATCAGATGCTATGCTGCAAATTTGGTGCTTCTACCTCAAAGAACATCCCCCCCCCAGAGCCCCAGATACCCGCAGATCAATTCCCCATTATTCCCTATGGGAATAGTTCTCAATAGGGAATAATAGAGTGCCCAGTAGACATTTCCCAGGCCTCCAAACCAGGGAATCCCCCGCCCCCTCCCTCTCTCTCACACACACACTTGCTGGGTCTGGTTCCTCCACAACTTTATTTGCTCTGAAAACGAAAGCAAAACAAACTGAGGGTCTGTGCTCTGGCGAAACGGCTGCTGACCCTTCCCCATGAAGTGCTTCCTGTTTCCTGCTCAACTTTAAGGGCACACATTTTAAAAACGGACCTGTTTGCAGGTTTCTAAACCTGCCGGAGCTCTAGGGGTACATGGTGACTGAGGGGGCGAGGCTTCCCCCTGCCAGCCAGCTGACTGGGGGCAGGGGGAAGCCTGTAAAACCAGGGGATCCCCTGCTGGGACCTGGGGATTGGGAAGCCTATTCGGAGTTCAGTTGTGCTTGCTACACCCATGTTCCTGGCTCCACCTCCAAAGTCCTCGGCTATTTCTTGTGTCAGACTTGGCAACCCTATTTATAACTAGGAAATGACAGACCTGTCAATACAATACATGCCCCAGGTAAACAGTATCGTTAACATGGTAATGGCAAAAGAAAATAAACATGGTTTTTGCCAAAATAAGTTTTACATAGATATTAAGTTTTACATAGATATGTTGAGGGTCTGGGGTGGGGGAGCAGGAACATATGCACTCCACCCTTTCCCACAGGTGTTTCGCATTTTTTCCTGAGAACATTATTTACCAAGGCATGACACTAAGGTGCTGAAAAAAATCCTATGCTTTTGGAATGAGTGAAATGCTTTTGAAGCCAACGGTATACGCCCTAAGAATGCTTTCTAAGAACCATGTAGTATGACGATGTTTGCGTAAAACCACTTATGGCATTACAGAATGACAATTCTCTTGAGTGCTGTAGACACAGAAAACAAATTTTCACAGGAATATTAATTGTTTAAATATGACCGATCTTATTCTCAAGCAATATGACATACTGTGTGTAAAATGATAATCCAGTATAGTTAATTTTAACATAGTAGCCAAATCAGTTAATATTATATAATTTTTCTAAATCCAGATAGGAGGAAAAAAAAAAAAAAGGAAAGACCCCCTGTGCAAGCACCAGTCGTTTCCGACTCTGGGGTGAGGTTGCTTTCACAACGTTTTCATAACAGATTTTTTACGGGGCGGTTTGCCATTGCCTTTCCCTGTCATCTACACTTCCCCCCCAGCAAGCTGGATACTCATTGTACTGACCTCAGAAGGATGGAAGGTTTAGTCAACCTCGAGCCAGCTACCTGAAAACCCAGCTTCCACTGGGGATTAAATTCAGGTCGTGAGCAGAGTTTAGGACTGCAGCTTTAGCACTCTGCACCACAGGGCTCAGATAATGAACCTGTAAATTATAATAGACTATAGAGTAATGAGTCATACACACACACACACACACACAGAGTTATAGAGTCAGCAAAAACAAGTCCTGGAGTTGACTGCGGCTCAGATCATGAGCTACTCATTACAAAATTCAGGCTTAAATTGAAGAAAACTGGGGAAGCCATTAGGCCATTCAGGTTTGAACTTGATCACATTCCTTATGAATATACAGTGGAGGTGAACAATAGGTTTAAGGAACTAGAGCTGATAGACAGAGTGCCTGAAGAACTATGGATGGAGGTTCGTGACATTTTACAGAAGGCAGCAATCAGCACCATCCCAAAGAAAAAGAAATGCAAGAAAGCAAAGTGGCTGTCTGATGAGGCTTTACAAATAGCTGAGGAAAAAAGGAAAGTGAAAGGCAAAGGTGAAAAAGAAAGATTCACCCAACTGAATGCAGATTTCCAGAGAACAGCAAGGAGAGATAAGGAGGCCTTCCTGAAGGAACAATGCAAAGCAATAGACGAAAATAATAGAATGGGAAGCACAGGAGATCTCTTCAAGAAAATTGGAGAAATCAAGGGAACATTTCGTGCAAAGATGGCCATGATAAAGGACAAAAACGGTAGGGACCTAACAGAAGCAGAAGAGATCAGGAAGAGATTATGGTATTCCAGTTGAGCTATTCAAAGTCCTAAAAGATGATGCACACATTATGTCAACAAATTTGGAAAACACAACAGCGGTCACAGGATTGGAAAAGATCGATTTATATTCCAATCCCAAAAAAGGGTAATGCCAAGGAATGTTCAAACTATCGCACCATTGCACTCATTTCACATGCCAGCAAGGTCATGTTAAAGATCCTACAAGCTAGGCTTCAGCAGTATGTAGATTGGGAACTACCAGAAGTTCAAGCTGAGTTTTGGAAAGGTAGAGAAACTAGAGATCAAATTGCCAACATTCGATGGATTATGGAGAAAGCACGGGAGTATCAGAAAAACGTCTATTTCTGCTTCATTGACTATGCTAAAGCCTTTGATGGTGTGGATCACAACAAACTGTGGCAAGTCCTTTAAGAGATGGGAGTACCAAACCACCTCACATGTCTCCTGAGAAACCTGTATAAGGGTCAAGAAGCAACTGTCAGAACAGGATATGGAACAACTGATTGGTTTAGAATAGGAAAAGGAGTTTGACAAGGATGTATATTATCACCCTGCTTATTTAATTTATATGCAAAGTACATCATGCGGAATGCTGGCCTGGATGAAGCACAAAATGGAATTAAGATTGCCGGGAAAAACATCAACAACCTCATATATGCAGATGACACACTCTAATGGCAGAAAGTGAGGAGGACCTAAAGAACCTCTTGTTGATGGTGAAAGAGGAGAGCACAAAAGTAGGCTTGAAACTCAACATCAAAAAAACTAAGATCATGGCATCTGCCCCCATCAAACCTTGGCAAATAGAAGGGGAAGACATGGAAGTAGTGATGGACTTCACATTTCTGGGATCCAAGATCACTGCAGGTGGTGACTGTAGCCATGAAATTAAAAGACGTTTGCTCCTTGGGAGGACAGCTATGGCGAACCTGGGCAGTATAATAAAAAGTAGAGACATCACCCTGCCAACAAAAGTCTGTATAGTCAAAGCAATGATATTCTCAGTAGTAATGTATGGCTGTGAGAGCTGGACCATAAGGAAGACAGAGCGCAGAAGAATAGATGCTTTTGAGCTGTGGTGCTGGAGAAGACTCTTCTTGGACTGCAAGAAGATCCAATCAGTCAGTCCTAAGGGAAATCAACCCAGACTGTTCCCTGGAAGGTCAGATGCTGAAGCTGAAGCTCAAATACTTTGGCCACCCAATGAGAAGGGAGCACTCCCTGGAGAAGATCCTGATGCTGGGAAAGACAGTTGGCAAAAGAAGAAGGGGACGGCAAAATATGAGATGGCTGGACAGTGTTACTGATGTAACAAACACGAATTTGAGCAGACTTTGGATGATGGTGGAAGACAGGAAGGCCTGGTGTGACTTTGTTCATGGGGTCGCAAAGAGTCGGACTCGACTGTGCGACTGAACAACAACATAGAGTTAAAAGTGCCTTCCCCCCAATTTATAGGTGACAAAATCTATAAAATATGTGCATTTATGGGCTTAGAATGATGTAACCATTTAGGATTGCACTGTAATACTTCTGAATAGCATAAAGATGCCAAATACTTCAATTTTGCATACTAATAAAATCGTTTACATTCTTGATTCAGTAAAATTAGTTTAAGTTTTATAAGAAAGTAGGTATTGCATATATTTCAAGTCCCCCCGAAATTTCTGTAGGAAAAATGGATTTTTTTTTTCATGGCTTCAAAATTTGTGGAAGTTACATCTCTAGTATTAACTCAATAACGTTTTAAAAGAATTTTTGGCATGACAACAAACACACTTCCATTAGACTCAGCATGGGTTCTGTAGGGGAAGATCTTGCCTCACTAACCTGTTACATTTCTTTGAGGGGGTGAACAAACATGTGGACAAAGGAGACCCGATAGATGTTGTTTACCTTGACTTCCAGAAAGCTTTTGATAAAGTTCCTCATCAAAGGCTCCTTAGAAAGCTTGAGAGTCATGGAGTAAAAGGACAGGTGCTCTTGTGGATCAAAAACTGGCTGAGTAATAGGGAGCAGAGAGTGAGTATAAATGGGCAGTCTTCGCAGTGGAGGAAGGTAAGCAGTGGGGTGCCGCAGGGCTCGGTACTGGGTCCCATGCTCTTCAACTTGTTCATAAATGATTTAGAGTTGGGAGTGAGTAGTGAAGTGGCCAAGTTTGCGGGTGACACTAAATTGTTCAGGGTGGTGAGAACCAGAGAGGATTGTGAAGGACGCCAAAGGGATCTGTTGAGGCTGGGTGAGTGGGCGTCAACGTGGCAGATGCGGTTCAATGTGGCCAAGTGCAAAGTAATGCACATTGGGGCCAAGAATCCCAGCTACAAATACAAGTTGATGGGGTGTGAACTGGCAGAGACTGACCATGAGAGAGATCTTGGGGTCGTGGTAGATAATTCACTGAAAATGTCAAGACAGTGTGCGTTTGCAATAAAAAAGGCCAACGCCATGCTGGGAATTATTAGGAAGGGAATTGAAAACAAATCAGCCAGTATCATAATGCCCCTGTATAAATCGATGGTGCAGTCTCATTTGGAGTACTGTGTGCAGTTCTGGTTGCCGCACCTCAAAAAGGATATTATAGCATTGGAGAAAGTTCAGAAAAGGGCAACTAGAATGATTAAAGGGCTGGAACACCTTCCCTATGAAGAAAGGTTGAAACGCTTAGGGCTCTTTAGCTTGGAGAAACGTCGACTGAGGGGTGACATGATAGAGGTTTACAAGATAATGCATGGGATGGAGAAAGTAGAGAAAGAAGTACTTTTCTCCCTTTCTCACAATACAAGAACTCGTGGGCATTTGATGAAATTGCTGAGCAGACAGGTTAAAACGGATAAAAGGAAGTACTTCTTCACCCAAAGGGTGATTAACATGTGGAATTCACTGCCACAGGAGGTGGTGGTGGCCACAAGCATGGCCACCTTCGAGGGGGTTATATAAAAATATGGAGCAGAGGTCCATCAGTGGCTATTAGCCACAGTGTGTGTGTGTGTGTATATATATATATATATATATATATATATATATATATATATATATATATATATATATATATATATATATATATATATATATATATATATATATATATATTTGGCCACTGTGTGACACAGAATGTTGTGCTGGATGGGCCATTGGCCTGATCTAACATGGCTTCTCTTATGTTCTTAGAAGCTGTCAGATTTTGACCCCACTTGCTTAAGCACTAAGCAGATCTTTGTGACGTTAAATTTTGGGTTTTACGTTTTTAATGCGTTTTGTACGTGTCTATGTTGAAATCTGCCTTGAGCTCCATCCGAAAGGAAGTCGTCTAATGAAATGTTTAAAATAAATGAATACATTTTCAAAAAGATGCAGACACAAAATTCCTTGCCAGAGGCCCAGAAGAAACGTTTAGGTTGATTGTCTTAAATATCAAACCCAGGCTGGGTGCACTGTGGAGGCCTAGGGTGCGATCACACTTGGAATTTGCCACGGCCATCTCCCCACTTGGAAAAAGCTGGTGCTCTTTGATGCATGCTGTGGCAATCACGGAGCCCTCACCCTGCTACTGGGAGAGACACGGGGAGGGGGCACACATGCAAGAAGAGGATTCAGACTGCTCCTGTGCATGCAAGTCCATGCATCGTGTGCCCTGGCCATTCAGACAGCCAGGAAACGTGCTATGCATGCACTTCATAGATTTACTACCAGGACGTTCCCAGTGGCTGTAAGGACAGGTGGGACACTGGGAGGGGGACAGATGTGCATATGTGATTGCACCTGTTTAATCTTGTGGGGAGGGGTGGCCTAGGTAGGGCCAAATCTCTCATGTGATTGCATTCACAGTCTCCCCTCCTCTCATTTCTTTAAATGAAAAGCAGTCCTGCAGATTGCAATTTATTATTATTCATTTCCTTTATTTATACCCCATCTTTCTCCCCAGTGGGGAACCAAGGTGACTGTTGTAATTTTCTCCAAGTTATCCCGTGAGGTAAGATAAGCTGAGAAAGTGTCACCCAGAGAACTTCCATGACAGAGTGGGGAATTCGAATCTAGGGTTGACAATCCCAAACTGGGGGCAGGGGATCCCCTGTTTTTGAGGCCCTCCCCCCACTTCGGGACTATCAGAAAGTGTGTGTGTGTGTGTGGGGGGGTTGAATTTCCACTGGGAGCTCCATTATACCCTATGGAGACTGGTTCCCACAAGGTATAATGGGCAATCAATCAGTGAGTATCTGGGGCTCTGGGGGGGGCTGTTTTTTGAGATAGAGGCACCAAATTTTCAGCATAGCATTATTATTATTTTATTATTATTATTTATTAATTTATATCCCGCCCTTCCCAACAAGTGGCTCAGGGCGGCTCACAGCATAAAATTCCACATAATAACATTTAAGCATAAAACAGTTAAAATTAATTAATACATTTAAAATTATAAAATATTTAAAATTATAAGACATTTAAACCATTTAAAACATTAGGGACAGCAACTTATAATATAACTACACCTGGATTTCTTGTACCAGCTAGTCATAGGCCAGCCGGAAGAGGGTTGTCTTACAGGCCCTGCGGAACTGGGCAAGGTCCCGCAGGGCCCTCACCTCCTCCGGCAACTGGTTCCACCAGGAGGGGGCCGCCACAGAAAAGGCCCGGTCCCTGGTGGATTTTAAGTGGGCTTCTTTTGGCCCGGGGATAACTAGGAGATTTCGAGTTCCCGATCTCAGTACTCTCTGGGGCATCTGGTGCCTCTCCTCAAAAATCTCCCAAGTTTCAAAAAGACTGGGCCAGGGGTCCACTTTTATAAGCCCCAAAAGAAGGTTCTCTATCCTTCATTATTTCCAATGAAGGGAAGGCATTTAAAAGGAGTGTGGTCCCTTTAAATGTGATGGCCAGAACTTCCTTCGGAGTTCAGTTGTGTTCAGGGGTAGAAGTGGGGTTTTTGCCGCCCCAGTGCCTGCACCCCCCATCGGGGTCAGACTGAGGAGGCGGCACATCTTTCATCTACCCGGGTGCCAGGTGGGTGAAAGGGGCTGTGGGGCTGCTGTGCATCACTCAGAGGCTGTCTCCCCTGCAAAATGAGGCAGCCTTGGAGTGAGGCCATTCTTGTCTGAGCCTGACTAGAAAGCCAGGGTTGGAGGAGAACACACTGACCTGCAGACTCCCACCGCTTCAAGGACATTGTTCTTCCCACTTTTGATGGGGTTCGCTTCTGGTCCAAGAGCTTTGAGAGTGTACTGGATCCAGCTTTGAAGCTGGAGAAGCAAGTGGATCTCCTGATGGCCCCTGGGTTTTGGCTACAGAATGTTGGAGTAGATGGGCCACTAGCCTGACCCAGCATGGCTTCTCTTATGTTCTTAAGTTAATGTCACTGCAAAAAACCAAACAAACACACCTTTATTCCAACTCCATCTAGCCCAGAAGGTGGCCCCCATCTTGACACAGCGGACCTGGCAACCTGGATCCATGCTGCAGTTGCTACACTATGGTAGCACGCTACATGGACCTCCCCTGGAAGTCAGCTGGGACACTCCAGTTGGTGCAGAACATCGCAGCTCGATTATTATTAGGAGCAAGGTAGAGCATGCTTAATATTTTCAGATAAGCCAGGGTTATGTGGCACAACCTTCCATAACTTCTTTTACATGAGAAATCTTTCTTCACCCCATTGGTATGTTAGGCTTTGGCATTATTTTTTTTTCAGAAACATGCTTTGCATTATTTCTTGGATTATCTCCCTGTATGACTGACAAACTGTTTTTCAAAGATTACCCCAACTGTGGAATTTTTTATATAATACAACAGAGGACTTTTAGACTGAACATAATATCTCTAAAATGAAGAATAGCCTTCTGAATCAAGCTAAACGTCTCTTGACCTCCAGCAATGGTCAGCCCAATACCTCCAGGAAAGCTGTGAGCAGAACAAACTGCCTCTCCTTTTGTTTGTCTTCAGGTTCCAGCTCCAGATCGGATCTTTTACCAGTTTCTTAACTGTACTGTTGAAGCCTGATGGACTAGAAGTCATTTTATGGCAAGGAGTTCTGTAGCTAGACAACCTCACCCTCCCACACGAGCCTACTTACATACCCTGCTGGTCAGTTTCAGAGGGCCTGTTTCAATTGTCTTCCAGCCATCTGAAGCTAGACAGATGGCAAGCCAAGAAAAAGCCTTCTTGGTCATGGCACCCAAATTTTGGAACTCTCTCCCTGGGGATATAATCTGTCTCTGGCCCTTTCTACACTAGCCTTTTGATTCTCTCTTTGTGTGCATTTCAAAGCCACCTTCTACATTACCTGCCACCTTTAGTTCTGTTTTGCCTCACAGTTTCGTTTACCTTCTACCTTTGCTTGGGCAACACCACTTCCACGTTGCTTTTGCCCTGCCATTCTCAAAACTTGTTTTGGCCCAGACCTTTCTCCTGATCCAGATCTAGAACTTTAACTTTGGGGTTTCAAACTCCTCCCCAAAGCTCCATCCCACTTTTCACTGTTCTCTTGTTATATCACCGATTCCAGAAGTTCCTTCCCACCCCCAATGATTGAGAGACTTGAGCCTGAAAGATTCTACAAACCCTAATGATGATGCCAGCCGGTGAAAACCTGAAATCTTTGATTGAGAGACTGTGTACCCTGTTAGATAGACTATTGGTGTCTTTCACCAATAACAGTTCCTGGCCCTCCTTCTGGTATTGTTTATGTGTTTTGAATGATTTTATCATTTTGATTTTAAAAATCTTTTAAAATGTATTTTTAATTAATTAAAAAAAATGGTTCACTGCCTTGTGGACCCTGTTCAGATAGAAAGGTGGCATTAAAATGTTAAGAATTAAAAAATGAAGTCTAATTTAATTGGATGACAAAAAGCCAGGTTAAAAGAGGCAGAATAATTTCTCTGTGTTCAATATCTGCACACTGCCTTCAGCTCTTCTGGTAGGTGTCAGGTTCTGTGCAGCTGTCATCAAATCAGCCTCTTTGATTTGAATCAAATAAGGGCTTTATTGAGAAGATACTTGTTCACAGCAAGAAGTTTCTTGTTAGAACTGACCTCATAGGATAAGGCCAGACGCTTATACTCTAGGTATGGCAGTTATTGACATCAGCAACCCAGGTGTGCAAAAGTGGCAGCAAAGTATTTGAATTATTATGTGCTCAGTCCTCCCCCCCCCCCCAAGTCACTCAGTGTCTTTCTTTGTAAATAAAACTCTAACCGTACTTTTCAGCAGCTCAGAAAAAAACCCTCCATTTTTAAGGCCATCTGGAAAAGGAGGCTGTGGCTCACCTGTGAGTCTGTTGCACATTCCAGTTCACTCTAAGATTACATGGGCTTAATAATGAACAAAGTAAAGCAATGCATAGCTAATTGGCAAATGCATTATAAAAGATAAAATGTAAAAAAAAACATATATGAGATACATCTATCCAGATTTAACAATCTCAGTATTAGTAATCAACATTGGCAATTGGCTGACATAAAATTATTGGCAAGAAGCCTCTTCTTGACATTAGGGAGATATTCACAACCCCCCCCCCCCCCAATTCTCAATGTGTTTTTCCTTTCCAATCCAATACAGTTGAAACAGTCAAATGTGCTATTGTACTGTCTATTTTATAGGGGCATTCCTTCTTTATACCTAGGGTTGCCTGTTCCCGATTGGGAAATTCAGAGATTTGGGGGTGGAACCTAGAGAGGGCAGTGGGAGCTCAGCAGCTCCACCCTTCTAAGCAGCCATTTCTTCAGGGGAACAGATATCTGTCACCTGGGGATCAGTTGTAATCCCAGGAGAACACCAGATCCCACCTGGAGGATGGCAACCTTACTTACACATCATCCAAATTTTATCCAATTTTCCAGGTAGATCTGACAAATGTTATATATCCGTTTTCCTTTCAGATAATTCTAATGAAACCACCCTTAAGGTGGCTAAAATCCACAGCTTTGGCTCTTTCAGTAAGAGAGCATCTGCCCAAATATATCTGGCAGATCTATGATCATAATTAAACTGCATAAGCAAAATATATGCACACCACTCAAAATTTCAATGATGATGATGCTTTTCACCAGATTTTTAAAAAAAATTAGAAGAAAGATATTCCACCCTTTTCTAATATTTGCCCTTTTCTATATCTTCTCCAAGTGCAGACTAACATTGCATGCAGGGGTCAGAAAAAGAGATGCTGGAGCTCATAAGAACTGCTTATTTGCATATGCCACACACCCCCTGACATGACTGGAAAATGTACTAAATTATATAAGCTCAGCATCTACCTCCAAATGCTTCTTGAATCATAATTGTCATAATAAAACCTTACGCCCATCATATTTCTTAAAATTACTTTCTCCCATGTATCCTTCTTAAAATTACTTTCTCCCATTTAGAACCAAGGGTTCTAAAAGAGCTTGCGGATGTAATTTCTGAGCCTCTGGGTATTATTTTTTGAGAATTCTTGGAGAACAGGAGAGGTGCCGGAAGAGTGGAGGCGGGCGAATGTTGTCCCCATCTTCAAGAGTGTTATGCATTGGAGTGAATTGGACAAGCTTACAAGAATCTTAAAAGAATATGATCTAGAGAAGTTTAAAAATGAGTGGGGAAAATTTCAAAAATATGTTGAAAAACAATGGAAGGTTAAAGGATATCTGGCGATTTTTGACAATGGTTGAACTTTAGAGGAAAAATAAATGGACTACAGTCAAAAAGCGAGACTATGTGAACATTTTTTTCAACTTTTTTTTATATGGGCTAAAGGATTATAATGAAGATGGATTATAATTATAACATATGTTTTTTCTTTCCTTTTTTCTTCTTGCTTTAAGAATTTTTTTAATGAAGATTCTTTAACTGATAAAATTACCTTTTATTTTTAGCAATTTAATTAAAATACACCTTCGGGGGTCATGAAAAGGGGGGAGGGAGGAGAAAAATGTAATGTATTTGTATTAATTTTTTATAACTATTATTACAATATATTGCAGTATAATAAAATTGGTTTAAACAAAGAAGGGGGAAAAGGAGGATCTGGGTAACTACCGACCCGTCAGCTTGACGTCTATCCCTGGAAAAGTTTTAGAACAAATCATCAGTTGGTCCTGGAACATTTAGAAAGGATGGCTTTGATTACTAAGAGATTACTATGGGTTTCTCAAGAACAAGTCATGTCAGACTAACTTGATCTCTTTTTTTGAGAAAGTGACTACCTTGCTGAATCAGGGGAATGCTATAAACATCATTTATCTTGATTTCAGTAAGGCTTTTGAGAAGGTTCCACATACTATCCTTGCTGACAAGTTAGTAAAATGTGGTTTGGATCCTGTTACGGTTAGGTGGATCTGTAACTAGTTGACAGGTCGCACCCAAAGAGTGCTTGTGAATGGTTCCTCATCCTCTTGGAGAGGAGTGACAAGTGGAGTGCCTCAAGGGTCTGTCCTGGGACCTGTTTTATTCAACATCTTTATAAATGATTTGAATGAAGGAATAGAGGGAATTCTTATTAAATTTGCAGATGATGCTAAATTGAGAGGGGTTGCAAATACAGTAGAAGACAGAAACAGAATACAGGATGACCTTGACAGGCTGGAAAAATGGGCTAAAACCAATAAAATGAATTTTAATAGGGATAAATGTAAAGCTCTGCATTTAGGTAGGAAAAACCCAATGCATGGTTATAGGATGGGGGAGACTTGTCTTAGTAGTAGTATGTGCGAAAAGGATCTAGGGGTCTTAGTGGATCATATGCTGAACATGAGTCAACAATGTGATGTGGTGGCTAAAAAGGCAAATGCAATTTTGGGCTGTATCAACAGAAGTATAGTGTCCACATCACATGAACTGGTGGTATCGCTTTACTCTGCTCTGGTAAGACCTCACCTGGAGTATTGTGTTCAGTTTTGGGCATCACATTTTAAGAAGGATATAGACAAGCTGGAATGGGTCCAGAGGAGGACGACAAAGATGGTGAGGGGTCTGGAGACCAAGTTCGATGAGGAAAGGTTGAAGGAGCTGGGCATGTTTAGCCTGGAGAGGAGGCAGCTGAGAGGTGATATGATCTTTAAGGACTGTCATATAGAGGATGGTGTGGAATTGAAGGACTGTCATATAGAGGATGGTGTGGAAGGACTGTCATATAGAGGAGGACTGTCATATAGAGGACTGTCATATAGAGGATGGTGTGGAATTGTTTTCTGTGGCCCCAGAAGGTTGAACCAGAACCAATGGGTTGAAATTAAATCAGAACTTCCTGACCGTTAGAGCGATTCCTCAGTGAAACAGGCTTCCTCGGGAGGTGGTGGGCGCTCCTTCCTTGGAGGCTTTTAAACAGAGGCTAGATGGCCATCTGACAGTAATGAAGATCCTGTGAATTTAGGGGGAGGTATTTGTGAGTTTCCTGCATTGTGCAGGGGGTTGGACTAGATGACCCCAGAGGTCCCTTCCAACTCTATGATTCTATGTGGTCAAAGTGACATAATGAAGATTTCCATCTGTCTGCTTTATATGTTTCGGTTATTTTCCAATTTTTTGTGGGGAAAATATTAGAAAGTTTGTCAGGTCATAGAGTTCAGCAAAATTCGCACAGGGGGGGTTGAACAACGGAGCCCAGAAGCAAGTTTTATTTTTTTGAGGGGGTGGGGAGCAGGTAAGAAAGAAAGAAAGAGCACAATAAAATTTAGAGGTTCGGGAGCTCTGCTCCTGTGATCGGCTGCCCAAAATGAAGTCTGATCGTCTGTGCAGACAGACATTCTCAAGCGCAGACAGACCTTACGAAGACATTATCTCATGTACCGTTTTATTTCCAGATCTTTTCTTCTTATCCTTTATATATGTATGTGCCTGAATACTGCACAGCTTGAGTGTGGGCAGACAGAGGTCAACAGAGCTTCCTTTCCTCCACCTACTCCTACGTAGTCATAAGTACAGGAAGTGGGAAAGATTACTGAAGAAATAGGGGATTCATGCATGCTTCTTTTGGATAATGCACATGGAACGTAAAAGGAGGGTTGGATGGGAATATATTTTGTATTCCTTACAATGGCTTGCCTTGTCTGTTCCGACGTCTCCTTGTGCAAACTCTGTTCCCCACACAGAGGCACTTAGACTCCCCCTTTCAAAGTCTCCTTCTTGACTACTCTTCTATTCTCCATTGTGAGCTAGCATAGTGCAGTGCTCAGACAGTTGGACTAAGACGTCTCCACCTTTCCAACTTCAGTTTGTTACTCTGACCACAGCACTCAGTTGCTCGAGACCTCTGCTGCATCATCAGGGGATTTGTATGGAGCTGGATGTCCTCCACATATTGATGACTTGATATCTAATTCCAAACTTGCTAATGATTTCTCCTAAAGGCTTTACACATAGGTTTAATAACATGGAACGCCAAGCACTTCCCAGTGCTATTAGGCTTTAGATGTCTCTTCCTGTTAAGTTGGTTCAATTTTATTTTACTTTGAACATACATATGAACATATGAAGCTGCCTTATACTGAACCAGACACTTGGTCCATCAAAGTCAGTATTGTCTTCTCAGACTGGCAGCGGCTCTCCAGGGTCTCAAGCTGAGGTTTTTCACACCTATTTGCCTGGACCCTTTTTTGGAGATGCCGGGGATTGAACCTGGGACCTTCTGCTTCCCAAGCAGATGCTCTACCACTGAGCCACCGTCCCTCCCTAAACTTGATTTATTTAAAGCTATCCTGGGGAACCTACCTAAAAAAATTGCAAAATAAATGGGCAAGCACCAGCTGTTTCCAATTCTGGGGAGACATTGCTTTCACAACATTTTCGCGGCAGACTTTTTACTGGGTGGTTTGCCCTTGTCTCCCCCAGTCATCTACACTTCCCCACCCCCCAGCAAGCTGGGTCCTCATTTTACCAGCCTCAGAAGGATGGAAGGCTGAGTCATCCTCGAGCTGGCTACCTGAAAACCCAGCTTCCGCCAGGGATCGAACTCAGGTTGTGAGCAGAGCTTGGGACTGCAGTACTGCAGCTTTACCACCCTGCGCCACAGTTACAGCTAACTAAATAGCAACCCCTCATGGGATTTTCAAGGCAAAATTAGCACCAAATTGTTTTAAATTGTTTTAATCCAATGTTTAATTTAACTGCTTTTATTGTTGTTCTATTATGTATTGTGAGCCGCCTTGAGCCTGCTTTGGCGGGGAGGATGGGATATAAATCAAATAAACTAAACTAAAGACACTGAGAGGTGGTTTGCCGTTGCTTGGATCTGTGTAGCTATCTTGGACTTCCATTACGGTTGCCAATCCCCAGGTGGGGGCAGGGGATCCCCTGGTTTGGAGACCCTCCCCCTGCTTCAGGGTCGTCAGAAAGCGGGGGGAGGGGAGGGAAATGTCTGCTGGGAACTCTATTATTCCCTATGGAGATTTATTCCCATAGAAAATCATGGAGAATTGATCTGCGAGTATCTGGGGCTCTGGGGGGGGCTGTTTTTTGGGGTAGAGGCACCAAATTTTCAGTATAGCATCTAGTGCCTCTCCCCAAAATACCCCCCAAGTTTCAAAAAGATTGGACCAGGGGGTCCAATTCTATGAACCCCCAAAGAAGGTGCCCCTATCCTTCATTATTTCCTATGGAAGGAAGGCATTGAAAAGGTGTGCCGTCCCTTTAAATGTGATGGCCAGAACTCCCTTTGGAGTTCAATTATGCTTGTCACAGCCTTGATCTTGGCTCCACCCCTAATTTCTCCTGGCTCCACCCCCAAAGTCTCCTGGCTCCATCCCCAAAGTCCCCAGATATTTCTTGAATTGGACTTGGCAACCCTAAATTCCATGGTGGTCTCCCATCCAAATGTTAGCCAGATCCAACTCTGCTTATTTTCCATGATCAGGCCAGCTTGGGCCTTGCAGGTCAAGGCAAAAGAGATCAACAGGGCGCTTTACCATTACCTTCTTCTGCATAGCAACCCTATGTGTATCACGTGTACTGGTATACACAGATCCAAAGCACCTCAGCCCATTCAAAAGTAGCTGTAGAGCATATTATACACGTGATAATACAATGACAAAAAGCAGAATGTAAATCCAGTGAAAGATCATATACTCATAAATAACACTGGCAGCAATTAATCCTGACACAGCTGGTTTTCATTGTGGTTTTGACACAGGGGAAGGAGCCAGTGCGGTTTCCCCTTTTAGAAGAACGCATGTGCAGATTTTCACACCCTTTGCATTTTGGAGTTTGAATGCAGTACAATATGAAATGATCCAGCCTTCCTCTGAACCAGGAAAATACATAGATCTATCGTGATGAAGCTTGAACACAGACTTCCATAATCAGCTTTTCACTGCTGAAGAGTTTGTTTTTTTAAACAAAAAGGAGTACGGTCACATTTTGTTAATGCGTGTCTGCGTAGGTTGCTTCGAGGTATGAGATTCAGTATATGACTGATTGGTTATGCTTCACAATGCACCTATTTTAATTGTTTTGTCACAATCCCTAGTACTTTTGGATGTTGTGTGCTTGGCTTACAAAATGAAGCATAATAACATGAAGAATTATTAATTGAAATCCAGCCGTAGAAGCCTAGCCAGAAGATAAATCACTGAGCAGCTCAAAATGAGTTCAACAGATTCTAGGCTGAACGTAAAAATGGTTTTTATTTCTTTTTTAAAAATCAACCCCTTAATTAATAAGCCTGGAAGAACAGAAATGTTTTTGCCTGGCACCTAAAAGAAGGCAATGCAGGTGCCAGTGTAGCCTCAAAAGGAAAGGTGCCCCCATTGAAAAAGGCCTGTCATTCATATCACCTCTCAAGGAGAGTGCACACACAGCCAATCCCCAGGTGGGGTGGGGGATCCGAAGCAACACTTCCGTGTACCAGAACATCTTAAATGTATCTTAAAGTTATAAAGATTCACACTTGCTTTTATAACAAATAACAACAACAACAAGCCTTTATTGGCATAAAACAGATTTAGCAGTAAAATAGCAATATAAATAATATAAAATCCTAGATTATAGAGTACGTAGGGAGCTAATATACATAAAATAAGTAAAATATATATGAGTCGAGTTTAGCCAAATTAAATAATCAAAACAAATAAAATGTGGTCATTCCAGAACCGTTCTCTGTCGTATTTCCATGGCCTGTTGAAGAAATCTAGCAACCATTAAAGTTACCTCAGAGCAAGTGTCATTTAAAAGTTTGTGGACTTTGCCTGAATCAGCACAGCCCAACATATCTGATAAAGTATCTTTCAGGTATATACAACGAATATCATCATAAAAAGGACAGTTCAATAATACATTGGAAATAGTTTCAATACACTTGGGATTACAATGACAGTGTCTATTGGAGTACTCAATCCTGTTAAATCTACCAAATAGGATAGCAGATGGTAATGCATTACATCTCGTTAACGAGAACGCACGCCATTGCTGTGGAGCTTGCAGAGAGGAGAAATATGACGCTAATTTCCCTACTGAGAGAGGAAGTTCAAAATTCAGCGGGGAGCAAGACTTGTTGGCCAGGCTATATAACGTTTGCATTTCAATATCTAGAATTCTGAGCTTAAGTTTCAAAAATGCATCTTTTAAAGATAGCATAAGAAGTGAATCTAAATCAATGCCCATAGATTTAATTTTCCTCTCAATAAATACTAGCCAATTTGACAAATTAGATTCTGAGATCAGTTGATAAAAAAGGCTCTCTGAGTCAGAGTGGAAATGTAGCCGCAGCCAGTATTTAAGTGACATTAGCCATGCTTGTGTTTCCACAAGATTCGTCCCTGTTTCTAAACACAAAACTGCATATGGTACACACATTGGAAATCCCAGAATTTTCTGTAGGAATTTTGATTGGACACCTTCAATGTTATTATCCAAGGCTGTGATCCACACTAGGTTCCCATATAAAAGCTGCGGTATCACTTTAGCCTTAAAGATTTTTAGCGCGGCTGGGATAAACTGATTGCCTCCGCTGTAAAAGGAGCACTGGATAGCTGCAACGCTAACATTGACTGACTTAATTATACCGTTACGATGATTAGTCCAAAGTGTGTCATATGGAAAAGGAATTCCTAGGTATTTTTAGTATTTTACTTGTTCTATCTCTTTACCGCCTATTGACCATTTAGTTGGTTTCCAAGGTTTGGAAAAAACAACAATTTTAGATTTGTCATAGTTCAATAGGAGCTTATTGTTGTTAAGGAAGGTGATACAGCGAACAAGCAAACGCTTTAATCCAATTCTGGAACGAGATAGTAAGACTGTATCGTCCGCATATAACAGTAAGATACTGACCATCATAGTCCAAAACTTGGTGCCAGACACGTTCCCTTACTGTTATATAACAAATATTTATAAAGCTTTAAAAAGGTAAAGGTAGTCCCCTGTGCAAGCACCAGTCGTTTTCGACTCTGGGGTGACGTTGCTTTCACAATGTTTCCAGGGCAGACTTTTAAATGGGGTGGTTTGCCATTGCCTTCCCCGGTCATCTACACTTTCCCTCCCAGCAAGCTGGGTACTCATTTGGCCGACCTCGGAAGGCTGAGTCAACCTGGAGCCGGCTACCTGAACCAGCTTCTGCTGGGATCGAACTCAGGTCACGAGCAGAGGGAGAAAGGAACAAAACACCTAATAAATTTCTTGCAAAAAGTCCCGCTATTCAGTCACAAAGTATTTTCTATAGAAGGCGCAAGTACTGCGCTCCCGTGATGAAATGCAGTTGAAGACTGCCTCCAGAACGCCAAGGGAGGGGTGACCTAGGCAGCCTACGTTTGTGCAGAGTAGTTTGTTCTTTAAATTGATCAGACCTAAACAAGGTCTCTGGACATTCAGAACCTGTTTCTGCCTCCCAGGCTTTGTCTAAGCTTCAGTTGTGACAAGGTACTTCAACAAAGATCTGTAGTTACAGCTTTCTTACAGTTCCAAACAGGTTACCAGCCTCTCTTTCAATTCCTCCACCCCTCACCCCTTCTCTTGGTTTCTTTCTCTCTCTGGCTCTCTCCCCTATGCCAACTCTCACTCAGTCGCTCTTTCTGTTTTCCCAAGGACTTTTTTTGGTAGAATAGCCCAGCAGACACTCATTTGCATATTAGGCCACACCCCCTGGCGTCGCCATTGTTTCACGCAGGACTTTTTTTTGTAGAAAAAGCCCAGCAAAAACTCATGTGCATATTAGGCCACACCCCCTGATGCCAAGCCAGCGGGAACTGCATTCCTCCTCAAAAAAAGCACCGGTTTTCCCCACCTCATTCCTTTTTGCCTCAGCAGTGACTGTCCCAGCCTGCAGCCCAGCAGTTTCCCCACTCACAACAGCCTCCCCACCCACCTGCAGCTTCTCCTCAGTGCAGGTGTAGACCAAGATATAATCCCACCCCACCCCGTATTGATGTAATGTTGTCAGATTTTTTTTGCAATTCTGGGAAGTCTCCCAAGTTAGTAGAACTATCTGATTTCTTTCATTGTGGCTCTGATCCATGGATTTAAGAATCCACGGACTGGGCCCCACTTGACTATAGCAGGGGGTGGCCAACGGTAGCTCTCAATGGCTGGGGCTGATGGGAGTTGTAGGCAAAAAACATCCAGAGAGCTACCGTTGGCCACCCCTGGACTATAGGAATACAATCTGAGGTCTACTGATTGAGTGGGTCCAATTCACACATTTGTTATTTATATAAGCTTTGCAGCCTTGGTCTTGACCTTTGTCCGGAGTGTTCTTCTGTGGTCACTCAGTTCCTTCTTTTGCTCCAGGGGAGAACTGTGCCCTGTCATCCTTGAACCGGGATACCTTTGGCGGCCCTGTTGCCAGAGGTCCATTTGGATGTATTAATGCAGTTTACTTTCAGGTTGCCTCCAATCTGGAGCATTTGATCAGCCATTTTTTTTCCTCCCCAGTTCAACTGGTCAACCGGAGAAGGTGAAACATGTTTGGTGTGAAATATCAAAAGGAGTAACAATTATTTTAGAAAGGAGATATACTTGGGATGAAGCCAGAAGGAAAAGCTGTTGTTTGGTGTTACTCTTCCTCCTTCACTCCCTCCTCCTCCCACCTTCAGCTAAAATGGGTTTTTACAAAACGAGGTGTCTTATGCAGAATCACCAGTCAGATAGTTTGGCCTGTTCTTCGACTGGAAGAGCCGAATCCCGGCTCTCCAAGGCCTGATGCTCTCTTCCAGACCAGCCTGTGTTTCGCTGGGATCAGTTGAAAAGTCAATTTATTATTTCCTAAGGCTAGCTGAGCATATTAGGGTGTTTTTTCCTAATAATTTCTTGGAAGTGTTCTTCTGTCACCATTCCAAACAGAATATTTTGTCTATCTTTCCTGCTACTTTAGATGAGAGGGTTTTTTTTTTAAAATGAAAATCTAGTCATTAAAAATAGAAAATGCATGTATTGGCAGAATTCACCTATGTGGTGGTTTGCCCCGTGACGGCCAATGATGTCATCACCTGACCCCACAAGAAGCTATTTGGAGGCATCACTGGACGCTACTTGCTCAGCTACCAGGCACTGCACAGTTTCTCTGCCACTGGTGCTGGACACTTTCCAGTAAAGAGACCCCCCTCTCTTTGCAGTGCTGCTCAGCCTCTATGCCCTGTTGCTGGCCCTCCAGATGAACTGTTTGGTCGTTGTTTGAGACAGGATGCTGGACTAGATGGACCACTGGTCTGATCCAGCAGGGTTCTTGTGTTCTTATGAAGGCCTCAGCCTCTCTGCCCTGTTGTTGGCCCTCCAGAGGAACTGGTTGGCCACTGTGTGAGACAGGAGGCTGGACTAGATGGACCCTCACTGGTCTGATCCAGCAGGGCTCTTCTTGTGTTCTTATTTGGACCCTTGCCCCTCTTGGCTGATTAAATCCTGCCAGAGGGAGCTTAGATGTCCCCTACGGGACATCATAAATAGATCCCTCCTAGAGGGGCATTTTCCAACGCCTCTGAAAGAGGCCTTGGTCCGCCTCCTCTTGAAAAAACCTACAGCAGACCCGGTCGAATTGGCAAACTACCGACCGGTGTCCAATTTACCATTTTTAGGTAAAATTATCGAGAGGGCAGTGGCGTTGCAGCTACAGAGATTTCTAGATGACGCTTCTGTCTTAGACCCGTGCCAGTCTGGCTTCCGGCCGGGCCACGGGACGGAGATGGTCCTGGTCGCCTTGGTGGATGACCTCCAGCGGCAACTGGATCGAGGCGGTGCAGCAATACTGATGTTATTAGATCTGTCGGCTGCATTTGATACAGTTGACCATCGGTTGCTGATTCACCGCCTCGCCGACATAGGGGTTGAGGGGCTGGCCTTACAATGGCTCTCCTCCTTCCTCATGGGTCGGGGACAGAGGGTGGCGATTGGGGGTGAGCGATCCCAGAGGCGCACACTAGACTGTGGGGTGCCCCAGGGAGCAGTTCTCTCCCCGATGTTATTCAACATCTATATGCGCCCCCTCGCCCAGATTGCCCGGAGATTTGGCTGGGTTGCCATCAATATGCAGATGACACCCAGCTCTATCTACTAATGGACGGCCGGCCCGCCTCCGCCCCGGGGAACCTGGACCGGGCTTTGCAGGCAGTTGCAACGTGGCTTAGACTGAGTGGGCTGAAGTTAAATCCAGCGAAGACAGAGGTTCTCCATGTGGGTCGTGGCACTCTGGGGAAGGAAATATCTCTCCCGGCCTTTGACGAGGTGCCGCTGAAGACGGCGCAGCGGGTGAAGAGCCTGGGCGTCTTACTAGAGCCTTCATTATCAATGGAGGCCCAGATAACAGCCACTGCCAAATCAGCATTCTTCCACCTGAGGCGGGTGAGGCAGCTGGCCCCTTTCCTAGAGCGTCGGGACCTAGCAATGGTGATCCACGCGACGGTCACCTCAAGATTGGACTACTGTAACGCTCTCTACATGGGGCTGCCTCTGTACCGGACCCGGGAGCTGCAGCTAGTGCAGAACGCGGCGGCCAGGCTGTTACTTGGTCTCCCAAGATGGGAACATATACGGCCGGGGCTGCGCGGACTGCACTGGCTGCCAATCGTATACCGGATCCAGTACAAAGTGCTGGTCATAACCTTTAAAGCCCTATATGGCCAAGGACCGACCTACCTGAGGGACCGTCTCTCCCCATATGAGCCCCAGAGAGCACTGAGGTCAGTGGGGAAAAGCAGACTGAATATCCCTGGGCCAAAAGAAGTTAAACTTCAAAGCACCCACACTCGGGCCTTTTCCGTTGCGGCCCCACAACTCTGGAACCAACTCCCAGAGGAGGTGCGGGCCCTGCGGAACTTAGACCAGTTCCGCAGGGCCTGCAAGACCGCCCTCTTCAAACAGGCGTTCACCAATAACTGAATTAATGTTTACCGCCAGATTAATAATGTTTACCGCCAGTGTTAATTCAGGAATGTTTTAATTAATTATTGACTATTGACTGGTTTTAATGTGAATTTTAATGTGAATTTAATGTTTTTATTATTGTATTATTTACTTGAAATGCTGTTAGCCGCCCTGAGCCTGCTTCGGCGGGGGAGGGCGGGATATAAATAAAATTTTACATTACATTACATTACATTATGAAGGCCTCAGCCTCTCTGCCCTGTTGCTGGCCCTCCAGAGGAACTGGTCGGCCACTGTGTGAGGCAGGATGCTGGACTAGACGGACCACTGGTCTGATCCAGCAGGGCTCTTCTCAATTGTAGACCTCCCAGCAAACTATTACATGAGCCACCCCAGTATTAAACTTTCAGGGAATCTTTCTCAGATCTTCTGTTCTGCCAGGGAACCTTTGTGTGTCTATCACAGAATCCTGGGGCATCCAGCCACAGGGCACAGATCACCCTGGGGCATCCAGCCACAAACTCAGCTCTCTCTGAGCACTGGTGAAGCTCATTGGAACTCTGCATTGCGGTGTGGGCTAAGAATGCATCCAGAAAGACACATCAGTGCTGTCCTTTGTATAGTAGGAGAAGATCCACAGCAATGGTCAAGTTATACTCCTGAGAAAATTGTCGGCCATTATGGATCTTCCCCCTGAGCCCTGATAAGCCCTTGAGGCATCCTGAGGCACCAGCGGTCGTAGTTGGAACACCACAGGCGCATATAATTGTTTCAAGCCACAGTTCTTGGACCAGCAATCTGGAAGCTCCAAACAACTTATTTTCTTCCATCAAACGTTTACTACAAAACAAGAGGCATCACATCGTAGCCAATTTTTTTTTTTATGAATATTTGTTTCAAAATAGAAATATCACGCTCTGTTTCTTTTAAACAAAACATTGTAGATTTAAGACACCTTGATGAAATTTTGTTCCTCCCTTCACATAACTAACAGAAAAAATGATGGCAAAAGAAGCAAAGTAACTAGTTATAAAAATGATAATTTAAAAAAAGAATCCACATTAATGCTGGACTTTAAGCAAAGCATTTTTAATACAGAAGCTTTCAAACCAAGCCCCAATTTATATATCTAATCCTAAACAGGACTTGCTATTTGAAGGTACTTCACTGACCCGTTCTATTTTAGAATTAAGTTATTCAAATACTTTAAAGGGTGACATTTTATAAACTTCATGGTTTCATTCTGCATTCAGCTGCTATAACCGAGTTATACATTTTTTTATTTTTAGATTGCTCTTGGTTGCTTAATCCAGTGGCTCACAGATAAAGACTTGTGCGGGTTTTCTTGATTTGATAAGGCACAGAACTTCAGCTATCAAATCAAATCTGTAAACCAAAGACAAAGTTCCAGGATTTAAATTAATTCAATCCAATTGAATGCACTATCGTCCTAAGCAGAATTACACCCTTTCAAGCCAGCTGAGTAGAATATCTGTTGGTCTGCAGCAAAATATATAACCCTGAGTCCAGGAGTACCTTAGAGACCAAAAGGATGGAGAGCACGGGCACGACGAAGAAGATATTGGATTTATATCCCGCCCTCCACTCCGAAGAGCCTCAGAGCGGCTCACAATCTCCTTTCCCTTCCTCCCCCACAACAGACACCCTGTGAGGTGGGTGGGGCTGGAGAGGGCTCTCACGGCAGCTGCCCTTTCAGGGACAACCTCTGCCAGAGCTATGGCTGACCCAAGGCCATTCCAGCAGGTGCAAGTGGAGGAGTGGGGAATCAAACCCGGTTCTCCCAGATAAGAGTTCGCACACTTCACCACTACACCAAACTGGCTCTCAGAAGCACAGGCCCTCAGTCTTTTTTGTTGGTTTCTGGACTCAGATCTAGTGGGGGCTTAGAAGGCTGTAACTTGCTTCAGGACTGCACTACAAATCTATTTGAATTCAAGTACTTCACATCAGCTGATGGAGTTGGTCCGTCTGGTTGAAGCTCAGGTTCTCAGATTTATCCAGGGAAAAGTGCTACTTCCATGCATTTCCTAAAGAAGAACCATGACGGAAATGCATCGTGACATTGTCATATGGATAGCAAGAAGCCTTGCTTTTAAGCAAAAGTGACATGGTCCTGCAACAGCATGCAAAAGGGTGCTCTGTGGGAGTGGGGGATTCTCATCCAGCCTGCACATGTGCCTGCATTGCTGGACACAGGAGGAGTCTGAATCGAGGCAATGTTGGGGAGGGACGGTGGCTCAGTGGTAGAGCATCTGCTTGGGAAGCAGAAGGTCCCAGGTTCAATCCCTGGCATCTCCAAAAAAGGGTCCAGACAAATAGGTGTGGAAAACCTCAGCTTGAGACCCTGGAGAGCCGCTGCCCGTCTGAGAAGACAATACTGACTTTGATGGACCCAGGGGGGTCTGATTCAGTAGAAGACAGCTTCATATGTTCATGTTCAATGTCCTTCCTCCTTATTGTTCGAATGGAGGTAGAACAGCAGAGACCAATTCTGTGTTGTCAAGAGAAGCTCCTTCTGCCTATTCCTGCAGGCAAAGTCCTATAAGGCAGATCCAGTTGTCAGTGTCTTTTTGTGTGGGACTTTTGATCAAATTAATCTGAGATAACAGCATTCTTGGCCTATGCAGTTTGTCCTTTTTTTGGGGGGGGGGACTAAGGGGCAGATGAGTCTATCAAGCTGACCAGAAAGCATATTTTTAATGCAATGATGAAAATGAAGATGCTGTGCCGCTGAATAAAGTTTATTATGATTTTTTTTTTAAAAAAAATGTAAGGTTATCGGCGTCATCATGACATTTAAAACTTCTCCTGAAAATTTATAGGTTTTGCCAAATGAAAAGTGCTTGGTTAAAATAGCTTACACTTGCTTAGGTTTTTGTCACTTAAGATTCTGTTTATTATTCCCAGGGTGGGATGTAATTTAGTGTGTCTGATTCATAGAAAATCAATACATTCTGAAATTGCCCCTGCTCGTAAGGGCCTAACGGACATATTGTTAGGAAGAGGTGATCTCCCATGTGCTTTCAAAGGTTAATGGATGCTGTGCCCAATTGTTAATGCTGGCATTCCTTTATGAGAGCCAGTTCAGTTTATGTATAACGATGTTTTCACTCGGGACATTCTGGATTATGGACGTTTTTCTTGATGCTGCCCTCATCTCAGTTCTCTTTTGGTGGACTTTGCTTTTTCACTGCTGGACGGACAAGTCGAGTTCTTCTCCTTGGTGGTCCTGGTCCCCCCCCACACATAGAAAAGAGAAAGAAAGAATTGGCATAGTTAATAAGATGAACTATATAACAATAATATGGCCTTCAAACCACTGGAGCAGTGGTTTGAAGCATTCTAGAATATTATTCATTTCTACCCTGTCTTTCTGCCCAGCAGGGACTCAAAGCAGCTTACATCTTCCCCCATGTTACAACAATTCTGTGAGGTTGGTGAGGCTGAGAGAATGTGACTGGCCCAAGGTCACCCAGGAAGTTTCCATGCAAGAGTGGGGATTCGACCTTGAGTCTCCTGAATCCTAGTTGGACATTCTGACCACAACACCAAATGGAGGCACTTTAGAGCAACAGAAAATCATGCAGAAGAAAGGTTTCAGGATTGTGTTTAGGGTTGCCAATCCCCAGGTGGGGGCAGGGGATCCCCCGGTTTGGAGGCCCTCCCCCCGCTTCAGGGTCATCAGAAAGCGGGGGGAGAGGAGGGAAATGTCTGCTGGGAACTCTGTTATTCCCTATGAAGATTTATTCCCATAGAAAATAATGGAGAATTGATCCACGGGTATCTGGGGCTCTGGGGGGGCTGTTTTTTGAGGTAGAGGCACCAAATTTTCAGTATAGCATCTAGTCCCTCTCCCCAAAATACCCCCCAAATTTCAAAACGATTGGACCAGGGGGTCCAATTCTATGAGCCCCAAAAGAAGGTGCCCCTATCCTTCATTATTTCCTATGGAAGGAAGGAATTGAAAAGGTGTGCCGTCCCTTTCAATGTGACGGCCAGAACTCCCTTTGGAGTTCAATTATGATTGTCACAGCCTTGATCTTGGCTCCACCCCTAATTTCTCCTGGCTCCACCCCCAAATTCTCCTGGCTCCACCCCCAAAGTCCCCAGATATTTCTTGAATTGGACTTGGCAACCCTAATTGTGTTGCTTTAGATAGCAGCATGGGGAGGTTCCCTCCTTCCACAAATCCAAAACCGGCAGGCAGCTCAGGAACTGTATGGAAAAATCAGTGGCTGAGGACAGGGTAATTGATGGGGAAAGCCACTTTTTCCCACCTAGAGCTTCTCCCCAATGCACGCTGACCGTTTTCGCACACAGCCTGCCACAATCCTGTTCCCTCCGCAGCGTCCAGAGGGAACAGGATTGTGACTGCGAGGTAAGCTGTGTGCGAAAATGGTCGCTGTCTCCCACATTAGAATTACAATGAGTTGGGGACCCTATGATTCCCTCATAATGAATCATGACAGAGCCATACTGATTCCTCACTAGCAGTTGCTCCGCCCCGGGGTTTCTGCTTTCCGTGGCTCAAGCAATCCATTCCCCACCAGTTGCTGCTCAGATGCATTTTGACCTGAGGCTTCCTGATCTCCCAAAAACAAGGTCAAGAAGCCTCGGGGAAAACTGGAGGGAGCCACAGGTCAAAATGCTCCCATGCAGTAACTGGTGGGGAACTGATCACTTGAGCCATGGAAAGTAGAAGCCCAGGGGTAGAGCAACTGCTAGAGAGGAATCGGAGTGGTCAGAGGTTGCTTCCGTATGGAACTTTTGCTCTGAAACTTTCGTTCTTTTCCAATCACAGGTTCCACAAAACACAGCAGTGTTTTCACCAACCATCCAGTTTCTCCATAGCTTTGCTGTGATTTCCCTAGTTTGGCGTGATCTTTCCTGGAAGACTGTACTGAAAGTAGGTTTGGGAAAGTACAGGAAGGAAGTTGTGGATTTCTGCACCCCCGCCCTGCTGGTGAGTTTTTTGCCTTTCAAAACAGTAACCATTATAGTGTGTTAACACTATAGAGACATATTTAAAATGGCCAAAAGCCTGCTAGTGACTGGGGCATTTGCAGCAGAAAACATATCAGAATGGGGGAATCAGTCCTATCTACAAGCATCGGGGAGACCAGACTTCAAGTCCCACATCAGCCATGAAGCTTCCTCAGTATCAGTAAGCTAGCACTGCTAAAAGATAGATGAGAAATCTGTACACAGTAGAAGAAGAAGAAGATGATATTGGATTTATATCCCGCCCTCCACTCCAAAGAGTCTCAGAGCGGCTCACAATCTCCTTTCCCTTCCTCCCCCACAAGACACCCTGTGAGGTGGGCGGGGCTGAGAGGGCTCTCACAGCAGCTGCCCTTTCAAGGACAACCTCTGCCAGAGCTCTGGCTGACCCAAGGCCATCCCAGCAGGTGCAAGTGGAGGAGTGGGGAATCAAACCCGGTTCTCCCAGATAAGAGTCCACACACTTAACCACTACACCAAACTGGCTCTCCCTACTGACCTCCTTAGAGCAGGGTCCCCCAACATGGTGTTTGTGAGCACAATGGTGGTGCCCCCCTGTACTTCTCTTGGTGCCCACCAACCTTTTCAGAAAGTGACCCAGGCAGGGCTTTGTGATTGGCTTCTCTCATTCAAATGAAAGGCATCACTACTTCCTTCCCCTGCCCCAGTCACTGGAGGTTCAGGAGGCCTGTTAACTAGCATTTGGGGCTTTCTTTAGTCAGTGTGTGAACTCCATTCTCCTTTCAGGCTTTCTGTCTTCCTAGGAGGTTTGTGCGGAAGGAGCAGATATTGGATTTATATCTTGCCCTCCACTCTGAATCTCCGAGTCTCAGAGTGGCTCACAAACTCCCTTATATTCTTCCCTCACAACAGGTGGGGCTGAGAGAGCTCTCACAGACGCTGCCCTTTCAATGACAACTCTGTGAGAGCTATGGCTGACCCAAGGTCATCTAGCAGCTGCAAGTGGAGGACTAGGGAATCAAACCCGGTTCTCCCAGATAAGAGTCTGCACACTTAACAACTACACCAAAATGGCTCTCTGAGAGAGGTATTCTGTTTGGCTCCACCTCTTGCGGCAGCCATTTTGCATCCGGCCCTGCTTTCCGTGGCACCCATTCTGGGGTTACGCTCACCATTCCCTTTCAAAATTCTGAAGTGTTCACAAGGTTGAGGACCTCTGCTCCAGAGGAAGGACGGGATAAAAATATGGCCCTTTCATCTGGCATATGCGGTCGTGTCATTCAGGGACATATGCCAGGAACGAAGACAGTTTTTGGAGACTTAGCTGTGCATTGCTCTGTCTAGAACAAGTCGATCATTCTCAATGAAGCCTCACTAGTACAGATTACCACAAGGGCAAATGTAAGCATCACTCTTACCTTGTGTCCTTCTGGATGTTTGCACTTTCCTTACAGGTGTTTCTAAATAACAAAAAACACGTCGCAATCAGACATCATTCATCTCTAGCAACGGAAAGGGAGCCAGAACTCCTCTCGATGGCTCTTGTTCTGGCAGATGTTGAAATTAAAGACTTCTTCCAAATATTTTGCCCCTTTATGTAGCTGGAGACATCCAACAACCCGCCTCTACTCTGTTTCATGTAGCACTAAGCATTTCTGAAAAGTATATAATGCTAAAATAATATATAATTAGATGTAAATACCACAATAACAACCGTTTTATCATGCTTATTCAGTTGCTATCCTGTTTTGCAAAAACTACCGGCAATGAAGCGCTGGTATGTCCGCACAGGGCCAGATGAAATGAACAAGAGCTGTATCCGTAAGTGCCAGTGGCGGATAGAGGTTCCTTTTCAGAAGCCTGATTTCCCATACCAGCCCCCCCCCCCCAATCTTTTTGAGCTTGCCGACACCTAAAGAATTTTGGCACAGGGTGGTAGGGGCAGGCACAAAATGGCTGCCTACAATGGTTGCCGGCCTCAGGAGGGAGAGCCAGCTACAAAATGGCTGCCGCCGCTTACCTTCCACCACACAGTGAAGATCCTTGGGCTGTGGTGGCAGCTGCCGCCGCGGTGACGTTTTATAAAATCCGCACAACCAATCAAATCTCCAAGGCCCAGTCAGAAGCCTTTCTGGGCAAAACCCCCACCTGGCCCCAGGTGCTTTCTAAAAAAACAAACTGGGGTGGGGTGGGGTTGGCAGGTGCCATGAAAGCTCCCTCTGTTTCAATAGCAGCTCGTTCTTAGACATGACAGACAGCTGTTTGAGAAACAGAGTCCAAACCACCTTGAGCAGATGGAATTACTTGAATGTTTGTTTGGATCCTGGCCACAATAGCGATGTAAAAACATGCTGCAAAGGCACTTTAAAGACCTACCGATTTCCCTGGAGGGAAGATCTGAGTATGTTCCTCTTTGTTTGGAAAAACTAAACAGGATTACTGAAATGGTCAAATGCTTTACATTGTTACACATGGGAGAGTAAATACCTGAAATTGTTGGATCAAACCACTTGATGACTAGATTTGCCTACTCTAATAAGGCTGAAGCAAGGAAAAATGCAAGATTAATGGAGTGGGGCATGTGGTACAAAAATTCCCATGACAAGCTAGCAATTCTGAGCAGTTTCCCCATCCAGAATATGTGAAATTCCACACACTCCACAGATACTGGATCCAATATTTCCAGATGCAAACCTTATGCAGGACTTCTGCATTTGCAGAAGGATCCAAATGGTACATCTGACCTTATGAACAGGCTTCAAAAAATATTTGGAATTTCAATGCTCCCTTTTGATTGTGCATGTTCTACACCTTGAACAAGTTCACATATTCTGTTCAGCCCATACAATTATATAACATTTCCCTCCATGAAGCAATGTTATATATACATCCAACTGCCTTTTTTTTTTTTTTTGCAATGTCCTTTCCACATACCTGACGTAGAGGGAAAGAAAGAAGACGTGAACCAATAGAACTGAAAACTGCAGCAACACACAACAAATGCTCCAGTTCTTAAGTTAAGTATAGAAATTCTCCTTGCGAAACGGGAATTCGGGAGGAGTGAGAAACAAGGTGAATTGAAATTATAAATCAGGGATCCCCAACCTTCTTGGTCTGCAGGCACCGCTGAAATTCCGACACAGTGTGCAGCCACAAAATGGCTGCCGCAGGAGGTGGAGCTGGCCACAAAATGGCTACTACAGGGAGTGGAACCAGCCACAAAATGGCTGCTGCAGCATACTTGCAGTCACACAGTGAAGTTCTTTGTGCTGCAGTTGGCAGCTGCTGCCAAAACAAGATTTTTTAAAAAATGGATAACCAATTGAAACTCCAATGGCCAATCAAAACCTTCACTGGGCAAAACCTCCATCTAGCTTCACCTGCTTTCCAAAAACACTTGGCAGGCTAGGGTTCCCAAGTCCAACCCCCAAAATATCTGGGGACTTTGGGGGTGGAGCCAGGAGACTTTGGGGGTGGAGCCAGGAGACAATGGGGTGGAGCTAGAAGAAGAAATTGGATTTATATCCCGCCCTCCACTCCGAAGAGTCTCAGAGCGGCTCACAATCTCCTTTACCTTCCTCCCCCACAACAGACACCCTGTGAGGTGGGTGGGGCTGGAGAGGACTCTCACAGCAGCTGACCCAAGGCCATTCCAGCAGGTGCAAGTGGAGGAGTGGGGAATCAAACCCGGTTCTCCCAGATAAGAGTCTGCACACTTAACCACTACACCAAACTGGCTCTCCTACGGGGGAGGGGGGGAAACGGCGAGCCGCCCCTGCGCAGCTGACGCCTCTTCTCTGCTCGCCATGGTTGCTCCTCCGAGATGGGCTCAGGCTGAGCCCATCTCAGAGGAGCAGCCACGGCGAGCGGAGAAGAGGCCGCCGCGCCGCCTCGCCCGCTCCACCTCTGGGGTGGAAGCGGACGGGGGGGTGGAGGCGGGCCGGAGGCGTGGCGAGCCGCGAGTCCGGGTCCTAGAAGGGCCCGGATTCGCGGCTCGCCATGCTCCTGGCCTGCCTCGCCCTCCCCTGCGCTGCTGCCGCCTCTTGGCTGCTCCTCTGAGATGGGCTCAGCCTGGGCTCATCTCGGAGGTGCAGCTGCGGTGGGAGGGGAGGGGGCAGCAGCGGCGCAGCGCGACGGCCTCGCCGGCTCCAGGATGCGGCGGCTGGCCATGCTCCCCGGCGCCGTTTCCACCCCCTCTCCCCGCTTCCGTTTTTTGGGGGAGTGGGGGAAGAGGATGGAAATCCTGGGGTCCCCTGCCAGGGCGGGAGGGTTGGGAAGCCTATGGCAGGCACCAGGAAAAGCGTTAGTGGGTGCCACGATGCCCACGTGCACCATGTTGGGAACCCGTTAGTGACCAACAAAGGGACGGAAAGGGAGGAAATCCTTTTCCCACTTGCTTGAACTGGAAGCGATCAAATCACTGCCTGCATCACCAAGTTACTGCACAACTAACCTTCCCGATGAATTTTCTTTATCTCTGTCTCGATAATCTTTGGCTCTCCCTCAGTTACTTTAGTAACCTTGGTGTACTCAGATCCAGCTACGATAAGTAAGCATTAAAAACAGTCATTGGTTAAGTTGCAGACAGCATCTTTGACAGAAAACGGGGTCCAGGATGGGTGCAGCTGACTTTAGCAGGCAACCACAGACACCTTCTTGCCTGTTTCCTTCGAAGTGCCATGTTAGCAAGGGACCTGGCTGGCAGCCAAGCAGAAACTCCTCCCCTGGCACATTTTTGGCAAAATATGCAAGGAGGTGCCAACTCTTACAGTCTGCTCTTAACAGCATAACTTGCAGTCGGGAAAAAGCGACCGCATTGCAAAGGAGAAATGGTTTCCCCTCTGCTTTCGGCGTTTTGGGTTAAAAAACCCCCTGAAAACTTTGGACGCTGCTGAAGGTGTCTGTGAGCCATTCCTTGCCCCTCCCCCGCAACTGCTGCAGCACTGGAAGCATCACCGGGACGGCTCTGCTATCCGTCTCTTAAAGCACCATCGAGATCTCTGATGGCACTCAGTATGGAAGGGGCTGGAAGAGACAAGGGGAAGTCAGAAAGCTGAAGGGAACAATGCAGGCAAACCCGCCAACTAATTTGACCCAGAGAGACAAGTGCAATATTTCAAGAAGGCCCACTAGCTGGAAGGAGGAAAAAGAATCCAACGGAATTCATGGCGTTTTGGGCATGTACTTCATGTACTGTCATATGAACAGCTCCAGTCATTTTTGGAAGCCCTGCTTCGGGCATCCCGCCATTTAAGGGTGGCAATCTGAGAAATGGCCTTCTTGGTCGTGGCACCGAAGCTTTGGAACTCCCTTCCAGAGAGATTCGTCTGTCTCCCATTAATTGCTGTTTTCCTCCAGCAGGCAAAGACTTGGGTTTGCTATTCCCTCACTAGCTTTCCCTACCTGGCTGTTCGATCTGTTTATATTAGGTTTTATTTTTTAAAAAAAATATATATAAATAGATGTGTATCTAAATTGCTTTTAAATGTCTGCTTTAATGTTTGAAACGTTTTCATGTTTGCCCCCTTGGTTGCCCTGACTTTTGGCGGAAAGGCAACGAATAAAGAAAAAGAAGAAACTTGCTAGTACAAGACCTGTTAACTAGTCACTTGGCTGTGTGTGAAAGTAGGAATCTTGCCATCAGGGGGTCGTTTTGTAGAAAAAGAGGTGGTGGAGCTCATCCAGGGATTGTTATGCAGCTGCATCTCCTATTCAATGGACAAGGTGGGGAGAAGGAGGTGGAACTCTCAGAAAGGTTCAGGAGCTGTGCTCCTGTGAGCTCCCGCTGAATCTGAGGCTTGCTTGCCATGCTCTGGATCAGTTTTTGAAGCTAGTTAAAGCTGATAGTGAAACAAGGGGAAATGAAGTACTACCTCGTCGCTGTGCTGTGGTGCTGTGTAAAGAATACTTTGTTGGAATATAGAACATCCTCAGCAGCAACTTGGAACTGAGGATCCTCAAGAAACTGAAGGACCACATACTGGTAAACGGACATTTATTTGTAATTTGAAACATTGGGCGTTTTCGCACAGGGCTTGCCCCGGAGCGACGTCCCTCTTCACCGCGCAGCGTCTGCGCGGATTTCGCACCAACTGCTCCGCAGAACCCGGAAGAGCCGCGAAGAGCCGCGGCTTTCGCGTCGCAAATGTAAAGTTGGTTTTTGGCGGTTTACATTTGCAACGCAAAAGCCGCAGAACTACGCGGCTCTTCCGGGTTCTGCAGAGCAGTTGGTGCGAAATCCGCGCAGACGCTGCGCGGTGAAGAGGGACGTCGCTCCGGGGTAAGCCCTGTGCGAAAACGCCCATTGACTTTTGATCCTTATGTTTCATGGTTATTAAGTGTTCTGCTGTCAGGGTAGAATGTTTTATAAATATATATATAAATTGTGTCTAATTTGTTTCTACTTCATATACATTTGGAAGCTGGATATCACAGGAACTTTGGGTTCCTCTTTGGTCACTATTCTGATTGGAGGCAGCTCTTGGGGGTCTCGGACAGAGAACTGTCTTTTTCTGGACTGCTCTCTGAGGTCTTGGAACTGCAGCTATTGGAGACAGAAGTATGGAGCACAGGTCCATCAGTGGCTATTAGCCACAGTGTATGGAGCACAGGTCCATCAGTGGCTATTAGCCACAGTGTATGTGTGTATATAACATTTTTTGCCACTGTGTGACACAGAGTGTTGGACTTGATGGGCCGTTGGCCTGATCCAACATGGCTTCTCTTATGTTCTTAAGTAGGGCCTTAGGCTCAGGTATTTTCCACTGAGCAAATATCTATCCAAGGGTTTATTACTATCAGAGTACTCACACTCACTTATACCAGACATGTCAAACATATGGCCCGGGGGACAGAACTGCCCCGTTCAGGGCCCATATCCAGTCCATGAGCAACTGGGAGGAAATCGGTCCAAATGTAGACCAGAAGGGACTGCATTAAGGTATTATAGCCCCTGCCAAGGTCCCTCCTTTCCCCAAAAGCAGGCCCTCCCCGGGGTCTTCTCCCAGATCTCCAGCAGGGATTGTCCAGCCCAGAGTTGGCAACCATGAGGGGTGAGGAGGGTTGGTTTGGCCCTGAGCTCTGCTTAGGAGGGGTATGGGCAGGCCCACAGCCATGGGGGGCCACCTTCGACTTCCAGGAGGGAACTAATCCCCCAACTCAGGGCTCCCAACCTGCGGCCTGCCCTCCCCCCCCCCCCCCCACGGCATCTACCACAGTCTCCTCCCCCTGACCTAAAAAATCCTGACTATGCCTCTGAGTATAGGTCACTATCAGTATTAAAATATCTCTGGTACCTTGCATGGCATGTTATGGGACACATGTCTCAGCCCGACAAACTGGACATTTATGTCAGATCTGGCCCTTGCATAGGGTTGCCAAGTCCAATTCAAGAAATATCTGGGGACTTTGGGGGTGGAGCCAGGAGACTTTGGGGGTGGAGCCAGGAGCAAGGTTGAAACAAGCACAATTGAACTCCAAAGGGAGTTCTGGCCATCACATTGAAAGGGACTGCGCACCTTTTCAATGCCTTCCTTCCATAGGAAATCATGAAGGATAGGGGCACCTTCTTTGGGGGCTCATAGAATTGGACCCCCTGGTCCAACCTTTTTGAAACTTGGAGGGTACTTTGGGGAGAGGCACTAGATGCTGTACTGAAAATCTGGTGCCTCTACCTCAAAAAACAGCTCCCCCAGAGCCCCAGATACCCGCAGATCAATTCTCTATTATTCTCTATGGGAATAAATTTCCATAGGGAATAATGGGGTGCCCAGCAGACATTTCCCTCCCCTCCCCCCGCTTTCTGATGACCCTGAAGCAGGGGGAGGGCTTCCAAACCGGGGGATCCCCTGCCCCCACCTGGGGATTGGCAACCCTACCCTTGTAACCAGTGAGTTCAAGACCTCTGCTCTAGACTGTTAAGAGTAAATGACATTTGTGGCAGAGATCTGGGTTGTCAGGGAAATTCTGAGCTAGACACAAAAGAAATTAGTTATTGTTTGCTGTGGGCTTCCTGGCTCTTTCGAGAGATTTTTTTTTTTAAAGAAAAAACCGTTCAGCACCGTTTAAGAGAGGTGACACAGGAGACAGCAGCGTTATCTCCCTTACCAACTCAAATTGAAATTTACCTAAAAGTTACCTCTCACGCCCCACATCCTTTGAACACATGAAGCTGCCTTCTACTGAGTCAGACCTTCAGTCCAACAAAACCAGTCTTGTCTACTCAGACTGGCAGCGGCTCTCCAGGGTCTCAGGCAGAGCTCTTTCGCATCACCTCCTGCCTAGTCTTTTTAGCTGGAGATGCCGGGGATTGAACCTGGGACCTTCTGCATGCCAAGCAGACGTTGAGCCTTCGCCCCTCATACGAATGGGCAGATTCATACATATGAATGAACAGAGTCATGTAAATACATGGGGATCGCCCTGTTTATTATTGCACTTCATTTGTACCCACTTTGTTATGCTTGGCTTGCCATGTGCCTCCCTGTGCTGTCAGACGTGTAACTTAGATATAGTACTGTAACTGGTAGAGTGTAACTGCTTGACGTGACTAACCCCATATTGTATTTTGCTATGCTGTACTTCCTGCTTTTACTAACCGTGAGAACAGCAACATGTATCTTTCCCCAAGGCAATTCCTAACCGCAAGGAGAAGAATTTCACACTAGGCCTAAAAGCCATCTGGGCCTTTGAAGTTAGCATATTCAAGGTAACCAGTGGGTAGCTTCCTGGGAGAAAGATAAGGAGGTATGGGAAGCGCCGACTGTCTCCAAGGGTGTGAGAATGCTGTATTGTTTCCCCTCTTTGAAATGTACAAAAGGGCACGGCTCAGCCCTGCCCGTTATCAAACTAGGGGAGGGATGATGGCTCAGTGGTAGAGCATCTGCTTGGGAAGCAGAAGGTCCCAGGTTCAATCCCTGGCATCTCCAAAAAAGGGTCCAGGCAAATAGGTGTGAAAATCCTCAGCTTGAGACCCTGGAGAGCCGCTGCCAGTCTGAGAAGACAATACTGACTTTGATGGACCAAGGGTCTGATTCAGTAGAAGGCAGCTTCATATGTTCAACTTGCTACTTCACCAGACTGTATGTTCTCAAATAAATGGATTGATTTTGCAACAATATGATCCGTCTCTGTTTGAAGTTCCACGTCTTGACATGTGCAAGTCCTAATGTGAGCTGGCTCTCTGCTTTCCCTCTGCAACTCGGTTGGCAGGGCTCACCCTTTGGACGAGGGAGAATCTCATGCTAATTAGACGGGGAAGGAATTACAAACAGAAATGTGTTTCCCATTGCAATCAATGGAACTGAAGACGGAACATGATGTGAATGCGTGTAGAAGCCAAAATAACGAAAAAGAATGACGTTTCTAAAAAGGAAAGTGTCCCCAAAAGGGGGGAAAAAACACTTTTGTGCACATTGTCCTAAACGTATGTGATCATCTTGTTCTGAGTTAACATCTCTCAGTATTGCTTTGCTGAACAACCGAGATGTGTCCTCACTGAGATTTTTATGCAATTCCTACGCCCATGAGGATCCCTAGCTGAATTTTGCCTTGAGGGATAGCGAGATCTGGTCCAATGAAGCATGGCTTGGCTGGGAACCGCTTCCCTGGCGTCCAGACTTGACACTTAATCACTCATAAGAACAATGAAAGTGGCAGGGCCTCAAACGAGCTGCTCTCGGCCTCCTTCGAGAGGGAGGGTGACGTAAAAAATTTCCCAAAAGCTTGAATTCTTTTCTCCTTCCCTCCTTGCAGGTAGTTCAAATCCACACAACAAGCAGAAAACATTCCAGACTGATGAAGAAAATATTAATTTCACCAAGGCTCAGCTTTCAGGCTGCATTTCAGTCCTTCTGGTTAATTCTTGACAGTTAGCATGAACTAGAAAAGATGCAGAGGCCTACTCCTGGCCCATACAGTGCACCCCACTTACATACCATGTGGTGAGTCATTGCGGCCAATTGCTGTGGGCAGAGAAAACCGTTCAGCTCATGTGGGTGACATTCCCAACGGCACAAGTCTGCACGGCTGGAGTGTCGTGGGCTGCCATCACTGTAGTGGCATCCGATGAAAGGCAATGAGGAGTTCTATTTTACGAGCTTGGTATTAGTTGAAAGGCTGTGGAGAGGCAGGATTGCCATCTCTCAACCACATGGGCTTCTCACAGTGCCAAAAAGACCAGCTCTGTGGAAGTCCAAATGTCTCTACTATGTGCCACATCGATGAATCATTCCCTATGACGTTATGCTCCTCTCCCTTCTGCGGTCAACCTCTGTGCTCCCTCATTGGGTAGATTCCTGCTATCCCACATCTGGTAACAGCACCTGCTCCAGTTGTAACAGCACTGAGCATGGTCTTGGGGGCTTGCCGTGCACGGACCCACAGTGCCCACATATAATGACACTGTGCTTATTGCAATAACCGTTCGGCTTCAGAGGACTGTGCCTTGGTGCTCTGCCACCGGGATTGATTGAAATGGGTTTGTGTCAATGCGCTCAGTGTTGAGAGGAGTGCACTGTACTCTTTCAGAGAAGAAGAATTAAAGCTGAACATATATAGACCTTGCAGTCAGGTCAAAAGGAGAGTGCAAAACATGCCTTTGGTGGTTAACTTGCGAGCAATGAATATTCATTTTAGTATGAGAAATGCCAAGGGCAGTAAATTTGGATTTCTCCAACTCTTTTCTATCTTGCAATGATTTCTTAAAAGTTTGAAGATGGTCAGCAATAATATGTACGGTGCAAATAAATCTTCATTGCTCAGTTGAATTGAAATAAACCTTTTAAAGACTGACGAGACAGACGCGCAAAGATTCTGTTTGGCCTCCAGAATGGACCCATAAAGGTCCAGTGGAACATTCAGACGGTCAACATTTCATATCTCCTGCTTTTGTTTTTCTTTGGCAGCATTTTGCTCAATGGGAAATCAGTCTTTAAAAGGCTCTCAGTCTCAGCCCTCAGAGCTCATTACAATGAGGTTAGTTGTCTAGCACCCACTAACCTCCCTGGAGGAGTCTTTTGAGTTCTTCATCTTCAAGCAAATGACCTTCACCTTCCATCAGTTTGGTCACCTTGGTAACCTCTGATTGGATACATGTTTATGGCATGAAGTGGATTTATGTGAGACATTGAACAATGGCGGTCACAGTCCATTTAACAAGCATGCTTTACAAGTACACAACCCATCCGTCAGAGTCACAAGCATCGTGCCAAACATCGGATGGTTTTCATTAAAAGACAGCTATGGTTTCCTTGTGTTCCTGATGGACAGTATGCATCAGCAGTTTCGCTCAAAGAAGAACGAAAATATTAAGGCATCTGAGACAGATCACAAATTAGCAGGAGCCCCTAAATATACCTTTCACAAAACCTGAGTTCAAAGCACGGCATACTATGGAAACGGTAGGATACTTAATCCCATGTAACATATGATACAACTAATTTCCATAATGTGGATGCCGTTGGTAATTACAAGGCCATGTTGGCAGTCAGCCGTGCATCTGGTGGAGGCCCAAAAGAAACCACAGCTGGAACAGTGACTATATAGACAGTCACCAAATATGGTCATTATCAGCGTTCACTAACATAACCGCTTCGTTTAATATACTGTAATTGCCAGATACGTGTCTCTCAGCCAACCTTTTCTTATTGCCAACTAGCTCTACACTTTGGGCACGTTCCACGTTTGATGAATGTCAAATTCATATGCGATTACTGACAATCCCAGATATTTTGAGAATGTCTAATGGTCTGAGTCACCCCCTTCCCCCATAAATCCTGGTTGAGGAGACTGTGCATCCAGGGAATGTTTCTTTTCCCAGTAAGGGGCCCAAATTCCTATGACTTCCCTATAATAGTAATAAGCTGCGGCAGGAGAGGAGCAAGCTGAATGAGTGCATCATCTGCTTCTCTTCTCCACACTAATGTTTGCAGTCTGCTCCTGAGGAGGCCAGCTTTGACTCCCAAGGAGACCTGCCAGATACATCTACCCAGGTCTTGCACGATCATCAAGGCAGTGGTGGGATCAGAGTGGGGCAGGACCTTCATCGGGTTCCCCCATTGCCTGTCTGGTGTATGAAGCTTTGGTTGTGAATGAGAATGGCACTTTCTCGATCAGTTGGATCAGACTGGCCTCTGATTGGGTGCCCTGCATGAGGTCAGGGCAGGCTGCCTCTAGGCCACTCCAACCTTCTTCTTGCTGATACCCCTCCCTGCTTCTGGAGGTACATCACTAAAAGATGACAACCACATTCTGGGAATGTCTTGAAATTTTTCAATATCTACAAAATGTATCTGGGGCTATCAATATTCGTTTGCTGTTGACACCCACCCCAAAAATGAAGTGAGTAAATTATTTCATCTCCAACATTCATTGTAACACATATGTCTAGGCATTCTGAACATCTTGTTTCTTGGAAATTTGAATCTTGTTAAACCTCTCCCCATATCATAACCACGGCCAAGAGCTCAGATCTGTTTCTGTCCACACTTTGGTTTTTGTTGTCCATGTGGTAAACATTTTACAAAATGCTAACTGCTAAACAACAACACTATATCGTTATCTATCTTAAATCCATGATTATACCTCAGTGAAATGAATACTTTATCACAGGAAGTACTAACCTTCTTCCAGCAGTTTCTTAATGGTTTCCTCAGTATTTGCTCCTCCAGTTGCAGTGATTCGAGTATATTTCACTTCAGGACCTAAAGAGTAAAAAAATGTCAGTAGGCTGCAAACCAATCAAACGGCCAATCCTTAGAATTTCTCATATGTGCTTTTGGCTGTTGTGTTAAATACGATCGGATGCTTCTGTTTGAATTAGGGATTATAAAGAGTCCTAAACTGTCATGGGAGTAGGCCCCAGCTGAAGCCTTGACGTGGCACCTTGTGAAAAGTGGTATGCAGGGTGGGCCGGTGAAGAGATTCCAACAAAGACAACAATTAGGTTTGTGAAAGCAAGTGAACATGTGTCACAGAAGAAGTGACATGCTGTAGTTGACCCAAACACGGCCACTTTCCTCCAAAAGCTGCTTTTTCTATAGTTCCAGCAGGATTTGGTGGTGGGGGCTTGGGAACACCAACGACAGAGTAAACACGCAAACAACAAGCACATGAGATGTCCAGAATGAAAGCTGGGGACTCAACAGAAGACTTGACATAGGCAGGAAGGAACGAGGCTCCTCTCAACTATTTTCATGTGACACCTGAGGTCTCTCCTCAGGATCGGTTTGGATGGTCTGGGCAAGACTCCACTCCAGTTGCCCAGCAACCAAGCAAACGGCCCAGCGTCTGAATTAGGGAGAAGATGAAGAATCTGTGTATTCTTGACATGGTTTACCTTGAATAATCCTTTCTTCAGTCACTTGTTTTTCAGTCACTTCCACAGGACGGCCATCAATTATTCTCGTATATTTTTTAATTATAGGCTCTATAAAGACGGGTTTTTTTAAAAGTTAGAGACAAAATAACGGACAATTTTGACCTCTCCCTCCCTTGTAAGTCAGTCAGGCAAGGGAGTTTCTCTCCAGCACATGGGCCAAGAAAGTCAGTGTTAAAATTGTTAGATCCAAGGGGTTTCGTTCATACCGACTGTTAATGTATATGCGCCAGGGGCTCAAAGAAGAGGGCCAGTTTAATCTCATAGCACACCAATTTTGCCAAGACAAAGAATTCACAATGTAAAGTTGAGACCATTCTGTTTTAAAAAATCAGAATAAAATATGTAGGGTTTGTTTCTTTAAAAAAACAGTATTGAGCTTGTCATTTATTGAGATGCTGGAAATGGTTTTTGGACGCAGCTCCAAGAGCTGGGAATTCCAGCTCAATACACACGTTTGAGCTTGGGAAGAAATGGAAAGAGTTGGCAAAAGGGCTTTTCCGCATTTCATCTCACCTCTCCAAACTCAAAGAGCACGTGCGAGCAGAACGGAGAGGCAGGAATGCAGCATGCAAAGCCAAGGAGAACAAGACGGCAACAGCGACAACATTGCGTACAGGGGTGAAAAGAAGCAAAGGGTTTAAAAGAGAAATATTGTGGGGCAACACATCACAACAACACATGCTCAGAGCAAAACCAGCAGCTATTAGGACTCCTGCTCTTCTGCCTTGCAAAGAAATCGGAACTATGCCTCGCCTCCTGCAGACCATTCTGGTTAGCAGCATTCAGCCCATATGACATATTCACCTCCATGAATCACTTTAGTTACTGTCTCGCCTTCCCTGACCACTTTGAATTCTGGTTCCCCTTCAATCACTTTCGTGATCTTTGTAATGGATGGCACTGCAAAAGCATTATTTCAAAATGAGAAAGTGCATTATAAATATTCAAATACATCAGTGCAATATATATATATATATTCAAAATATCTACAATTAAAATGCTGCTCGGACGTAACAATGCCTAAGCCTCCTGGGATTTGTGCCGAAATGTTCAGAGTCATGAAGTAATGCTATGAGGCTGCTGCAGACAGAGACCAGTACAGAAGGTTTTGAGTTGGGGTGCCAGACAAATAGCAAGAAGAATCATTGATATATGTGCGCATTGGCATACATCAATGTAACTGTGGAATCTGATACATTTTATGTTCTGTAGGACTGCAGAAGTCGGAGAATCCATCAGAGGAAGAATGTCTGTTCCCAAGAACTGAAAGGGCAGCTCAAATTGTCGTGGCATCCCTTCCTGCGCTCTTGTTCCTCCAACTTGGCTCTTCTCCCACCTTAAGTGTCTCTTCCTCCAACAGAAGAGCCTCTTAAGTTGGAGGAAGGCTCCTCAGACCAAGGAAGAAATCAAACTTGAGACAAAAGGAAATAAATAAACAAACAAATGAGTAAACTTTGCTCAGAGGAGTGGTAGAATAACAGTAGGATCTATCCCATTGCCATTTTTTGGCTGCCATTTTGAATCCAATGGATATGCACTGACTACTGTCTGGAGACCAGTGCAATGGTGGACTGCATTCAAAATGGCAGCTCCAGAGGTGCCTTCTATGAGGAGTACAAGAACAAGCTTTCCCCAGTCTCAGACCAAACAAAAGAGCTCTTCAGAGTAGTTTTGAGAGGACTTGATTGGACTGGACTCTCTGGGATGTGTGATCCCGCCCCCCCCTCAAATTTATTTGATTGATTGATTCTTTCACATTTATATCCCACCCTTCCCAAACAGGCTCGGGGTGGGTCGCATCAGAGAAAAAACAATTCCAAAATAAAACAAAATATAAAATCAGCCAAACCAATTGACACTTAAAATTCAAGAATCACAGTTTCAGATGGCACCATTCAAAAACCTAAGTCCTGACTGAACAATGAATTAATAGAAAGATGATAGTGATCACAACAATCCTAATTGAGCCAGTATGTGGCAGGGAGGCCACAATGAGGGACGGGGAGGGACGGTGGCTCAGTGGTAGAGCATCTGCTTGGGAAGCAGAAGGTCCCAGGTTCAATCCCCGGCATCTCCAAAAAAGGGTCCAGGCAAATAGGTGTGAAAATCCTCAGCTCGAGACCCTGGAGAGCCGCTGCCAGTCTGAGAAGACAATACTGACTTTGATGGACCAAAGGTCTGATTCAAAGGCAGCTTCATATGTTCATAAGATCAATGATGGTTGCCTCAAATAAAGACCTGGTGGAACAGCTCAGTTTTACAGGCTCTGCAGACTTTCAGCAGGTTCTGCAGGGCCCAGATCACCAATGTGAGCTTGTTCCACCAGGCAGGTGGACACAGAAAGCCCTGGCCCTAGTGGAGGCCAGGTGGGCATCCTTTGGGCTAGGGACGATCAGGTGTATCTCCAGAGATCTACTTTTTTTTTAATAGATAAAGCACTGTGAAAGAAAATCGTCATTTCATATTATGGTTTCCTGATTTTGATCCAGTTCATAGATAGACGGTACAGAACTGCCAACAGTTGCTATTAATCCTTCCTGATCTTTGCCTACCGTTTCTTTTTGAACTTCCGTTTCTTTTTTTATTTGTAATAACACAAGCATTAATTAAGAAACCGAGGTGGAAAACCATGGGCAGACTCCATCTAAATGTAATTAATTCTGCAGATGCACTCCACTCTTCCATTGAACTCAACGGTACTTGAAGGATTTTGCCCTCCTTTTGTTTCTTTGAGTGCTTTTCTCCCCATGATTATCAACATCAAGGGACTCTACAGTAAACACACACATTAGTAGCTTGCAAGTGAACGAGGAAACACGACACCAGAATGGTTGGGAGCAGCATTTTGCATGTCCCAGGTCAGCTGCATACTTGGCATAGGGTTGCCAAGTCTAATTCAAGAAACAACTGGGGTCTTTGGGGGTGGAGCCAGGAGTCTTTGGGGGCAAAGCCAGGAACAAGGGTGTGACAAGCATCATTGAACTCCAAGGGAGTTCTGGCCATCACATTTAAAGGGACAGCACACTATTTAAAATGTCTTCCTTTCATAGGAAACAATGAAGGATAGGGGCACCTTCTTTTGGGGCTCATAGAATTGGACCCCCTGATCCAATTGTTTTGAAATGTGGGGGGGTAATTTGAGGAGAGGCACTAGATACTATACTGAAATTTGGTGCCTCTACCTCAAAACACAGCTCCCCCAGAGCCCCCGAAATCTCCAGATCAATTCCCCATTATACCCTATGAGAATCGATCTCCACATAGGGAATAAGGAAGTGCTCAGCAGACGTTTCCCTCCCCCCCCCCCCATTTCTGGCGACTCTGAAGCGAGGGAGTGGCCTCTCTACTCACGAGTTGCTGCCAACTTCTTCACAGCAACACAGACACCCCATCCCAAGAGGAAGCCTTTCAATCGGAGACTGGAGCCTCCGGAGGTGGAAAGGCACATGGTCCTCTGGGGGCAGGGTTTCCCCCCGCCGGCCAGCTGACTGGGGGCGGGAAGGAGCCTGGGAAAGCGGAAGAACCCCCGCTGGGACCTGGGGATTGGCAAGCCTATCTGGGCATGCTCGCCACAATATCCAGGCCTGAAGCCCACAGGCATCTTGAGCAATCCAGGCTGACTGTCCCACCTCACGACGTTTGGAGGAGGGAGGAATGCAGAGGGGAGGGCTTGCAGTAGCAGTTGGCCCTGCAGGAGCCCTGAGACCTTATCTCGTGGTTCCCCATAGAAGACAGAAAGCCGGGTTGACAACTCTGAGATGGGTCATGCCTAGAAATTTTGGGGGTGGAGCCTGAGGTGGGCAGGGTTTGTGGAGGAGACAGACCTCAGCGAGGTATAATGCTATTAAGCCCAGCCTCCCAAACAATCATTTTCTCCTGGGGAACTGATCTCTGTAATCTGGAGGTGAGCTGTAATTCCAGGAGATTTCCAAGTACCACATGGAGACTGGGAACCTTAACAACTGGATCTCTTTTGAAGGGGTCTGAAATTCAAAAGTATTCATTTTGAACTTCCATTTGGTTTCTTCAGGTTAATCTATTTTAAACTATCCCATTCTATCACTAAATCCCATGTTAGATGAAATGCTGGTGGCAACTGCGATTACGGTCTTTATTGTTGCCCCAGCTGGTACACATCTGTTGTTCTAGCACACTGCAGATGTTTTGGAGGTGTTTCCATGAACATTCACTCAAACCCTGCCATCGGTCACGAAAACAATCAAGCATTTTTACCTTCTTTCTCATAGCTGCTTTCAAATATTTTAATCTTGGGATCCACAACCTTAGTAATAATGCGGCTTGCTGAAAAGAACAGAAAGCGGAAGAAGGGAGAGAGATGTAATAAAACCTAACTAGCCTTTCTAAATGGGCTAGGGCGCTCTACTGTTGCTGAATGGGGTTTGTGAGAAAACAAAAGTCTAGGGAAGGGCAGACCAGGGAGGGTTTGTGGCTGCCTGGTGATCTATACAGCATCGTCTCATCACCTGACCACTGTGTGACAGTCCCTAACAATCCAAATCAGTCACAACAACATGGTCCCTTCGTAGTTCCCTGCCAAAAAATGGATTTGCCACATTAAAAAACAACACTTACTGTAAAATGTCCTTGGGATTTCTTCAAATCTGTAGCCTCTGACATACTGGGGAAGAAGGAAGATAAGTTAAATTCAGTGCGTATTTCCTTATTTCATTTATTTAAAAAATCAATGCTGCCTTTCCACTTCATCAGGGTCCCTAAGGCAACAAATGTAAAAAACATTAAAATGTTTGAACAATTAAAAGGGACATTTAAAATTACAGAAACGATCCAATAAAAACACACAAACAACACCAAAACCAAGGAAGAGGGCCAAGAATCATTAAGGGTGTGCCAAACAGGTGGGGTGGAAACTCGACATGGAACAGAGGGGTTTTGTTTTTTTTCATTATGCACTTCTGCTCCAAATGAGGCCCCTTCATTCATCATCCCAGATGCAGGACAAACACATTTTTTGACCTTCTAGGAAATGGATACAAATGGAAGACAGTCATTACAAGCCACAAAGAGATTATACCTTGATCTGAATGTACTTGATCAGTTTTTTCAAAATGGTTAGGAGCTCATCGCTTCCAACAGGCAAATCTACAATAAACATTAAAAAAAAAAAACGGTTAGAGAGAGCTCCCATAGACACAAATGCTGATGACTCGTAATGCCTATTTATTTAAGCTATCGTATCTTGAACATAGTTCCAGAGGATTACCATGTTGGTCTGCAGTAGAACAGCTAGATTGAAGTCGAGACACTTGTATTACGCCCATGAAACTGCCTTACTTAGAACCGAATGACTAGTCCATCAAAGTCAGCATTGCCTACTCAGACTGGCAGCCCCTCTCCAGGGTCTCAGGCTGAGGTCTTCGACATCACCTACTAACTGAACCTTTCAGCTAGAGATGCTGAGAATTGAACCTGGGACTTTCTGCATGCCAAGATGCTTTCCCGCTGAGCCTCTCCCTATTCGACAAAGGGGACTTTGGGTGCGTTCACACACACTAAATAATGTGCTTTGCAACGGGATTTTTACTGTGTAAGAATGGCAAAATCCACATGCATGTGGTCGCCACGTGAAAGCTCCCTTTGACACTCCAAAGCTTATACCTCAAAGATCCTGTTGATCTCTAAGGTGCTTCTGAACTCTAATTTAGCTCTATGACCCACAAGGAGAGGACAACACGATGGTTCCAGAGGGTAGCCACGTTGGGCTGCAGTAGAAGAGCTAGATTCAAATCCAGCAGATACCTGACAAAGGGACCTTGGATTCCCAAAACTTTATTCCTCAAATATCCTGTTGGTTTCTAAGGTGCTACAGAACCACTTTATTAATCAAGTGTTTTGGCTATTTTCTAGACCCGAATAACTGAAGAGGAGAGGAAAAGCACAGTAACAAACATTTCCAGGAAAGCACATTTCTTGCTTATACAAATAAGCATGAACATTGTTTTTTTTTTTTCAATTATTTTAGCCCTGAAGCAGTTTCTGCATTAACTATTTACTAAGGCATTCGCACAGACAGACATCCAGCACATCTGTCTGATACAGACTATTTAGCAAGTTTTCTGTTTAATGTCAGGTGTTTCTGCACAGGTTATTTGCCCCGGCTTCAATGCTGTTGGGGTGGAGTCCCCCCCCCCATTTCTCCACCATGTCATGGCACATTTGTGCACTGCCCCTCCCAAGCTGGTTTTACCTTCTTTTTGTTGATCTTTCTCAAGGGTGGAATTCCAGCAGGAGCTCCTTTGCATATTAAGCCACACACCCCTGATGTAGCCAGGCCTCCAAGAGCTTACAAGGCTCTTTTTTGTAAGCTCTTGGAGGAGTGGCTACATCAGGGGTGTGTGGCCCAATATGCAAAGGGGCTTCTGCTAGAATTCCACTCCTGATCTTTCTCAAATCTACTTTCCTTTGATATTTTGGGAAAGATTGCAGCAAAGCCTTGGTGCCCTCTGTGAGTCTGGATTTTCCTGGTCCTCCATGCATAGCAGTCGTTTCCCCTGGGGCAGTAATTTTCTTTCCCTACTGTAGAGGGTTTTTCTTTTCTAGTTTATTTAATCAGTGATTTACTAGTGTTATATTCATATCCCATTATACCATCAGGTTCTCTGAATTCCCAGCTTTCTTTCTTTTTTTTAAAGTAAGCTTTTTTTTTTTTCTTGCGGAGATATATGGGGAAAAGCCTATCTCCACAAAAAAGAATTGGGCTACAGACTTCTTGTTTAAATGAAAGCTGGGAGCTCTAAGAACCTCATGGGTGTCTTGGTATAATAGTACATTGATATAACGCTCTTAAATGGTCAGTTTTAAAAACCCAACACCATGTGGAAGCCCTGTCTTAGATGCACTGTGTTAGCAACCACGGAAGCAGCAGGGAAACTGTACAGGCCTGTCCCTGTGTGGAAAACACCATTAGCCGGACTCCATCCCTTTCCCAACGCTTTTGCGAGCGGCATATCCAGTTCTCGCTTTCCCATTTTATCCACACAAAAACGCTTCCGAGGTAGACGAGGCTGAGAGATGAGGACTGCCTCAGAGAGCTTTGTAACTTGTGGTGGGGATTTGACTCGGAACTCCTTGATCCCATGCTCTAACCACTGCCCCACGCTGCCTCCTGATGAAGGAACACGGGGCCGTTATGTCTGAATAAATGGTAACCTACCTGCAGGATACAGGAGCTTGTCTATGATGTGAATTACTCCGTTGGTTGCCATGAGATCAGATTCTTTTGATTTCAGTTCATTCACCAGAAGAGTATCGTTGACCTAAGCATTAAACAATAAAGAAAGTGAAAGGGGGAAAGTGTTTCCCCACTATGAAAATAGGTACTCTGGAACGAAGCATATTTCATTTGGGGAAGCCCTAGCCCAGCGTAGGGAAATCAGTCCTCAGGGAAAACAACAACAACAGTTGAGGAATTGGTGAGGGGGGCGGGGCAAGGTTGTCTCTTGTGCCTCCTCCTGTTTGGGATGTTCCTGTGAGGAGTTCTGATGAGCACAGTTGTCCTCAGTCTGATAATGATCCATCAGGGTTTCAGGTAGGCTTGCCAATCCCCAGGTTCGAGCAGGGGTTCTTCCGCTTTCCCAGGCTCCTTCCCGCCCCCAGTCAGCTGGCCGGTGGGGGAAGCTCCACCCCCAAAGCCACCATGTGACTTTCCTCCTCCGGAGGTTTCAGTCTCCGATTGGAAAGGCTTCCTCTTGGGATGGGGTGTCTGTGTTACTTTGAAGAAGTTGGCAGCAACTCGTGAGCAGAGAGGCCAATCCCTCGCTTCAGAGTCGCCAGAAACGAGGGGAGGGGACGTCTGCTGGGCACTTCATTGTTTCCTATGTGGAGATCGATTCTCATAGGGTATAATGGGGAATTGATGTGGAGATATCGGGGGCTCTGGGGGAGCTGTGTTTTGAGGTAGAGGCACCACACTTTTAGCATAGCATCTAGTGCCTCTCCCCAAAATATCCCCCAAGTTTCAAAATGATTGGATCAGGGGGTCCAATTCTATGAGCCCCAAAAGAAGGTGCCCCTATCCTTCATTATTTCCTATGGAAGGAAGGCATTTAAAAAGGTGTGCTGTCCCTTTAAATGTTATGGCCGGAACTCCCTTTGGAGTTCAATGATGCTTGTCACACCCTTGTTCCTGGCTCCACCCCCAAAGTCCCCAGATATTTCTTGAATTGGACTTGGCAACCCTCGTTTCAGGGCTATCATTGGTGGTGGAAAGAGCTGCCAGGACACAACCTGCTTAGGGCAGCCCTCTAGGGGTTTCAAAGCAAAAGACATTCAGAGGTGGCTTGCCATTGCCTGTGTCTGCACAACAACCCTAGGCTTCCTTGGTGGTCTCCCATTTAAGTATTAACCAAGGCCAGCCCTGAGAGCTGAAGATATTGGGGTAGCCTGGGCCATCCAGGTCAAGGCAAGAGATGTTCAGAGGTGGTTTGCCGTGGCCTTCCTCTGTGCAGTGACTTGGACTTCTTTGGAGGTCTCTCATTCAACTTCTAAGCGGGGCCAACCCTGCTTGACTTCGGAGATCTAACCAGATCGCTATATCCTGGGCCTCCAGGTCAGGAGGGGGGTTGTTCTTACAGGCTGTCAAATGGCAAAGGACTAGTCTCACTTCTCACCACTTTCAAGTACAGTTTGCCTCCCTGGATACTTTTGAGAATGTTGGTCACACCAGGTTCAAATCCGCTTCCAATGAAAACACCATGGGTCAGGTGATAAAGCAAAATGTTCCTGAGTGCATTGGTGTCACCTACAGAAGAAGAAGAAGATGTTGAATTTATATCCCGCCCTCCACTCCGAAGAGTCTCAGAGTGGCTCACAATCTCCTTTACCTTCCTCCCCCACAACAGACACCCTGTGAGGTAGATGAAGATATTGGATTTATATCCCGCCCTCCACTCCGAAGAGTCTCAGAGCGACTCACAATCTCCTTTCCCTTCCTCCCCCACAACAGACACCCTGTGAGGTAGGTGGGGTTGAGAGGACTCTCACAGCAGCTGCCCTTTTAAGGACAACCTCTGCCAGAGCTATGGCTAACCCAAGGCCATTCCAGCAGCTGCAAGTGGAGGAGTGGGGAATCAAACCCGGTTCTCCCAGATAAGAATCCGTTTATAATGTCAGATGCCCATTTGCCCACTTATGGTGGGAGATGCCCCAGATGGCCCTTGCCTCCTGATGCTCATCTGATTGGCTGGAAAAAACGGGGGAGGGGAACGGGGTGGAATTTCCCAGGAAGAAAAACGTGAAAGAAAAATAAGGTTTTGTCTACTTATAGGACGTTCTGACCATAGAGTTCTTGGTGGTTCCTAGAGCTATCTGGAACAATAGTAGCTCTAGGAAGCACAAGGAACTCTATGGTAAGATTACTATGGTCTTCTCCATGGACCCTGTTCTCACAATATAAGGCACTACAAGAAAATTTGCCAATTTACTGTGGCAAAAGCTTCCATAGGCCAGAACTCACTCTAACATGTCAAGTGATTACTTCAATGGGTGGAAAACATTGCCTGAATAGAAAATGAAGGGGTGGGGGCAGTGGCAGAGGTTCTCTCTGTGTTCAGGAATCTTGTCCCCCCCCCCCCCAATCCTTCCTTTTGTCCATATGTAACTATCCCCCCCCACCACCTTTATGATGAAATTTGTTCTGGGCTCTGATCCATGAAATTCCATATTCCACTAGTGGTGGTGGAAAGTGCCATAAAGTGACGCCATAGGGTTTCCAAGGCAACAGATGTTCAGAGGCGGGTTTCCATTGTCTTTCTCTGCATAGTGACCCCAGAGCTCTGTTTTGGTCTCCCTTCCAAATATTAACCCGGGTCGATCCTGCTTAGCTTCTGCAATCTGAAGAGATCAGGCTAGCCTGGGCCTTCCCGTCAGGGATGGTATTCCATTAACGTGAATATATGGCTTCCCCATACTTTTATTCGCATTCTATTCTAGTTGTTGCAACTGAGGAACACAAAACCCCTCTGGTATTTGTCAAAATAGAAGTGAGTTCTTCCCTGTGTGCAGTCCTAAAGACTGCAAATCTAGATGCCAAGGTGGCCAATGGACGCTCTGTGACAAATGACCCCGCACCACAGAGGAAGAAGAAGATATTTGATTTATATCCCGCTCTCCACTCTGAAGAGTTTCAGAGCGGCTCACAATCTCCTTTCCCTTCCTCCCCCACAACAGACACCCTGTGAGGTGGGTGGGGCTGAGAGGGCTCTCACAGCAGCTGCCCTTTCAAGGACAGAGTCTCAGAGCAGCCTACAATCCCCTTTACCTTCCTCCCCCACAACAGACATCCTGTGAGGTAAATGAAGATATTGGATTTATATCCTGCCCTCCACTCCAAAGAGTCTCAGAGCGGCTCACAATCTCCTTTACCTTCCTCCCCCACAACAGACACCCTGTGAGGTGGGTGGGGCTGGAGAGGGCTCTCACAGCAGCTGCCCTTTCAAGGACAGAGTCTCAGAGCGGCCTACAATCTCCTTTACCTTCTTCCCCCACAACAGACACCCTGTGAGGTGGGTGGGGCTGAGAGGGCTCTCACAACAGCTGCCCTTTCAAGGACAGAGTCTCAGAATGGCCTACAATCTCCTTTACCTTCCTCCCCCACAACAGACACCCTGTGAGGTGGGTGGGGCTGAGAGGGCTCTCACAGCAGCTGCCCTTTCAAGGACAGAGTCTCAGAGCAGCCTACAATCTCCTTTACCTTCCTCCCCCACAACAGACACCCTGTGAGGTGGGTGGGGCTGGAGAGGGCTCTCACAGCAGCTGCCCTTTCAAGGACAACTCCTGCTGACCCAAGGCCATTCCAGCAGGTGCAAGTGGGGGAGTGGGGAATCAAACCAGGTTCTCCCAGATAAGAGTCCGCGCACTTCACCACTACACCAAACTGGCTCTCCAAAGAGACCACAAGACCACAGAGGTCACAAGTTTTGCCAGTGCCAGCTGATATTTGCACAGAAAGCACTTTGGACATGTTCATTGTCCTCAATTTGATTTCCTCTCCCCCTTCGTGCAATCTACTTACTGATCAGGGTCTGTTTCTCTTGTTCAGTCAAGCCTTTGAAGGCATCATTGGTTGGGACAAACAGAGTCCAGCCTCCTTCCTGGGACAAAACCTCTTCCAAATCTGCAGCTTGCACTAGGCTCAGGAATGTGCTGGGAAAGGAGAAAACACAACAGGATAAATACCAGGCCATTCAGCAGTGCGATATCAAGCTTCTCTCGTTGTATCACTTGACAGCAAGGAGGCTGTCCCCCCACCCCCTTCTTTCCTCTGATTGATAAGGAAATGTATTGCCAATCCAGAGCCAAAAGAGCAATAAATCAATAAAGTAGTACATCAAACAAGGCAAGTTTTTAAGCAGCAAATACAGGGAATACAAAGATATATAGAGATCACATACAGATACTTTAATTTTTTAATCCTTTTTTCATCGTGGACAATGATGTTTTGAGTCTTCAAATTAAGATCTATGTCAGGGAAATAGGATCGGGACAATTAATATATCTAACCCACGGTGTCATCAAGTAGCTAACACCTGGCTCAATAAAACGAGAGTCCATTAGCGCCTTTAAGACTAACAAATATTTATTTAAAATCAGTTTTTAAGTTGCCCACGGGCTTTTATTTTGCTACAGCCGACTAACCCAGCTCTCCCTTTGCAATTAGCATTCAGATGCAGACAAACGTGAGTTACTTAATCCCTTGTTATCCTGTTCTTTAACACAGGTGGCGTTTAAAAGAAAGGACCCTAAAACGAAACCTACTTTATTGTTAGGGCAGACCTCCCCACAAACTTATATCACTTTCGGGTCACTTTAACAGTCCCGGCTTCCCTTTGACATTGCAGTTTTGAAGCAGCGGATAATTCTGGGTTTTGTCAAGTAATTGCCAAGAGATGCGAAAGAGGCTCAGGCCAGACTCATTTTGTGAGACCTCTATTGTCCTACTCAGGGTCACTCAAGACAGCGACTGAGACTTAGCGCTGTTATGGTCAGCCATCTTCAGGATATACATGGATCTCTTGGTCCTTATCAACAGAAAATTAAAACATTGAGACGTTGGGTCTTTTTCGGCTCAGTGCCAGAGAAAGGCGAGTCAGTATACGTTACCTACCATCCCCCCCCACTCCAAGATTTTTGTCATTTCGGACACACATGAGGCTTCCTTGTACCGAATCAGACCTTGGTCCATCAAAGTCAGCATTGTCTTCTCAGACCGGCAGCGACTCTCCAGGGTTTCAAGCAGAAGTCTTTCGCTTCACCTACAATCTGCCCCTTTTAACTGGAGATGCTGGGGACTGAATCTTGGGACCTTCTGCATGCCAAGCAGACGCTCTGCCACTGAGAACTCAGCCCCTTTTATTTAAAATTTACCATTTGTTTGAGACAAAGATAAGGTATGAACAGAGAGACTTCTAGGCTGCAAAAGGCCTTTGCTCTGTTCGATTGCATATGGTTGCCAACCTCCAGATGAGGCCTGGACGCCTCCCAGAATTACAATTGACCTCCAGATAAAAGAGATCAGTTCCTCTGGAGAAAGTGCTGCTTTGAAGGAGGTAGACTCTAGGACATAATACTCTGCTGAGGTTCCTCTCTTCCCTAAACCACATGCTCCCCAGGCTCCACCCCCCCCCCCAAATCTCCAGGTATTTCCCAAACCTGGAGATGGCAATTGTACTTTCAAGTGAGTTGCTTCCCATTATTCAGTCTGGCTTCCAAGCCACAGAGCTGGGCATGGATGTAAACCAGACAGATCAAGAGTTTGGGGCTTTTCTGTGAGTTGGGGGCGCACATCCTGCAGTGAACCAATGTTCCCTCGAAGCTGCAGAGTCTTGTGAGCAAAAATTCTACTTTGTGAGCTGCTGGTATTAAAGTTGCGAGCGACTGCATGAATGTGTGTGCTCTGGGGCCATCCTTCCTGAGCGAAGACAAAAATGCGTGAGCTGGAGACGAGAAGAAATCTGTGAGCTCGCTCATGCTAACTCAGCTTAGAGGGAACAACGCAGCCGACCCATCTGTCTTGAAGGTGGCAGTGCTGTGCTATATATTTTTACATGGTTATATACCTTACTGATACTATAACTAACTTGATTTTCATTGCCAAATATAAAGTATATGTGCAGTGTTTAGCATAGGGTAGAGCATATCAAAGCCAATGCATTAAGCATAAGAGCACAAGAGAAGCCATGTTGGATCAGGCCAATGGCCCATCCAGTCCAACACTCTGTGTCACATAAGAACATAAGAGAAGCCCTGTTGGATCAGGCCAGTGGCCCCTCCAGTCCAACACTCTGTGTCACACATTGGCCGAAAAAACCAGGTGCCGTCAGGAGGTAATTCAGTCGGGCCAGGACACTAGAAGCCCTCCCACTGTGCCCCCCCAGCACCAAGAATACAGAGCATCACTGCCCCAGACATAAGAGAAGCCATGTTGGATCAGGTCAATGGCCCAGAGCATTCCACCAGAGCAACCTGGCCTGAACGATCATATTCAGCAGAGTTCACTCAAAGAACAGTAGAAGTTGTAAAATGAACATACTTTCCACAGGGTGGCTTCCAAATATGTCGTATTCATCAAGAGGGCAGTTACATTTTATACACTTTGGAAAAAAAACAAAACACCCACAAAGATTGCTAGCGCTCTTCCTAAGGAGACTAAGAGGTCCCCAAAAAACAGTGAAGCGCTCAGAAAATATTTGTCGAACAAGAACTGAATATGAGCTTCCTTTCAGACAACGGGTTGGAGCGACTGCAAAATCTCCACTTGCTCTACGGGCTGCCTGTTCCGAAAGCTGAAACAGACACGCGCACAAAAACGACAACGGTCGCTTGCTCTGTCCAACATGCTGTATCCCTTCTTGCATTTCCACTCGTGCAAACTCTCGGGCAACCAATTCCGGAGTATCAGGGCATGAACCTATCTGCTTCTTCCTTCTCAAAATTGCTCCCCAAGTTACAATATGGGAGAGAGAGAAGACTGTTGCACAGGAGCTTGCACAATCCCTTCTGCAAGCAGAACGACGCTTTTTTCGTATTAGCATATCACTAGATCCACCCCTGTAGTTTGATTTCCACCCGCTGGTTTCACAGAAGAAGAGGAAATGAGTTCGGGCTGGGATCTACCATCTCCTTGAGCAAAATTCACACCTTTGATTTCAGTGGAACCAAATCCAAGTTGGTTAGCAGCCTAAAACCGCATAAGACATAGGGTGCTTTCACACAGGGACTGCTTGTCCGTGGATTTTCCCATCCCACACAGTGAAATTTAATAGCAAATTGCATTCAAATGGAATATTTAGTGTGTGTGAATGGACCCAGAGATAACCCTTGGAAAGGACTTTCCTGGAAGGAGGTGATAGAGGACATAAGAACATAAGAGAAGCCATGTTGGATCAGGCCAATGGCCCATCCAGTCCAACACTCTGTGTCACACAGTGGCAAAAAATTTTTATACATACACACACACTGTGGCTAATAGCCACTGATGGACCTCTGCTCCATATTTTTATCTAAACCCCTCTGGAAGGTGGCCATGCTTGTGGCCGCCACCACCTCCTGTGGCAGTGAATTCCACATGTTAATCGCCCTTTGGGTGAAGAAGTACTTCCTTTTATCCGTTTTAACCTGTCTGCTCAGCAATTTCATCGAATGCCCACGAGTTCTTGTATTGTGAGAAAGGGAGAAAAGTACTTCTTTCTCTACTTTCTCCATCCCATGCATTATCTTGTAAACCTCTTGAAATACAGTTCTGTCTACAAGTCATCTCTCCTTGGTTTTTTTTTTAAATAAAGTTGCAACCTGAAGTTGAGGACTACAGGTGATAGTTAACCATTAATTGGTTGGGGGTTTTTTTGCTGCCGATATATTTTATTGTATTTGTAAGCTGCCTGGATAGCCAGGTACAAAGAACAGTCTTTAAAATAATCCATATATAAATGAGAACAGGAAATCCGGGGGAGGGCAATGTATTCCCTCTGTCTTTTAAGCCATTCATGATACTCTGAAAGTAGATTTCGGTGCCTTCACTAGTTCTTGTTCTTGCTGCCTTGCCGCTGTGGGGAACAAAATCCCCAGGCTGTTGCCAGTGTTGTTCTCCAACTCATTGCCTTTTTGCGGTTGGCACAGGCAGTGGGGTCCTCGTCTGCCCTGGTATGCCAGCTCTGTGCTCTGCCCTGGTATGCCAGCTGAAAAGCCGTGTACTTAAAAGTTTGTGCCAGAGGGGAGCGGCATTCAATTTTGCAAAGGGATAACCGGGATAACAAATGCACAAATCACTAGGACTGAGGTCCCTGGACTCAAGTCGATGACTTGGAAACAGCTTCAGAGACTGTATCCAAGAACTTTGTCTTAATTGGATTCGGAGCCAGAGCCAATCAATTCTGGCCAACATTTGCGGCTGGAAACGGTGGAAGGGGAGAAATGACCCACCCCTCCTGCCCTGCTGTCCCTGGACAACATTATATGCCTGTGTGCAATCATGCGTTCAGCTTTGAGAAGCATGGGCACAACGTGACCTGATTCCAACTGAACTTGAGCTGCATTTTCCAAACCTGCCAAGGCGCCAAGGGTGAATCTTGAGGTGGTGTACATTTAGGGCCCTTTCACATATGCTGAGTAATGCACGTTCAATCTACTTCCGGTGCACTTTGTAACTGGATTTTACCAATCCAGCAGGGGTCTTCTTATTGCTTTTCAAAAAGAGGACGAGATAGGTTCACGGAGGATCAGCCTATCAATGGCTACTCGCCATGGTAACTGAGGGGAGCCTCCACATTCGGAGGCACTAAACCTGTGGATCCCAGAGCCAGGAAGCAACATCAGAGGAAGGCCTCAGCCTCTCTGCCCTGTTGCTGGCCCTTCCAAGGAACTGGTTGGCCCCTGTGTGAGACAGAATGCTGGACTAGATGGACCACTGGTCTGATCCAGCAGGGCTCTCCTTATAGTCCTTCGTTCTTACTGTGTGAAATGGCAAAACCCACTTACAAACAGTCCCTAAACTGCACTGGAAGTGGGTTCATAGAATCACAGAGTTGGAAGGGACCTCTAGGGTCATCTAGTCCAGCCCCCTGCACAATGCAGGAAACCCACAAACACTTCCCTCTAAATTCACAGGATCTTCATGGCTGTCAGATGGCCATCTAAGCCTCTGTTTAAAAACCTCCAAGGAAGGAGAGCCCCCCACCTCCCGAGGAAGCCTGTTCCACTGAGGAATCGCTCTAACAGTCAGGAAGTTCTTCCTAATGTTGAGCCGGAAACTCTTTTGATTTAATTTCAACCCTTTGGTTCTGGTCCTACCTTCCGGGGCCACAGAAAACAATTCCACACAATCCTCTATATGACAGCCCTTCAAGTACTTGAAGATGGTGGTCATATCAACTCTCAGCCGTCTCCTCTCCAGGCTAAACATCCCCAGCTCCATCCCCAGCTTACTATTGCCCCACTAAATTACTAATTGCCCATTAAAATAGTTTCTGAGCCCAGTTGACAATGTTATCCTCAAAGTGGCTGTCAAGAAATGTCTTTTATTTTAATATGAATTCCACTGCAAAACGCAGTGCAGAAATTCGGTCAGGATTTTCAGAACGAGAGCAGTTTTGATGCAATTTAGAAAAATCTGCCGTACCTGAATCGCTTATCAGATCGCAGCACTTCATACAGAGTTTTATCTGCTGGCTGGATAATCTCCCTGAAAACATGAATGAAGCCGTTCCTTCCCTCTTTGCTTCCTCGGATCATGCAGGAATTTTCAATACATACGGCCTAGTAATAAAATAAAATAAAACTATACAATTCAAACAAAGAAAGTGTAACTAATTTGCAGTGCAATCCTAAACATAGTAATACTTTTTAACACCCAGTGATTTGCAATGGGTTTTAAAGGGCGTAACTACCCTTTTAGTTTAGATTAGCACAAACTGAACCATGAAGCAAAATTATCACGTATTTTGCCCTGTATACGGTTCATAAACCAAAGTTCATGATGGATCTACCATCATGAACTTCCATGAACTTCTAAAGCAGTTTGTGGATGGTGTAGAAAGGTTTAAAGGGCCTCTGAGTCCCTTTAAACCCCTGCTTTCTGTTCCCAGTGAAAGTTGCAAAAACAGCTGAGCAGAGGGGAGGAGGCTCCCCATCTTTTGGGGAGCTTTCTACAAACCCTTTCAACAAAGTTTGAGGACCACAAACCATGAAACAGTTCCGTTCATAAATGAACCTCTCAATTCTATTTGTGGTTCGGCCACAAACCATGAACTAACATGAACCAAATTTTTCCAGTCCATGTCCATACCCCTAGGGATAACTCTGCTTAGGATAACACTGCTAGTTTCCTTGCAAACAATTTGCGTCAACTCTTTATGGAAACACGTCTAGATTGAAGGTCCTAAGGAAAAAGAACGTTACCTCTGTGTTTCATACAATTACTATAAGTATCATTTAAAAGATTCCTTCGGATAACCTTTAACCTAGAAGAAAGAGATCATGGAGGACCACTCAGCAGGTCTACTCAGAAGCAACTCCCATTGTCTACAATAGGACATACACCCAAGGAAGAGTTCTTGGGATTGTATCCCATACTTTATTTTTTGATCCACATAACCTTTACTCCAGAGTAGATACTATTTCATGTTTCACCAAATATCCTTACTGAGGACACATACATGGAAATAGAGACTAAACTTTTTGAGACGATGCTCCAATAAATCTAAATTTAGCCTTTCCAAATACATCTTTCTAAATTCCACCTTTCTAAATACATCTGAACTAATGGCCATAGAAGAGCAGAACTCTGGTCAGGATTGCACTGACATTACAAGGAAACATTTACTGTAAACTGTAAATAATTTCCAGAACAAGAAACAAAAACAATATTGACTGACCCCTCAGATGTTACTTGACCAATTCTACATAATGCAGGAAAGACTTTTAACGGAGACTGCTTTTTGAATTAAAAAGCAAATGTGGCAAGTACACGGATGCTAATTACCAAGCCCAACATATTTGAACTTCCATTATAAAATGAGAGAGATGAAAGTAAAAGGAAGGGAGAAACCCATCGTTATACAGAACTGGAAATGTAAAGGAAACCATTGGATCTGTTGAGAGTACAGAAACTGGTTTCTGATTTTTAAACAAAAAATTGAATATGGGAACACCCCCACAAAGCAGTTGTCATGAATCATTAATAAAGAATGCAAAAAAAGGGGGATAATCTCACGTATACAGGTTGCTGACTAGAAAGCGGTTATTCCTAAATAGTGAAACAATTTGAGATTTAGTATGGTGAGTTGCATCAATGACTACCTTTCAGATGCTAATTAATAAAATTAACAATACTAAAACGCAATCAGACTGTAATGCTTTTGAAAGCAATTTCGCTGCATGGGGGCTGATTGTAGTAACTGATGATCTTCACAATAATAAATCATCTGGATCTGGTGCTTTAACAAAAATTGTATATAGTTTCAAGGAAAATTTGGTGGTTCCAACAGTTAAGGAATCAGTACAGTGAAACACATCCTCATAATGTCATAAGAGGCCAAATTTGGTGAGCCGGTTTGGTGTAGTGGTTAAGTGTGCGGACTCTTATCTGGGAGAACCGGGTTTGATTCCCCACTCCTCCACTTGCACCTGCTAGCATGGCCTTGGGTCAGCCATAGCTCTGGCAGAGGTTGTCCTTGAAAGGGCAGCTGCTGTGAGAGCCCTCTCAGCCCCACCCACCTCACAGGGTGTCTGTTGTGGGGGAGGAAGGTAAAGGAGATTGTGAGCCGCTCTGAGACTCTTCGAAGTGGAGGGCGGGATATAAATCCAATATCTTCTTCTTCTTCTTCAAATTTGTACAGAGACTTCTCTGTTTATTCTGCCAAAAGGTATACTGATGTAGGAAACACAGCAGTTTGAAATAATATTCAGCCATTTTTAAAAACTTACAAGGAAAATGTTGGGACATATTCCAAATTATTGTATGACTGGAATGATTGTACTTATGATAATTGTAATTGCATTGTAATATCTGTTGATTGCTCAAGCCATTTTAATTAATTACTTTTTGGTACTGTTTACATATTCAGAAATCCTGGAGGGGGAAAAAAATGCCATAACATAAGTGAACAGAACAACATCAGGAAGATCACTGCCGTCCAAACCATGGAATGATCCAGGCAACTGGAACTGGTTTTAGATCGCTGTTTTAAATTATTGTATAATCTTATATTGTTTTAGATTGTATTTTATATTACTGTATAACCTAATTGTTTTAAACCCTATATTGTATAACTTATTGAAATGTTGTTAGCCGCCCTGAGCCTGCCTAGGCGGGGAGGGCGGGATATAAATAAAATTTATTATTATTATTATTATTATTATTCACTTACTGTGCGATACACAAACACTCTAAGTTTCTTTCCTCCCAGGGTCTCCAAGAACTGTCCGTTGTAGAGCTCATTCAGTCCAATTTTCACTTTCAAAATGTGGTTCTGAAGGATCAGTTTGAGAATTCTCTGGTCCATGGTTAAGGTGTCCTCTAAGAATTGAGACAGAGCAGAAGGTCTAAATTAGGTTCCCTTTCATGCCATACGTCAAGTTCTCACCTATTCATATTCTTGGCTTTCAGTGACTCAAATCAGTCAGTTGCCAGAATCAATCATTTTTCTCCATGTTGAACCTTCCAGTCATATCGCCAATGCCATTATCTGAGTTGTGCAATGGGTTGGAGTCCAACAAGATGCTAAGAAAGAAGCAACTTTCCCACCTCCATGCTCCACAGCCCTTCAATAAAGACATCATCCCGTGAAGTAACTAAGATGTCTCTAATAGGGACCTGGAGATGATGCTTAGGATGGAAAGGGTCTCTCTTGCTCTCTCTGTCTCTCTCATAAAAGGCCAGATTTAGTGACACAAGAAATCTCTGATGAGAGACGTTTTTGTTCTCTAATGAGAACATTTTTGTAATGTTCAAAGCAGCATGATGGAGCTGGTAATTCAACTGGGGGACTGGCACGTGGAGAGGGAAAGGGTATTCGAACCTTTTTGCTCCTATCTGGTTTCCCTGCTATAAATCACCCCCGTCTTGCTGTACCACCCACCCAATAGCAGAAGTGGAAGGATTTTGGTTTGGGGAAATGGCATGGGAAAACCTCCCACTCATAGAACCACTATCCCAATCAAATGACCAGCCCCATGGGATTCTGGGAAGGTCAAACAAGGAGGAGATCCATGGGCAGAAGCAAACAGGCAGCCCTTGAAGCACTTCTCCAAGGAGGGGCCCCTCCTCACCTCTTGGGAGAGGCTCAGGCTCTGGTCAGTGTAAGATGGGCCACCCTAAGTGGTGTGAGAGCCAAAAGATGGCTGCCTGAGAACCACTGTTGGTTCACAGGAACATACTACAGAGTTTGAGCCTCTCTACCAAAGAATTTCATTCTCTCTGTAGAGACTATTAGGCAATTTGTGGAGTTTTTAAACCCTCTGGTACATATGAACATATGAAGCTGCCTTCTACTGAATCAGACCCTCGGTCCATCAAAGTCAGTATTGTCTGTTCAGACTGGCAACGGCTCTCCAGGGTCCCAAGCTGAGATTTTTCACGCCTACTTGCCTGGACCCTTTTGAGTTGGAGATGCCGGGGATTGAACCTGGGACCTTCTGCTTCCCAAGCAGATGCTCTACCACTGAGACTTCATGTGGCTGTACTATAGTAGTGCCATCAGTTTTGCAAGAGCTCCCTACCAGAAAAGGCCCCGTTGACTGGAGCGAGCAGAGTGTATTCTTCTTCCGGCCTGAGAGACGCAGCGAGGCCCAGCTGTGCAACCAGGTCTGTGAAAGTGGCCTGTTGGGGACCACCCAGCTCTATCACCTGCTTTGCTAAAATTGAAACAAATAGGAAACATGTTAGTTTGATAACTCTGAAGCAAAGCTAATCTTCCCCCCCCCCCCTCGAAGATGCATTCTTTAACAGAGGAATGGGTCAGACCTAGATGCTGGTCTAGTGGAAACCTCTGAGAATTGACAGTCACCCAGGTGCCCACTCACCTGAGTCAGGAATCAGCACTTGGTCTACGAGATGAATGACGCCGTTGGTTGTCACAATGTCTTTTCGGTTGACCATTTTCACTCCGTTCACGGTCAGGCTTTCTCCATCACAGCCGACTTCAACTGTGTTCCCTTCCAGAGTCTCAAAGACGGCCCCACCCATGATAGCTTCAGAACACTGAAGAGTGTTCAAAACATGGAACTTCATCAGAGCTGAAGGGGAACGAGGAAAAAGAGACCTGAGTGGAGGCACTTAAAGTCCATCTGAGAAGCGTATGGCATTGCGGCTGGGGCGTATACTATTTCGAAAACGTGATGCCGTTAAATGCAACTCATTGAATGAAGTTTTCTTTTTCATTATTGCCAGTCTGAACAATCTGTGGCCCTATGTAAAGGATATACTTTGTGCAAGAGTTTTAGCACAGAGAACATAAAACACACCTAGGTTAAAAAAAAAAAACACAGCCAGACACTGGGATGTTCATGGTTATTCTTACTGTCCTGCTATGCATGTTCAACTAGCAGGCCTACTCTTGTGCAAGAGCCTCACAAGGATTACATGCCTTTGGATCATGGCTTTCACGCAGCAATGATCTGATAGGACTGCATCTATTTATTTGCATGTAGGAGGTGTCTTTCAACCCTAAAGTGTCCTCAGTTTGACTTATATCTAAACTTAAAACAATTAAAAGCTTCATTAAACAAATACCGATTTCCCACGATCCGCGCTGGAGTTACAGGAAGTGTCGCGGCTTTCGCGGAGCAAATGTAAACCGCTAAGACCCAGTTTACGTTTGCTACGCAAAAGCTGCGGCACTTCCTGTAACTCCGGCGCAGATAGTGGGAAATCTGACGGACGCTGCGCAGAGAACAGGAACGTGACCATGAGGTAAGCTGTGTGCGAAATCGGTCAAAATCATCTCAAACCACAAATTATAACAGAAAAACCTGGCAGGAAAATTCAGCAGTAGCAGTGGAAAATGCCAAGACAGGCCTCTTCAAAGGCCTGGTGTGGAAAAAGGCACCCGCCCCACACACACACAATTTCTGAATCACCAAAAGGAAGAGTCATAATAGGTTCTTGTCAGTAGCTTTGTCTTTGAGAAGCAGCTGTGTTTCTAACCTCATCATTCATATCAGCTCACAATAGGGATGCCAGCCTCCAGGTGGGAAATACAGCTCATCTCCAGACTGCAGAGATTAGTGTCCCCCCCCCCCGCCCCCCGGAGAAAACTGACACTGGAGGAAGGACTGTACTGAAGTCCCTCCCCTCCCCAGGCTCCGCCCCAAAATCTCTAGGAGTTTCCCAGCCTGGATCTAGCAACCTCCCCTCCCACATTCGATGCCGGTGACCAGGAAGGACTTGGGAAGTCTAGCATAGAATGATATTTAAGAGAGAGACCTCAGTAGAAGAAGAAGAAGAAGAAGAAGATATTGGATTTATATCCCGCCCTCCACTCCGAAGAGTCTCAGAGCGGCTCACAATCTCCTTTCCCTTCCTCCCCCACAACAGACACCCTGTGAGGTGGGTGGGGCTGAGAGGGCTCTCACAGCAGCTGCCCTTTCAAAGACAGAGTCTCAGAGCGGCTCACAATCTCCCTTACCTCCCCCCCCCCACAACAGACACCCTGTGAGGTAGATGAAGATATTAGATTTATATCCCGCCCTCCACTCTGAAGAGTCTCAGAATGGCTCACAATCTCCTTTCCCTTCCTCCCCCACAACAGACACCCTGTGAGGTGGGTGGGGCTAGAGAGGGCTCTCACAGCAGCTGCCCTTTCAAGGACAGAGTCTCAGAGCGGCTCACAATCTCCTTTACCTTCCTCCCCCACAACAGACACCCTGTGAGGTGGGTGGGGCTGGAGAGGGCTCTCACAGCAGCTGCCCTTTCAAGGACAACCTCTGCCAGAGCTATGGCTGACCCAAGGTCATGCTAGCAGGTACAAGTGGAGGAGTGGGGAATCAAACCCCTTTCTCCCAGATAAAAGTCCGCACACTTAACCACTACACCAAACTGCCAATCCCATAGAGTCCAAAGGGTCTCCATAGTCTGGAGATGAGCTGTATTACTGGGGGGTCCCCAGGTCCCTCCTGGAGGCTGGCATCCCTATCAGTGCGTAGCTCCCTTCTCCTTTCCTGCCACAATTTAGTCCTTTTTTCCCATGTGATCCTGAGAGAACTCTGCTCTGAAGCCTTTTTTCCCAATTTAATTTATTTCCCAACTCGGAAAAAAAATCTGAATTATAAACCAGAAGGGTGTGTGTGTGTAAAGAGGCCCACCCCGCCTCCATATTCTCCTCATCTGTCAGAGAACTTACTACTGTGTTGGACGCCTTGTGAAAGTTGACTTCCAGTGAGATGGGGTGGGGGCTGTGAGGTGACGATGGCATTTTGAGGTAACAAGACTAAAACAACTTGAGCAGGGTTGTTACTGGGACTCAAACATCTTCAAAACTCCTTTTGGGGGGAGAGGGTTAATTCCTAGTTAAGAATAGCTCATGTCCAGCTCATACAAGGAAGGTTGTCTATGGGACACTTCGCAACATGATTTTCAGACATCCTGTCGCCAGCGCTTAGCGCAACTCCCTTGATATCCTTTGTCCTTTTCCCGTAATTTGAAACGAGGGATAATGTCACTCCTACCCTCTGTTCTTTCTTAATGAGAAGGACAGATGTTAGGATCTGCAACATGAATAGTTCTAACTTGAGCGCTTTGTAATGCTTCTCATCCTCTGTCAACATTACAGGCGTTAAAATCCGCTGTAACTGTTTCGTTAGCTTGACTGGCTCAAGGCGTCCATAAATGCATTCAAGAGCCAAGGCTGAGTGGACATTAAATGCGTTTCATTGCTGTGGATTGCGTCCTATCCACAGGATATAAATCCAATAAACCTAAACCTAAAGCATTTGCTCACAGGTTCATAAGAACATAAGAGAAGCCATGTTAGATCAGGCCAATGGCCCATCCAGTCCAACACTCTGTGTCACACAGTGGCAAAAATTTTTTATATATACACACACACTGTGGCTAATAGCCACTGATGGACCTGTGCTCCATATTTTTATCTAAACCCCTCTTGAAGCTGGCTATGCTTGTGGCCGCCACCACCTCCTGTGGCAGTGAATTCCACATGTTAATCACCCTTTGGGTGAAGAAGTACTTCCTTTTATCCGTTTTAACCTGTCTGCTCAGCAATTTCATCGAATGCCCACGAGTTCTTGTATTGTGAGAAAGGGAGAAAAGTATTTCTTTCTCTACTTTCTCCATCCCATGCATTATCTTGTAAACCTCTATCATGTCACCCCGCAGTCGACGCTTCTCCAAGCTAAAGAGCCCCAAGCGTTTCAACCTTTCTTCATAGGGAAAGTGTTCCAGCCCTTTAATCATTCTAGTTGCCCTTTTCTGGACTTTCTCCAATGCTATAATATCCTTTTTGAGGTGCTGCGACCAGAACTGCACACAGTACTCCAAATGAGACCGCACCATCGATTTATACAGGGGCATTATGATACTGCCTGATTTGTTTTCAATTCCCTTCCTAATAATTCCCAGCATGGCATTGGCCTTTTTTTTATTGCAAACGCACACTGTCTGGACATTTTCAGTGAGTTACCTACCACGACCCCAAGATCTCTCTCTTGGTCAGTCTCTGCCAGTTCACACCCCATCAACTTGTATTTGTAGCTGGGATTCTTGGCCCCAATGTGCGTTACTTTGCACGTGGCCACAGGTCAGTTCAAGTGGTGCCATTGATTTAACTGAAATAGTTTAAAAGTAGAAATACTTAAATCCTGCTTGGGGGAGGGAGGGAGGGAAAACTGTGTGGTTTTTGTCTCTGTTTGAGGACATGCATGATAGCATTGTTGATTTTCAATGGTGTGGGACCTGCACATGATGGGACCATAGGCATGATTAATCCAAACCCTGAAGGTGCATCATCACCAGCTATCTAGCCTCTTGTCATCTATTTATTCGTTTACTTATTTATTCCTCACCTTTCATCCCAGCGGGGGCCCTAGGTGGTTTAGATCGTTTCCCTCTTCTCCATTTTACCTTCACAACAACCCTGTAAGGTAGGTGAGGCTGAGAAGGTGCGGCTGGTCCAAGGTCACTCAACAAACTTCCATGGCAGAAGCGGGGTTCAAACCCAGTTCTCCCAGATCCTAGCCTGACGCTTTAACCCCTGTGCCACACTCGTTGTCATGATGAGATGCAGAACTGCTCAAAATGCTGTCGGCGAGCGCACCGCCGAGGTGATCTGGACACACGGTAGCCCATTGCAAACAAGGAACGTTCACAGGTCAGCTCCCCTGTTTTGGAGACATCCCAGCATCCCTGCTTTTTTCTTTGACTTGGCATTTCTCGGAATTACCTTCAGAAGCCACCTTGTCACTCATGATCCTTTCCAGCACGCCACGAGGAAGTTTTGCAAAAGCGTCATTGGTGGGAGCGAAGAGCGTGTAATGGCCGGGCTGCCCAAGAGTGTCCATCACACCTGATGCAATGGCCGCAGCCTAAGAAAGAAAGGGGAGATGAGAGCATCGGACATTATGTCATTCCTCTCTCTTAGAAGAAGAAGATATTGGATTTATATCCCACCCTCCACTCTGAAGAGTCTCTGAGCGGCTCACAATCTCCTTTACCTTCCTCCCCCACAACAGACACCCTGTGAGGTGGGTGGGGCTCAGAGGGCTCTCACAGCAGCTACCCTTTCAAGGACAGAGTCTCAAAGCAGCCTACAATCTCCTTTTCCTTCCTCCCCCACAACAGACACCCTGTGAGGTGGGTGGGGCTGAGAGGGCTCTCACAGCAGCTGCCCTTTCAAGGACAGAGTCTCAAAGCAGCCTACAATCTCCTTTCCCTTCCTCCCCCACAACAGACACCCTGTGAGGTGGGTGGGGCTGAGAGGACTCTCACAGCAGCTGCCCTTTCAAGTACAGAGTCTCTGAGCGCCCTACAATCTCCTTTCCCTTCCTCCCCCACAACAGACACCCTGTGAGGTAGGTGGGGCTGATAGGGCTCTCACAGCAGCTGCCCTTTCAAGGACAGAGTCTCAGAGCGGCTCACAATCTCCTTTACCTTCCTCCCCCACAACAGACACCCTGTGAGGTGGGTGGGGCTGAGAGGGCTCTCACAGCAGCTGCCCTTTCAAGGACAGAGTCTCAGAGCGGCTCTCAATCTCCTTTCCCTTCCTCCCCCACAACAGACACCCTGTGAGGCGGGTGGGGCTGAGAGGGCTCTCACAGCAGCTGCCCTTTCAAGGACAACCTCTGCTAGAGCTATGGCTGACCCAAGGCCATTCCAACAGGTGCAAGTGGAGGAGTGGGGAATCAAACCCGGTTCTCCCAGGTAAGAGTCCACACACTTAACCACTACACCAAATTGGCTCTTAGGGGCAGCGTCTTGTGGAGATCAGTGGAAGGAGAATGCAAGAAAGTTCCCATCTGCCAATGAAAAATTTCATCTGGTCCCAACCTAGTGAAAGCACACCAGCCAGAGGTGGAGCTGACCCCTGCAGTCACGGCAGCCTCTCTGTCCCCATTTAGAACATCTGGAAAGGACAGCTGTCGCACTCCCATTCCGACCTAGCTTTTTGCTCTGTCCTGCCAGACTGGATCAAGGAATAACTGCCAGATCATCGTGCTTGTGGCATTCAAATTAAGGGTGTTTTTTTTTTCCACATCACAAACTTTAAAAATTAGTTTTCATGTACAGTTCCTATTCACATAAATTTGTGGCTGCTCTCGTGATTTAAGTGAGTGTAGACTTCCATTTCGAGAACTGGTTTTCTTGCAGCAGCTCGCCCGAAATCATGTCTGTTCGGTGTTCACTGAACAGCTGTGATAAGATCGTAAGAGAGAGGGGGAAAATGAACCTGCTTGAATTTCTCAGGAAGTCTCACAACGCTTCAGACCACAGCATTTCAAAGAGAAGAGGAGGAGGATATTGGCTTTATACCCTGCCGTTCCCTCAGAGCCGCTTGCAATCTCCTTGCCTTCCCCTCCTCACAACAGACACCCTGTGAGGCAGGTAGGGCTGAGAGGACTCTCGGAGAACTGCTCTTGAGAGAACAGCTCTGAGAGAACTGTGACTGACCCAAGGTCACCAAGCAGGTGCACGTGGAGGAGAAGTGGGATTCAAACCCAGTTCTCCTGATTACAGACCACCACACTTAACCAGTACACCAAACTTGGGAATGGAGCCTGGGAAGGGAAGGGACCTCATTGGGGCTTAATGCCACAGACTCCACCCTCCACAGCTGACATTTTCTCCAAGGTAACTGATCTCTGTATCTCGTAGACCAGCTGCAATTCCAGGAGATCTCCAGGCCCCTCATGAAGGCTGCCAAACCTCCCCCCCCACCATTCCATTGGGCTCCTGCCAGTTTTTTATATCACCTTCCTTGTTGCTGACGCATGGCTGAAGGGAAAGACAGTGAGGTCTGGGTGCAACTCACCTCCAAGCATAACCTGTAGACAGCCAGCCCGGTGTAGTGGTTAAATGCGCAGACTCTTATCTGGGGGAACCAGGTTTGATTCTAGGGTTGCCAAGTCCAATTCAAGAAATATCTGGGGACTCTGGAGGTGGAGCCAGGAGACTTCGGGGGTGGAGCCAGGAGACACTGGGGGCAGAGCCAGGAGCATAGTTGAACTCCAAGAGAGTTCTGGCCATCACATTTAAAGGGACAGCACACCTTTTTAAATGCCTTCCTTCCATAGGAACTAATGAAGGATAGGAGCGCCTTCTTTTGGGGCTCATAGAATTGGACCCGTGCTCCAATCATTTTGAAACCTGGGGGGGTATTTTGGGGAGAGGCACTAGATGCTATATGGAAAATTTGGTGCCTCTACCTCAAAAAACAGCCCCCCCAGAGCTCCCGATACCTCCAGATCAATCCCCCATTATACTCTATGAGAATCGATCTCCACATAGGGAATAACGAAGTGCCCAGCACACATTTCTCCCATCCCTTTCTGGCGACTCTGAAGCGAGGGATTGGCCTCTCTACTCACGAGTTGCTGCCAACTTCTTCAAAGTAACACAGACACCCCATCCCAAGAGGAAGCCTTTCAAACGGAGACTGAAGCCTCCATCCCAAGAGGAAGCCTTTCATTCGGAGACTGAAGCCTCCGGAGGTGGAAAGTCATATGGTGGCTGTGGGGGGCGGGGCTTCCCCCCTCCGGGCAGCTGACTGGGAGTGGGAAGGAGCCTGGGAAAGCAGAAGAACCCCCGCTGGGACTTGGGGATTGGCAAGCCTATTTGATTCCTCACTCCTCCACATGCACCTGCTGGAATGACCTTGGGTCAGTCATAACTCTGTCAGAGGCTGTTCTGGAAAGAGCAGTTTTTGTCAGAGCTCTCAGCCCCACTTACCTCACAGGGGACTGTTGTGGGGACTGAAAGGGAAAGGAGACTGGAAACCGCTCTGAGACTCCTTTGGGTCTTAAAGGGCAGGGTATAAACCACATCTCTTCTTCTAGTTTGGCCTTGCTGCTCTCATTGGTGGACTGTTCCTGCTTCCCTAATGCCAGAGTTGGCAAGCTTCAAAGTACATTTAACAGGCCCACTAATCAAGGTCTGTCAGTGCAAATAAGCAAAAGGCGTCCGCTAAGTTAAACAAGAAACCCTGTTTTAACTGAGATTAGTGCTAATCTAAAACTGGGCTGTGCTTTTGCATTTTTTGGCTAAAAATATATCAGCTGTTCAATGTATTCAGTTCATTAGTGAATTCCTGAAGATACCTTACGCAGCAAGACCATCACCCGCCCACCTACTCTGTTGAGTCATCTGGTGACGCGGTTGAGAGGAAAAGATCCTCAGCACTGGACATCAAAAGAATCCATGCGCACAGCATCGCCAAGGTTGCTTGGGAATCAGGACTGGGAGGGTGGATCTTATTCCCCAGTTCAATGTCACCACCAGCGGCTCAACAGCCACAGAAACCCCTATCGGGACAGGGTTTTTGACAGGCTCACCCTTATTTGTCTAGCAGCATCCTGGATAGAAAAAGGAGTTTTCTGCAAGGAACTGCAGCGTCCTCAGTTTTACAGCCATTTGTAAACTTCCTGGGGTGCCAATATCGCTTGGAAACCAGGGTAGAAATGCTCTAAACAAACTGGAATCACCACGTGTATCACGACATTCACTAGAGCTGAAACAGCCCCCTCCCCCCCATTTCATCGTAGGTTATGAAGAGGGCTATCCTCTAGCAGTGATTTCTCAGAGGGGCCTGATTCAGTCTCACTGGGAGTTGAATCTGCACTGTCTGCTTCTGCCCAGCATCGTTTCTTTCACTTCCTCTGTACAATGCAGAGTAAGGACGAGGAACCGCAGCCCTCACTCTGATTTGGCTTCACGAGACACTTGAAGGTCACCAATCAAATCTGGCTGTGCAATGATGTCAGAGAGCCAGGATGACTCCCTCCTCCCATCACATCACGTAGCCAGTTTATTCTTAGTTCATTGCTCTGTTCATACAGTAATTGCCTCCTCTTACATTTAAGGACACAGCTTTCCTGCGTTCATAAAACCGATGTTGAAATGTCACTTACTCTGAGAGATGAGAGGTCGTCTTCTGCCTCAATGACATCTTGAATGGTATTTCCAACGGGGGTCAGCACGCGGTCAATAACGTGGACCACACCATTTGTGGCAATCTGGTTGCCATGGATGATTCTGGCACAGTTGACAGTAACAACCTGTGTTTGAAGAAATGTGCAGGGGAATATTGAGCACAAAGCTTGCTATAAACTCGGCCCTGCGTCATTTGCTGCTGGCAGCAGAGGAGTACCTAGAATCACATGTTTCATGTATTTCTCCATTTGTCGTATTCGTACAACTTGTTTACGAGACATCATATGAACATATGAAGCTGCCTTATACTGAATCAGACCCTTGGTCCATCAAAGTCAGTATTGTCTACTCAGGCTGGCAGCGGCTCTCCAGGGTCTCAAGCTGAGGTTTTTCACACCTATTTGCCTGGACCCTTTTTTGGAGATGCCGGGGATTGAACCTGGGACCTTCTGCTTCCCAAGCAGATGCTCTACCACTGAGCCACTGTCCCTCCCCCAAGATTATGAACATATGAAGTTGCCTTATACTGAATCAGACCCTGGGTCCATCAAAGTCAGTCTTGTCTTCTCAGACTGGCAGCGGCTCTCCAGGGTCTCAAGCTGAGGTTTTTCACACCTATTTGCCTGGACCCTTTTTTGGAGATGCCAGGGAGGGATTGAACCTGGGACCTTCTGCTTCCCAAGCAGATGCTCTACCACTGAGCCACCGTCCCTGTGTGCCTCTTATGTTAAGCGAGTCTGGCCATCCCTGCCTTAGGTTTTTTTGCAACAGGCAGATGCAAACACCCCGGAACTCTTCACTCATGAGATGTCTGCCATTAAATATTCTGGTTCATGGAATCACAAATGCTCAAATCTACCGCTAATTGTCTCTCTCTCTACCTATCCACAACATCTCTCTCTCTCTCTCTCTCTCTCTCTCCCTATCCACTCCTTCAAATATATTACACAACTCTAGACAATTTCATTTATCCTTGCAGGTTAGAAAATGACTGCATCTGTAGAAATATATTTGATATATTTGAACATTTCTACATCAGCCATGTATGTGCACTGTCCTTGTGCATATATTTTATAAACATCCCAACTGGGTCCCATTTTGCACGGATCTTCCTAATTGTTGATCACATTACATAGGCTTAAACTTCCATTTCATAGACCTGTGGTGTTGATGACAACCATGGCTGGGCTGTTTGTTAGGTGAAAGGGCAACAAAGACTTTGCACATCATGGGGAATTATAAGTAACTGTGTGAATTCCAGGATTTAGAAAAACTGAAATTCTGGTTCTTTTCAAAGCCTTTATAACAGGAATGACCAAACTCGATTAATGTAAGAGCCACATAGAATAACAGTCAGATGTTTGAGAGTCACAAGGAAGGAAGGAAGGAAGGAAGGAAGGAAGGAAGGAAGGAAGGAAGGAAGGAAGGAAGGAAGGAAGGAAGGAAGGAAGGAAGGAAGGAAGGAAGGAAGGAAGGAAAATAGAGAGAGATGTGGAAAGAAAGCAACTTTAACTTTGAAGGCACCCTCCAAGCTGTCAGCTGGCTTGGCTTGAAGAGGTGGTTTAAAGAGAGAAATGCCTTCTCCAAGCCAGCTGACTGGGGAGGGGGGGCTTTGAGAGAGCCACATGTGTGAAAGAGCCATATGTGGCTCCCGAGCCATAGTTTGGCCACCTCTGCTTTATAGCATAGGAACATGAGAGACGCCATGTTGGATCAGGCCAATGGCCTATCCAGTCCAACACTCTGTGTCACACAGTGGCCAATATATGTGTGTGTGTACACACACACACATATATATATACACACACACGCACTGTGGCTAATAGCCACTGATGGTCCTCTGCTCCATATTTTTATCCAATCATCTCTTAAAGCTGGCTATGCTTGTAGCTGCCACCACCTCCTGTGGCAGTGAATTCCACATGTTAATCACCCACTGGGTGAAGAAGTACTTCCTTTTAACTGTTTTAACCTGGCTGCTCAGCAATTTCATCGAATGCCCACGAGTTCTTGTATTGTGAGAAAGGGAGAAAAGTACTTCTTTCTCTACTTTCTCATCCCATGCATCATCTTGTCAACCTCTATCATGTCACCCCGCAGTCGACACTTCTCCAAGCTAAAGAGCCCCAAGCGTTTTAACCTTTCTTCATAGGGAAAGTGTTCCAGCCCTTTAATCATTCTAGTTGCCCTTTTATGACAATTTTATTGCAATTTTAAAGTTTTAACTAGTATGATATGGTTGCCTTTATCTGCTGCTGTACACTACCCCGGGGCCTGTTTACAGGGAATTGGGAGGTATGAAAATTAATTAAATACATCAATAGTATAGAATAGAGAACTAGCTGCTCTAGCACACGTTGACGCAGATGAGGAAATACATCTCGAAACTTACACCATTGGGATAGTGATTGATATGCAGCTTTTGGTTGTTATACATGGATACCACCGTCAGGCCGTTCCTGAGGTCCTTCGTCAGTAGGCGCTTGTTCACCATGTGGTTATGGAGGGCATTGTACAGCTCAATGTTGACATTTTCAATCAGGCCGCTGTGGATTTCCTGGGAAGAGAGATCCAGTTAGGTTTCCCATCAAAAATTTGTTCAGTCAGTCACACTTTTCTAGCACCAAGATTCTGGCATTTGTGAACATCTATATTCTCTCTCAAAGAGCCCCGTAGTGCGGAGAGGGAAGCTGCAGTATTGCAGTCCAAGCTCTGCTCACAACCTGAGTTCGGTCCCAGCAGAAGCTGGGTTCAGGTGGCCGGCTCAAAATTGGCTCAGGCTTCCATCCTTCTGTGGTCGGTACAATGCGTATCCAGCATGCTGGGGAGGGGGGGCAGGCGGTAAAGTGTAGATGACTAGGGAAAGCATTGGCAAGCCACCCCGTAAAAAGTCTGCCGTGGAAACATTGTGATGTGACGTCACCCCAGAATCAGAAACAACTGCTGCTTGAACAGGGGACTACCTTTACTTTTACATTCAATCTCAGAAGCCAGAATTGGTCATTTTAGCTTTTCAGAGGGAATAGATATAGATATAGATATACACACACATATATTCACAAGCTGATGGACATTAGATTCAGGATGGACAAAAGAAAATTCTTCTTAACTAAACTTTAAGTGATTAAATACTTTTTTTCTTTACTCAAACACTGCTTCACTCAGTTTTATGCGACTAAAATGTGGAATGTGCTGCCGGAGGATGTAGCGATGGACACAGGCATAAACAGCTTTAGAAGGGGGTCAGACAGATTCATGGAGGATAAGTCTATAGGTGGCTACTAGCCATAGTGGCTAAAGTAGGGTTGCCAAGTCCAATTCAAGAAATATCTGGGGACTTTGGGGGTGGAGCCAGGAGACATTAGGGGTGGAGCCAAGATCAAGGCTGTGACAAGCATCATTGAACTCCAAAGGGAGTTCTGGCCATCACATTTAAAGGGACGGCATACCTTTTCAATGCCTTCCTTCCATAGGAAATAATGAAGGATAGAGGCACCTTCTTTTGGGGCTCATAGAATTGGACTCCCTGGTCCAATCGTTTTGAAACTTGGGGGGTATTTTTGGAAGAGGCCTTAGATGCTGTACTGAAAATTTGGTGCCTCTACCCCCCAAAACAGCCCCCCCCAGAGTCCCAGATACCCGCGGATCAATTCTCTATTATTTTCTATGGGAATAAATCTCCCTAGGGAATAACAGAGTTCCCAGCAGACATTTCACTCCCCTCCCCCCTGCTTTCTGACGACCCTGAAGCAGGGGGAGGGCCTCCAAACCAGGGGATCCCCTGCCCCCACCTGGGGATTGGCAACCCTAGGCTAAAGGGAGCCTCCCTGTTCAGAAGCAAGTAGGCCTCTGAATCCCAGTGCCAGGAGGGAAGGCCTCAGCCTCTGTCGTTGGCCCTCTGGTGTGAGACAGGATGATGGCCTAGACGGAGCACTGCACTGACCCAGCAGGGCTCTTCTGATATTCTTAAATAAGAACACTTGGTGCCTGCCAAGTGTTTTTAGAAAGTGGGCAGAGCCAGGTAAAGGCTTTTGCCCAGCGAGGCTTCTGATTGGCTGCTGGATATTCGATTGGCTGTGCAGAGTTTCTAAAATGTTGCTGTGGCAGCAGTGCCCTCACAGCACACGGATTTTACTGTGCAGCCAAAGGTAAGCTGCAGCAACCATTTTGTGGCTGTGCCCACCATGTCGTGCCAGCATTCCAAAGATGCCCCAGGCAGGCTCCAAACTGCCGGGAACCCCTGTGCTAGTGAGAGGGTGAACTAGTGCTCATAAAGTTGTCCTTCTCTGGATTGTCTCTCATTTTCTCCAAATGCTTGTAAAGCCTGATGGTTGAAAACTGAGCGCAATATTGCAACTGAAGCTTAAACAGCTATTTATATGTTTAAATAAATAATTAACAAGGTTTAGTTTGGTTACCTGACCCCTGGGCTTGGTTCAGTTGCTCAGTATAATTAAGTAATGTCAGGGCTCTTTTTGAGCAGGAACGCACTTCTGGCTGGCTTGGTGTCAGGGGGTGTGGCCTAATATGCAAATGAGTTCCTTCTGGACCTTTTTTCCTACAAAACCCTCCGTGAGCGCTGTCAAATTACAGTCAATTTACGGTGATCTCTCAAGGGATTTTCAAGGTAAGAGATTAGGATTGCCAAGTCCAATTCAAGAAATATCTGGGGACTTTGGGGGTGGAGCCAGGAGACTTGGGGATGGAGCCAGGAGACATTGGGGGCGGAGCCAAGATCAAGGCTGTGACAAGCATAATTGAACTCCAAAGGGAGTTCTGGCCAACAAATTTAAAGGGACGGAGAGCCAGTTTGGTGTAATGGTTAAGTGTGTGGACTCTTATCTGGGAGAACCGGGTTTGATTCCCCACTCCTCCACTTGCAGCTGCTAGCATGGCCTTGGGTCAGCCATAGCCCTGGCAGAGGTTGTCCTTGAAAGGGCAGCTGCTGTGAGAGCCCTCTCCAGCCCCACCCACCTCACAGGGTGTCTGTTGCGGGGGAGGAAGGGAAAGGAGATTGTGAGCCGCTCTGAGACTCTTTGGAGTGGAGGGCGGGATATAAATCCAATATCTTCTTCTTTTCAATTCCTTCCTTCCATAGGAAATAATGAAGGATAGGGGCACCTTCTTTTGGGGCTCATGGAATTGGACCCCCTGGTCCAATCTTTTTGAAACTTGGGGGGTATTTTGGGGAGAGGCACTAGATGCTATACTGAAAATTTGGTGCCTCTACCCCAAAAAACAGCCCCCCCCAGAGCCCCAGATACCCGCCGATCAATTCTCCATGATTTTCTATGGGAATAAATCTCCCTAGGGAATAACAGAGTACCAGCAGACATTTCCCTCCCCTCCCCCCGCTTTCTGACGACCCTGAAGCGGGGGGGGGGGGGGCTCCAAACCGGGGGATCCCCTGCCCCCACCTGGGGATTGGCAACCCTATAAGAGATGTTCAGAATGGTTTGCCATTGCCCGCCTCTTCAGCCCACCCTGGATTTCCTTGGGGGTCTCCCGCCCAAGTACTAACCAGGATTAACCAGGGAAGCTGTTTAGCTTCCAAGTTCTGATGAGCTCAGACGAGTCCAAGATGTTTTATTAGGACAGTTACAAACCCAGCTTTCTGCCCTCTTGGTCTTAAAATACACCCACAACCCTAACCATTGGTAAACGTGTGTGCTGAAAGTGCCCTCCAGCCACAGCTGATTTATGGCAACCCCGCAAGGCAAGAGACATCCAAAGGTGCCTCCCTCCATGTCACGACCATGGTCTTCCAGATCCTGGCCAGGTCCAACCCTACTTAGCTACCAGGTTCTGACAATATTGGGCCAACCTGACTTATCCAGGTCAGGGGCAAACGTGCAGCGTTTTCCTCAACCCAACACATTCGATACCAAAGTCCAGCTGCTATTTCAGAGTGGTTCTAAACACTGTATTCAGCAGCTGGATTTTCCTTTGCTAATATCATTTCATCATTGCATACAAGTTTGTTGGTCAAAGGTGCCATTGGACTCAAGTCCTAGTTCTCACATTCGTTTAACTCTTTTACTTGAATGCTCATTTGCTTCCATTCACAGGTCTTACTGTCTGCTTTCATCGGGGCTTTTTTGTATCAGGAATTCCTTTGCATATTAGGCCACACCTACCTGATGTAGCTAATCCTCCAGGAGCTTACGGTAGGCCCTGTACTAAGAGCCCTGCAAGCTGTTGGAGGATTGGCTACATCAGGGGTGTGTGGCCTAATTTGCAAAGATGTTCCTGCTTAGGGTTGCCAAGTCCAATTTAAGAAATATCTGGGGACTTTGAGGGTGGGGCCAGGAGACTTTGGGGGTGGAGCCAGGAGACATTAGGGGTGGAGCCAAGATCAAGGCTGTGACAAGCATCATTGAACTCCAAAGGGAGTTCTGGCCATCACATTTAAAGGGACGGCACACCTTTTCAATGCCTTCCTTCCATAGGAAATAATGAAGGATAGGGGCACCTTCTTTTGGGGCTCATAGAATTGGACCCCCTTGTCCAATCGTTTTGAAACTTGGGGGATATTTTGGGGAGAGGCACTAGATGCTGTACCTCAAATTTGGTGCCTCTACCTCAAAAAACAGCCCCCCTAGAGCCCCAGATACCCTCGGATCAATTCTCCATGATTTTCTCTAGGAATAAATCTCCCTAGGGAATAATAGAGTTCCAAGCAGACATTCCCCTCCCCTCCCTCCGCTTTCTGACGACCCTGAAGCGGGGCGAGGGCCTCCAAACCGGGGGATCCCCTGCCCCCACCTGAGGATTGGCATCCCTATTCCTGCTACAAAAAAAGCCCTGCCTTTAATCTAATCTTAGGTATACTTATAGCTCAGTTACATACTTATATATTTCAACTCTGACCCTTCCTGGCAATTACGCCCCCCCACACCTATATGTAAGGCTTGAGGAAATCTGTTTCAACGTATCTGAAGAAGTGTGTATGCACAGGCAAGCTTATGTCCAGAGTGAAACTCTATTGGTCTTCAAGGTGCCACTGGGCTCGGATATTTGTTGGAAATGTAGAAATCACGAAGGTTCTTTCTTTCACATGTGGTGGACTTGTGAAAAAGCGAAAGAGTTTTGGAAGATGATACAACAAGAAATCTCCCAAATTTTGGGTTACGACTTTAAGACTTTTGCAGAGACTTTTTTGCTTGGATTAGAATTAGAAAAATTTCCAAAGGAAGACAGGACTTTAATTTGGTACTTGCTCTCAGCTGCTAGGACATTGTATGCACAGCTGTGGAAACAAGGAAAAATACCAGAGAAATGGGACTGGATTGTGAAAGTTTTATCGTGGAGTGAGATGGACAAATTAACTAAAACTTTAAGAGACTATGACTTAGATATATTCAAAAAGGAGTGGAAGAAATTTAAAGGATATATGGAGAAAGAATGGAACGTAAAAAAGACATTGGACAATTTTTTAGTATCAATGAGAAAAGAAAAGTATTGAACTTTGATTGCTTAGCGGTACCTTTATAATTGAACTCAAATTTATAACTTCGGGGAAGTCAAGCATTGGAGGGAGGGGGGGGGGTTGAAATATCGTATGGGTTAGTATAGAGAAGAGATAACTAAATATTGTAACCATACGTTATCAATAAATTGTTAAAACAAAAAGGTGCCACTGGGCTCAAATTTTGTAAAGCTGAAATCGTTAACGGAAATGACTTCATCATAACGTTTTTTTAAAAAAAATAACAACAACATCCACATTAACATATTTACCGGATCCAAGAGGTCCCAGGCTTCATTGCTGGGTGCAAAGAATGTATAAGATCCAGGCCCTTCAATCTCTTCTCGCAGCTTTGACATATCAGAGTACTGTTGAGTCGAGGTGGCGCCCACAATCCCCAGAGTGCCATACACGTGATCGATAGGAGCAACTGCAACAGACAAGCAACATTGGCCATGAAGACTGGCCATGAAGACTCCCATTGCCATCAACGGCACAGTATTCCCTGAATGAAGCACTACTGGTTCCAGCTGGCCAGCAGGGGGAAGCCGCACCCCCACAGCCACCATGTACCTCTAGATCTCCGGCGGGCTTAGAAACCTGCAAACAGGTCCGGTTTTAAAATGTGTGTGTGTGTGCCTTTAAAGTTGAGCAGGAAGCAGGAAGTACTTCATGGGGAAGGGTCAGCAGCAGAGCTTCATCAGAGCACAGCCCCTAAGTTTGTTTTGCTTTCCTTTCAGAGCAAATAAGTGTGTGTGTAAAAGAGAGCAGCATAGCCCCTGTACTTTTCAGACCTCATTGTGGAGGAACCAGAGACAGTTAAGTGTATGTATGTGTGCGTGTGCGTGCGTGCGTGCGTGCGTGTGTGTGTGTAAGAGAGAAAGCCCCTGTACTTTTTAGAAGTGTCTCTGTGCTTGTTTTGCATTGTTTTCAGAGACTTTGTATAGGGTTTATGGGATGGAGGAAAACTCCACCTCTTTCTTTTTTTGTTTGCCAGGGTTAGCCTGAAGAACAGCAGTTAAGAACAGCCCCAGTGAAATGTGAGTTTGCAAACTCTGTGCATTTTGACTGCCGTGTGTATATTCACTTTCATTTACTAGAATTGCAGCTTTTGGGGGATGAGGAAATGATGACTATTCAGGTGAACTGCACTGCTGTATTTTTATGTATTTATTTTGGGAATGTGAAAGTCTGGCTCTGCCCCAAAGTCTCCTGGCTCCACCCCCAAAGTCCCCAGATATTTTCTGAATTAGACTTGGCAATCCTATTCTAGAAAGATGCAACAAGAAAGGAATCTCACAGAGCCACTTGCTTGGGCCACTTGAATTCCCGTGAAGAGTAAAGTCGCTAACTCTGAAGTTTGGGGATAGAGCCTGGGAAAGGCTGAGACTTCAGCAGAGGAGTCATTTTTTTCCTGTCTTATGGAAATCAGGTATAATTTCGGGATATAGAATCAGAGTTGGAAGGGACCTCTAGGGTCATCTAGTCCAACCCCCTGCACAGTGCAGGAACTTCACAAAATACCTCCCCCTAAATTCACAGGATCCTCATCGCTATCAGATGGTTATCCAGCCTGTTTAAAAACCTCCAAGGAAGGAGAGCCCACCACCTCGCAGAATCAGAATCATAGAGTTGGAAGGGACCTCCAGGGTCATCTAGTCCAACCCCCCTGCACAATGCAGGAAACTCACAAACCCCTCCCCCTAAATTCACAGGATCTTCATTGCTGTCAGATGGCCACCCAGCCTCTGTTGAAAAACCTTCAAGGAAGGAGAATCATAGAATCAAAGAGTTGGAAGGGACCTCCAGGATCACCTAGTCCAACCCCCTGCACAATGCAGGAAACTCACAAACCCCTCCCCCTAAATTCACAGGATCTTCATTGCTGTCAGATGGCCACCCAGCCTCTGTTGAAAAACCTTCAAGGAAGGAGAATCATAGAATCAAAGAGTTGGAAGGGACCTCCAGGGTCACCTAGTCCAACCCCCTGCACAATGCAGGACACTCACAAACCCCTCCCCCTAAATTCACAGGATCTTCATTGCTGTCAGATGGCCACCCAGCCTCTGTTGAAAAACCTTCAAGGAAGGAGAATCATAGAATCCCAGAGTTGGAAGGGACCTCCAGGGTCACCTAGTCCAACCCCCTGCACAATGCAGGAAACTCACAAACCCCTCCCCCTAAATTCACAGGATCTTCATCGCTGTCAGATGGCCACCCAGCCTCTGTTGAAAAACCTTCAAGGAAGGAGAATCATAGAATCAAAGAGTTGGAAGGGACCTCCAGGGTCACCTAGTCCAACCCCCTGCACAATGCAGGAAACTCACAAACCCCTCCCCCTAAATTCACAGGATCTTCATCGCTGTCAGATGGCCACCCAGCCTCTGTTGAAAAACCTTCAAGGAAGGAGAATCATAGAATCAAAGAGTTGGAAGGGACCTCCAGGGTCACCTAGTCCAACCCCCTGCACAATGCAGGAAACTCACAAACCCCTCCCCCTAAATTCACAGGATCTTCATCGCTGTCAGATGGCCACCCAGCCTCTGTTGAAAAACCTTCAAGGAAGGAGAATCATAGAATCAAAGAGTTGGAAGGGACCTCCAGGGTCACCTAGTCCAACCCCCTGCACAATGCAGGAAACTCACAAACCCCTCCCCTTAAATTCACAGGATCTTCATCGCTGTCAGATGGCCACCCAGCCTCTGTTGAAAAACCTCCAAGGAAGTTTTTATCTCCAGGTATCACCTGGAAGTTGGCCAGCCTACTGAGGAGTCTCATGTATTTCAAGGAATTAGTGGCCTATTGGTGTGTGGGAGGCCCAGGGCTTCAGCTAAAATGCTGTCAGCTGCTTGCTTGCATGCATGAGGAGACTTCCGGCAGGGACTCGATAAATAAGACAGCAAGTCACCAGTAGCTGCACGTGGCTCTTCCTTAAGAAGCGCTTCCTAATGTTGCTTGTCCACCCCCGCTAGAGCTGGCTCCTCTCCCCCTTGCCCCCCTCCTGAAGAGACCCATTTGACTCAGTTGCAGGTACCTGCAGGGCATCCGCGCTCTCCTTCCATCTTCATGTAGCCAGGGCAGCATTCATACAAGACAGTCCTGCGGAGCAGCGAAACAAGTTTGTTTTATTCCTTATTGCCATCTTCCCTTAACTTAATAGTCAGGGCTGTGCACAGACACATACAGGGAGGGAGAGGATTTGGTTCCAAGGGAACTTCGATCTGCAACACCCGCTTTATGGAAGTCAGGCCAATTTTGTGGGTCTTTTCCCATCCCACCCCCCCCCACCCCCCTTCAGCCTCTGCGAGGAGGCAAGCGTGAGGAAACAGAAACCGGCTGGTTCCACAGCCAATCCACGTTGAGAGAGGGGAGCAGCAAATTGGCACAAACTGAGCCGCAGCCGGAGAAGTGTTGGGCACCCTGAAGGAAAGGAACCGTGAAAGCTGACCAGAGAGAGCCTGGGTGGGGCAGCCAACAAAATGACACAAGAGTAACCATGATGAACGCGGCTGCAGAGCACGGGGCCTGTATGTACAAGTTTCTCTGCTTTCTCACTGCAGCAAGGAGCAAGATGAACTGAAATAGATTCCCGCTCACGTTAAATGACACCCTCTCAATCCACTTTCCAGGCACTTTGCGCCTCGATTTCACTGTGCGAAAAGGCAAAATCCACTTGTAAAGGGTTGCTGTGGTGCATCGCAACGGGATTATTTAGCATGTGTGAAGACATACCACTTCCCCCAGGGGACCACGCAGACCTTTCCCCAGGCCTTCCCTGCTGGTTCCTGGACGTTTACCCAGTAGGGTTGCCAAATCCAATTCAAGAAATATCTGGGGACTTTGGGGGTGGGGCCAGGAGACTTTGGGGGTGGGGCCAGGAGACTTTGGGGGTGGAGCCAGGAGACATTGGGGTGGAGCCAGGAGCAACGTTGTGGCAAGCACAATTGAACTCCAAGGGAGTTCTGGCCATCACATTTCAAGGGACTGAACGCCTTTTCAATGATTAGGGTTTGTAGAATCTTTCGGGATCAAGTGCTGTGTTCTACTGGAGAAAGTTTCCCTTCCAGACGTTTCATTCTCAGCTGCGGAGAACATCCTCAGTGGTGTTGCAGCCGGAGCAGGCGCTCAGACCTTCTTGGCTGCTGTGCATTGACACAAGAGTAACCATGCAAATGTCTGGAAGGAAAACTTTCTCCAGTAGAACACGGCACTTGATCCTGAAAGATTCTACAAACCCTAATGATGTTACCAGCCGTGAAAACCTGAAATCTTTGATACCTTTTAAATGCCTTCCTTCCATAGGAAATAATGAAGGATAGGGGCACCTTCTTTTGGACCCCCTGGTCCAATCTTTTTGAAACTTGGGAGGCATTTTTGGGAGAGGCCCTAGATGCTATACTGAAAATTTGGTGCCTCTATCTCAAAAAAAAGCCTCCCCCAAGCCCCCGATACCCATGGATCAATTCCCCATCATTCCCTATGGGAATCGTTCATGGAGGTGCCTGATGGCTGTGGGGGTGGGGCTTCCCCCGCCAGCCAGCTGGCTGGGGGAGGGGGGAAGCCTGTAAAACCGGGGGATCCCCCGCAGGGACCTGGGGACTGGGAAGCCTATTACCCAGTGCTTTTTTGGTGGAAAAGGCCTAGCAGGAGCTCATTTGCATATTAGGCCACAAGGCCTGGCCTTAGGGTTGCCAAGTCCAATTCAAGAAATATCTGGGAACGTTGGGGGTGGAGCCAGGAGACTTTGGGGGTGGAGCCAGGAGACATTAGGGGCAGAGCCAGGAGCAAGGGTGTGACAAGCATAAATGAACTCCAAAGGGAGTTCTGGCCATCACATTGAAAGGGACATTTTCAATTCCTTCCTTCCAGATATAATGAAGGATAGGAGCACCTTCTTTTGGGGCTCACAGAATTGGACCCCCTGGTCCAATCTTTTTGAAACTTGGGGGATATTTTGGGGAGAGGCACTAGATGCTATACAGAAAATTTGGTGCCTCTACCCCCCAAAAAAGCCCCCCCCCGAGCCCCCGATACCCGCAGATCAATTCTCCATGATTTTCTATGGGAATAAATCTCCTTAGGGAATCATGAGTCCCCAGCAGACATTTCCCTCCCCTCCCCCCCTCTTTCTGACGACCCTGAAACGGGGGGAGGGTCTCCAAACCGGGGGATCCCCTTCCCCCACCTGGGGATTGGCAACCCTACCTGGCCTGAGGGCACGTGGCTGCCTCATAGTGGGTCAGGTCAGTCGGAGCCCTGGCCGGCAAAGGCGGAGCCCTGCTTCTGTGGGCTCTGGCAGGGAAAAAAGCCCTGCTTTACCGTTCACTTCTCGAGAGCTGTGGTGCGGGGCTTGCTTTTTTTAAACGATCGAAAGCAGTGATTTCTCAGGCAATGGATTCTGCCAACCAAATTCCTGGACATTTGGGGATAGAACCAGGGTAGGGCTGCCAGTGCCCAGGTGGGGGCAGGGGATCCCCCAGTTTGGAGGCCCTTTGGAGGGTCGTCAGAAAGCAGGGGGAGGGAAATGTCTGCTGGGAACTCTGTTATTCCCTGAGGAGATTTATTCCCATAGAAAATCATGGAGAATTGATCTGCGGGTATCTGGGGCTCTGAGGGGGGCTGTTGTTTGAGGTAGAGGCACCAAATTTTCAGTACAGCCTCTAGTGCCTCTCCCCAAAATATCCCCCAAGTTTCAAAACGATTGGACCAGGGGGTCTAATTCTATGAGCCCCAAAAGAAGGTGCCCCTCTCCTTCATGATTTCCTATGGAAGGAAGGAATTGAAAAGGTGTGCTGTCCCTTTAAATGTGATGGCCAGAACTCCCTTTGGAGTTCAATTATGCTTGTTACAGCCTTGATCTTGGCTCCACCCCAATGTCTCATGGCTCCACCCCCAAAGCCCCCAGATATTTCTTGAATTGGACTTGGCAACCCTACTTCAGGGTAGGGCTGCCAGTGCCCAGGTGGGGGCAGGGGATCCCCCAGTTTGGAGGCCCTTCCGCTGCTTCAGGGTCATCAGAAAGTGGGGGGGGAGGGAATTGTCTGTTGGGCTCTCCATTATTCTCTATGGAGACAGATTCCCATAATGGAGAATTGATCTGTGGGTATTTGGGGCTCGGGGGGCTGTTTTTCGAGATAGAGGCACCACATCTTAAGCATAGCATCCAGTGCCGCTTCCCAAAATACCCCCCAAGTTTCAAAAAGATTGGACCAGGGGGTCCAATTCTATGAGCCCCCAAAGAATGTGTCCCTATCCTTCATTATTTCCAGTGGAGAGAAGGCACTTAAAAGGTGTGTGGTCCCTTTAAATCTGATGGCCAGAATTCCCTTTGGAGGTCAATGATGCTTGTCACAACCTTACTCTTGACTCTGCCCACAGTGTCTCCTGGCTCCACCCCCAAAGTCTCCTGGCTCCACCCCCAAAGTCCCCAAATAGTTCTTGAATTGGACCTGACAACTCTCCTTCAGTGGGGTATAGTGCCATTTTCTCCAGGGGAATTGATCTCTGATCAGTTGTTTTATTGCATTTTATAAAATTGCACTGCATTTCATTGTACGCTATTTTTATTGTTTGTAACGGCCAGGGGCCCTATGCAATAAAACTGAACGGAACTGATCCGTTGCAATTCCAGGAGATCTCAAGGCCCCACCTGGAAGTTGGCTACTCTATCAGTCATCCTTATTCTCTAGAAACAAGAATATTACTGACGTTTCAGAGGGATCCCAGAGCGCCATCAATTAACATCCGCACATCAGTGGAAAGCTAATAGCAAAGCCTCTGCATCTTCAGTCACTGACATATCCAGTAAAGAAATCCCAAGTAACCAGTCTGAGAAAAATCTTTGGGTTGGATTAACATTGCCATCCAAAGGGGATGATGGCCTATTATGTGTGGGTGTTTTCCCTTGCTTTCACTATACATGTCCATTGGGTTTTCTTTTTCCTTCTGCATTGATTTTCCTCTCAGTTCAATTTCCAGTTGCTGTTTTCCTGGGTTTTCGGAGAGTGCTTTTGTGCCAATTTCCCCCTTGCTTCACTTCCAAGCTGAAGGTAATTCAAAACTGTAGATTCTTTAGATTCCCACCCCCTCCCTTTTGCCACCCCTTGAATGTCACTCCCTGCCCACATCAAGAACATAAGAGAAGCCATGTTGGATCAGGCCAGTGACCCATCCATTCCAACACTCTGTGTCACACAGTGGCCAATATGTGTGTGTGTGTATATATATATACATACACACACACACATATATATATACACACTGTGGCTAATAGCCACTGATGGACCTCTGCTCCATATTTTTATCTAATCCACTCTTGAAGATGTCTATGCTTGTAGCCGCCACCACCTCCTGTGGCAGTGAATTCCACATGTTAATCACCCTTTGGGTGAAGAAGTACCGTACTTCCTTTTAACTGTTTTAACCTGACTGCTCAGCAATTTCATCGAATGCCCACGAGTTCTTGTATTGTGAGAAAGGGAGAAAAGGACTTCTTTCTCTACTTTCTCCATCCCATGCATTATCTTGTAAACCTCTATCATGTCACCCCGCAGTCGACGTTTCTCCAAGCTAAAGAGCCCCAAGCGTTTTAACCTTTCTTCATAGCGAAAGTGTTCCAGCCCTTTAATCATTCTAGTTGACCTTTTCTGGACTTTTTCCAATGCTATAATATCCTTTTTGAGGTGCGGTGACCAGAATTGCACACAGTATTCCAAATGAGACCGCACCATTGATTTATACAGGGGCATTATGATACTGGCTGATTTGTTTTCAATTCCCTTCCTAATAATTCCCAGCATGGCGTTGGCCTTTTTTATTGCAATCGCACACTGTCTTGACATTTTCAGTGAGTTATCAACCACGACCCCAAGATCTCTCTCTTGGTCAGTCTCTGCCAGTTCACAACCCATCAACTTGTATTTGTAGCTGGGATTCTTGGCCCCAATGTGCATTACTTTGCACTTGGTGACATTGAACCTCATCTGCCACGTTGATGCCCACTCACCCAGCCTCAACAGATCCCTTTGGAGTGCCTCACAATCCTCTCTGGTTCTCACCACCCTGAACAATTTAGTGTCATCTGCAAACTTGACCACGTCACTGCTTACTCCCAACTCCAAATCATTTATAAACAATTTAAAGAGCATGGGACCCAGTACTGAGCCCTGCGGCACCCCACTGCTTACCGTCCTCCACTGCGAAGACTGCCCATTTATACTCACTCTCTGCTTCCTATTAATTAGCCAGTTTTTGATCCACAAGAGGACCTGTCCTTTTACTCCATGACTCTCAAGCTTTCTAAGGAGCCTTTGATGAGGAACTTTATCAAAAGCTTTCTGGAAGTCACGGTAAACAACATCTATTGGGTCTCCTTTGTCCACATGTTTGTTCACCCCCTCAAAGAAATGTAACAGGTTAGTGAGGCAAGATCTTCCCTTACAAAACCCATGCTGAGTCTTCCTCAATAACCCGTGTTCATCAATGTGCCTACACATTCTGTCCTTGATAATGCTTTCTACCAACTTTCCTGGTATTGAAGTCAGACTGAGTGGCCTGTTATTTCTTGGATCTCCTCTGGAACCCTTTTAGGTCAAGGTTGTTCTGCCCACTCTGCAACTTCTGCCATCCTCCCTCCTTCATTGGTGTACACAGGGGTAGAATTCTAGCAGGACCTCCTCTGCAAATTAGGCCACACACCCCTGTAAGAAGAGCCCTGTAAGCTCTTGGAGGACTGGCTACATTAGGGGTGCATGTCCTAATATGCAAAGGAGTTCCTGCTAGAATTCCACCCCTGGGTGTACAAGCTCCATTTCCCCCTTGTTTTTAACTTTTTTTTTTTGACAACTGGTATAAGTCTAGCGATATGAGACTATCGCTAGTCTAGGATTGCTAAGTTTTAAAAGAGCTACACAACATTTAGTTCCTTGCTGGTATAAGAGGCAACAGCAGCATCCCCCGTGCAAAAAAAGAAAAAGAAAAAAAAAGATTTCAGAGCTGCATGCAAAGATTTCAGAGCTGCATGTGGGGAGATCAACACAGAATGAAATTGACATGAGATGGAGAGAGAGAGAGAGAGAGAGAGAGAGAGAGTCTGGGATGGGAAGCCTAAAGCTCTGAAAATATGTTTCCCTTTAATGCTTTAGTGAACAAAGTTTCACAGTGGCAGGTAACATAGCAGAGAATCCCATAGTGCTCGGCAGTATGAAAATTGAGATTTTACAGCTGTCAATTTAAAAAAAAAAAAAACATCTGGCCAGCTTCAACATTGGCCTGCATCCCTTTCTGTTCCCTTTTTTTCAGTGAACTAATGCTAAAGTACATGCACAAAACCCTAACGATGAAGATTTCAATGGAAGGTGCTTGGTGGAAGCTCCTGCTCTCACTAGGTTTATGGGACCGCGGCAGATTTTTTAAAGAACCAGGCAGAGACGGAGAAGAGTCAGGGAGGCACTGGGCGGGAAGCATTGAGACGAGATCAGATCCCAGACAGAAAGAGCAGGCAGTCCAGCACAGAGTCCCTCTGTTTTCACATCTCAGGAGCCGACTGACCGCACCGTCCCCTGCAGAGCAATCCTAGGTGGTTTCTCCAGGCTCTGCCCATTGCTGGGCTTCAACTGGGTGCAACCTGGAAATCTCCTGGAATTTCAGCTGATCTGCACCCTAGAGAGATCAGCTTTCCTGGAGGAATTGGCTGCTTGGGAGAGGGCATTCTGTGGCATCCCATTCTTGCTGAACTTTCTCCACCTCCCCGCTCCCGCCCCAACTCCAGCGTCTCCAGGCTTTGCTCCCAAATCTCCAGGAATTTCCCACCTGGACTCGGCAGCCCTGGCCTCCACTTAGTTAACTCTGCACAGCTTTGCACTGGGAGTGGACACACCTTGAGCTGTAGACTGTTGAATGAGTGCCCCAAACAGTTCCCAAGGAATATGAGCCGGCTGCTGGGCATTTCCCTTTCTTCCACAAATATTCTACATATAGAGAACGCCACTTTCAAAACCTGGAGACAGAACCCTTCCCGGCCTTCGGGATGGAACCATGCACACGAAAATGGAGGCCAAATTTGCACTTAAATTGGGCCCAAAGGCCCCCGGGCTCCCTGCTAGGATTTCCAACTCTGCATTAGGAAGAGGGTTGCCAGCTCGGGGCTGAGAAATACCTGGAGATTTCAGGGGCGGAGCCTTTGGGGAAGGACCTCAGCAGGGGAGGGACGGTGGCTCAGTGGTAGAGCATCTGCTTGGGAAGCAGAAGGTCCCAGGTTCAATCCCCGGCATCTCCAAAAAAGGGTCCAGGCAAATAGGTGTGAAAAACCTCCGCATGAGACCCTGGAGAGCCGCTGCCAGTCTGAGAAGACAATACTGAGTTTGATGGACCAAGGGTCTGATTCAGTAGAAGGCAGCTTCGTATGTTCACATGTCTAAGGGGAGGGTGGTGGTTCAGTGGTAGAGCATCTGCTTGGGAAGCAGAAGGTCCCAGGTTCAATCCCTGGCATCTCCAAAAAAGGGTCCAGGCAAATAGGTGTGAAAAACCTCCACATGAGACCCTGGAGAGCCGCTGCCAGTCTGAGAAGACAAGACTGACTTTGATGGACCAAAGGTCTGATTCAGTGTAAGGCAGCTTCATATGTTCATATATGTTCAGCAGGGTAGAATTCCATAGACTTCATCTTCCAACGTTAGGGTTGCCAAGTCCCCTGCCAAGTCTCTCCCAAATGGCTAGAGAGTCCAGGAAAACCATAAAGTTTTCCTGGAAATGCCTACAACGGCCCCACACGTGCCACCATTTTGATGACATCAATTCTGTGTGACATCATTGCGCTAGTGACGTAGGCGGAGGTTTGTGTCAACCTTTTCTTCCCTCTACTCGGTACGATGAAGGGGGAGGGGGGTAGATGTGGGCGGGTGGATTGAGAACCTCCCGGGAAGGAGAACCCTTGGGAGCCCTATCCAAAGTGACCATTTTCTCCACATGAACTGATCTCTGTTGCCTGGAGATCAGCTATAATCCCAGGAGATCTGCAGCCACCACCTGGAGATTTTTTTTTGGGGGGGGGGCACGAGAGGTGGAGCCTGAAGAGGGCGGAGTTTGGGGGAGGGGAGGGGCCTCAGTGGAGTATAAGGCCATAAAGTCTACCTCCAAACCTGCCATTTCCTCCAGGAAAATTGATTTCTGTTGCCTGGAAATCAGTTATCATTCCAGGAGATCGCCAACCTCTGCCTTGGGCTGGCAATCCGATGCGCCTGTCCTTCAGAACTCGGAGTACAGCAAGGTCTGCCTTCGCATCCCTTCATCTGGCAGATCTTCAGGGGGTGGTGGGGAACAAAGCAGAATAGGATGACAGAAGGAAATGAGGCCCAGCAGCTAGAAGTCTGCCCCGGGGCACGCAGGGCTGACGCATTCCTCAAAGTTCCCCTTTCCATCTGTAATCAGACCATTTTCTATTGGTGCTCTGCCATTTATCATCTCTCTTTAGCATTTGATTCTGTCTATAATGCTGACTGTACTCTTCCCTTGGAAAGCAACGATATCGACATTATGGGCCACATGCTGGTAACGGAGTACCAGAGAGTGACTCGTGCCTTTGACAGCTCTTCTAAGAGCCACAGAGATGGTGGCTTGCTGCTGCTACTTGCCCTCGTCTCGGCCTTGGCCTGTCTTGGGTGACTTCACCCTCCCACCCAGGAGGAGACAGGCAGCTAGAAGCATCCCCAGAAGCCACCACCCCACCCCACGCACCTGGAGAACAGGTCAAGAGCTTTGGGGGGGGGGGGAGGCCAAGGCAGCAAAGGGGATGGTGTGGATGACAGGGCAGGTTTCGCCTGAATCAGAAATGTCCATCTTGGCTAAGCTAGCAGAGGGCACTGAAGGCAGGCTTCTGGATAGAGAGTGAGGGAAGCGCTTTAGCTCCTGAGCCATGAGCTAACTGGCAGAACCACTGGCGGACTCAAATGCCATCTTTAGGGTAGAAGGAAGAACTTAAGATGCATTTGGCACTTGTATGAGCTCTGAAAATTTGCCTGAGGACAAAGAGAGGCGAGAGTTGATAGACCTTTTGTGTCTGGTTCCAGAAAGAACACGACAAAGGCAGGATTATAAACGGCTCTGCCTCCCCTCCCTTCATCAAACCTAGTAGAGGGAAGAAAAGGTCGACACAAATGTAATACAGATGAGCCGGAAAAAAAATTGCCAGTGAGTAAAGGATGCAGCTAAAATGTTCTTCTTGAGGATTTTAGATTATCATGTTCCTTCAAACACACAGCACACTTCCTCTGGGACCCTCCAGGGACTCATGTCTAGCCAGCATTTGGCTTTGAATATGCAACGCCATATGTTCCCCTTACGGTTCAGTGCGTTGCCTGGAAAGCGATGCAGCACATATATGTGAAGTGCGGGGGATGTCTGGGAGAAGGGCCGCTTCCAAGGAGTGGGTCGGAAGCCCTCCCCTTTGCAGGCAGCACTGGAGTGGGGGAACCACCAGGTCCTCCTCAACATCTTTTGAGATCTGGCCTGCTCATTCACACCATGCAGAACCGCCAGCTTCACACCAAATGGAAAGCTTTTTTGAACAGGAAAGGAAGATGCCTCTGAGTCGGCACTGGGCACCAGCCCCCCCCCACCTCTCCCCTCAGATCTCTCCCCCTTGAGAGAAGCTCCAGAGGACATCCGCTCGACCCACAGCAGGCAGCTCACCCCCGTCCCATCGCCTGTCCTCACAAAAAACACTGTTTCTGAAGAAGAGCTAGAAGGTGGCCAACTCTGAGTCGGGAGAGATGGGGAGTTGGAGTCTGGGGCAGGAGGGTTTGGGGAGGGGAAGGACTTTGGGCAATAACACCATAGGGCGCACCCTCCAGAGCAGCCGTTTTCTCCAGGGGAGCTGAGCTCCATAGCTTAGAGACAGAGCTGGCAACCTCTATGTAGGGTTGCCAAGTCCAATTCAAGAAATATCTGGGGACTTTGGGGGTGGAGCCAGGAGACATTAGGGGTGGAGCCAAGATCAAGGCTGCGACAAGCATCATGGAACTCCAAAGGGAGCTCTGGCCGTCACATTTAAAGGGACGGCACACCTTTTCAATGCCTTCCTTCCATAGGAAATAATGAAGGATAGGGGTACCTTCTTTTGGGGCTCATAGAATTGGACCCCCTGGTCCAATCTTTTTGAAACTTGGGGGGCATTTTGGGGAGAGGCACTAGATGCTATACCAAAAATTTGGTGCCTCTACCCCAAAAAACAGCCCCCCCCCCAGAGCCCCAGATACCCGTGGATCAATTCTCCATGATTTTCTATGGGAATAAATTTCCATAGGGAATAACAGAGTTCCCAGCAGCCATTTCCCTTCCCTCCCCCCGCTTTCTGACGACCCTGAAGCGGGGGGAGGGCCTCCAAACCGGGGGATCCTACCTCTAAGTGGCACGTGGTGATCTCCTGCTGCTACAGTTGCTCTCCAGGTGACTGTGATCAGTTCCTAGGGTTGCCAAGTCTAGGTTGGAAAATACCTGGAGATTTGGGGGTGGATCCAGGAGAGGGAAAGGTTTGGGGAGGGGCGGGGCGTCAGCACGGTGCAGGGCCATAAAGTCCACCCTTCCCAGCAGCCATTTGCTTCAGGGGAACTGATCTCTTCCAGCTGGAGATCAGTTGCAAAAGTGGGAGATCTTTCGATTCCGCTTTGAGGTTGGCAACCCTATCGGTTCATCTTGGGGGAAAATAGCTGTGGGAAAAAAAACAGAGGACGCTCTCTATGACATCATTGCCTCCCCTCCCCAAACCCTGCCCTCTCGAGGCTCCATCCCCAAAATCCAGGGCGGGCAACCCTCCTTGATCAGCTGTTAATTCCTGGAGATCTCCAGGCCCCACCTGGAGGATGGAAATGCTACATCCTGCGCGGCATCTTTTGTTCCTTGGCGCCAAGTCCCACCCATGGACAGGCACACAGAACGCAGCCTGGGCCTTTGTTTGTGGGATCCAGCAGTGTTCCCTCCAGGCTGGTGAGCGGCTGCTCGGGAACACGGGCTGCTCAGCAGCCGTCTGGAGCCACGCAGGGTCCTGCACTGCCCATTTCCCATTTTAAGATTACAGAAGCTACATTCTGCTAAGGATGTGAGGGAGGGACGGTGGCTCAGTGGTAGAGCATCTGCTTGGGAAGCAGAAGGTCCCAGGTTCAATCCCTGGCATCTCCAAAAAAGGGTCCAGGCAAATAGGTGTGAAAAACCTCAGCTTGAGACCCTGGAGAGCCGCTGCCAGTCTGAGAAGACAATACTGACTTTGATGGACCCAGGGTCTGATTCAGTAGAAGGCAGCTTCATATGTTCATAATCTTGGGGGAGGGACGGTGGCTCAGTGGTACAACATCTGCTTGGGAAGCAGAAGGTCCCAGGTTCAATCCCTGGCAGCTTCGTATATGTTCTTCATATGTTCATATATGTTCTTCATATATGTTCTTCATATATGAACTGCTCTACTTGGTAGAGGGAAAAATTGAGGGAGGATTGTTGGGAACCCTAAAAGCATGCTCACGTGAGCACTGTGGACACATTTTTTTGTCTGCATTGTTTCTTTGTAGTTCATGCCAAGGAGACTTGGGTGCTTTAGGCTGAAGCTGTAGTTATTTTTCAGGTGACTAATTTGGCAGCCTTTGGCCTGGCTGCAATTTTCTCAAGGACAAAGAGAGTTCCACCGCCTCTAGGAGAGCCACGTTTCAGCTGGGCAAACAGTGGGCATCTTTCCCCACTAGGATCACTCGGGGAGAATGCCAAGGTCTAGTGCAAGGCTGGCCAACGGTAGCTCTCCAGATGTTTTTTCGCCTACAACTCCCATCAGCCCCAGTCATCGGCCATGCTGGCTGGGGCTGATGGGAGTTGTAGGCAAAAAACCATCTGGAGAGCTACCGTTGGCCACCCCTGGTCTAGTGGATGGCACAATTGTTTGGTGTTCAGTGGTTTGTTTGTTTTTTAAACTATGCTTTCGAATTCTGGACCCAGAAGTGTCAGTTTTTCTCTGTATGGAATGGTGTGAAGATGAAATGGATTTGGTTGTCCCTTTATTCTGCCTTTTGCCTCACCCTGAAGGCCCCGAATGCTCTCCTCAGCCTTTCTCTCATATCTTCAGGCTCATCATTGCCGCCACAAAGAGCTGAGATTTGCTTCTTTAAACATTTGAAATAAAACCGAGCCTTCCAGGATGCTGAGTTCTGTGTCCAGTAAAAACTTCAGGGTTTGCAGAGGAATGACGTAGAATTTAAACAAACATTCCCACCTGTATCCTCAGAAGATGAAGATATTGGATTTATATCCCGCCCTCCACTCCGAAGAGTCTCAGAGCGGCTCACAATCTCCTTTACCTTCCTCCCCCACAACAGACACCCTGTGAGGTGGGTGGGGCTGGAGAGGGCTCTCACAGCAGCTGCCCTTTCCAGGACAACCTCTGCCAGAGCTATGGCCGACCCAAGGCCATGCTAGCAGATGCAAGTGGAGGAGTGAGGAATCAAACCTGGTTCTCCCAGATAAGAGTCCGCACACTTAACCACTACACCAAACTGGCTCTCCCTTCCCATCTCATCTCATCTCATCTCCCTTCCCCTTAGAAAACTGTGAGATATCACAAAGTGATCCACAAAAGTATTGCAGTCGGTGCCTCTAGGCATTCTCTTCCCCGCCCCTATATTTGCACTGACAGCTGAGCTGCATACTAGGGATGCCAACTCTGGGCTGGGCAATTCCTGGAGATCTGCAGGCAGCGCTTGGAAGGGATTCGGAGGATGGTTTTCACCTTGAATTTATGGGTATGCCATAGAGTTCACCCTCTAAAGCTGTCATTTTATCCATTTTATCTCTGTTGTCCGGAGATCAGTTGGGATACCAGGAGATCTCCAGGCCCAACCTGGAGATTTGCAACCCTTCCTGTAACCCCAAGCATGCCTGGGATCTGGGCACCCCACATTTCATGGCCTGAGCAGCTCCCCTTGGCTGAGAGCCCAGCACCAAATCCTGCGCTCTGTGCAAAGGGGTCCGAGGGGCTCGCGGGAGATTGGTGAAGGTATCAGTGTGAGACTTGATATGGTGTTCATTATCACCACCCTCAAGGGCACTTTTATGCACACTGAATAACACACTTTCATGCACTTTGCAACTGGATTTCACTGTGTAAAAGGGCAAAATCCACTTGCAAATGGTAGCTGAAGTGCATTATTTAGAATGTGTGAAAGCATTCTAAATAAGCGACTTTCAATCCGCTTTCAGTGCGCTTTGCAACTGGATTTTACTGTGTGGAATGGCAAAACCCACTTGCGAACGATCACTGAAGTGGATTGAAATAGCATTATTTAGCATGCGTGAAAGCGCACACAGATTATCCCACGATGGATAATTTGGCACAATGTCTTTGGGTGTGATAAAATTAAAACATCAGAAAGGACCTAAAGACTACCCAGTCCAACCCCCACCCCTCCCCATGCAGGGTGACCTAAGGAATCCCTGACAATTGTCCAATTTCCATTTAAATACCTCCAAGGAGGGACGGTGGCTCAGTGGTAGAGCATCTGCTTGGGAAGCAGAAGGTCCCAGGTTCAATCCCCGGCATCTCCAACTAAAAAGGGTCCAGGCAAATAGGTGTGAAAAACCTCAGCTGGAGACCCTGGAGAGCCGCTGCCAGTCTGAGAAGACAAGACTGACTTTGATGGACCCAGGGGGGGTCCGATTCAGTATAAGGCAGCTTCCTATGTTCATGTTCATATGATAAAGAACCCATAACACCTCTGGGAAAGGCTTTGTTGTTTGTTGCTTGTCTTTGCTTGAAGGGCAAAGGAGAAGATGCCTTCTGAAGTGAAATGATGCTTCTTTCTTGGTGGGTATCTGGGCAAAATTAGGTGCACAGTATTCACAACAGCATTCTGTTAATTCTCGCATGTTAACCCACATCCACCCTCATGAGGAGCCAAAAGTGCTCCAGATCTTCTAAGTCCCTTCCAGTCTGCCTGGGATGGGAGGAGGATCACAGAACACCTGAAGCTGCCTCATACGGAGTCAGACCATCAGTCCTTCAAGATCAGTACTGCCTACTCAGGTAGGAATACCAGCTTCCAGGTGAGACCAGGAGATCCCCCGGAATTGCAGCTCATCTCCAGCCTACAAAGATCAGTTCTTCTGGAAAAAAAGGATGCATTGGAGGGTGGACTCTACGGCATTGTTCCCCACTGAGAGCTCCCTGTCGTCCCCAGGCACCATCCCCAACCTGGATCTGGCAGTCCTCTATCCTGTCCCAGTGGCTGGGAGGGGACCTGGAAACCCCATATTCAGATTGGCAGCAACTCTCCAGGGTCCCAGTTTTAGGTTTTTCATGCCGTCTACTACCTTACCCTTTAAACTAGAGATGCTATGGGCTGGACCTGGGGCCTTCTGCATGCCAAGCAGATGTCGTACTGCAGCCCTACAGCCCCTTCTCAGTCTTACTACATGGCCTGCCATACATTAAGAACAGAAGCAGATTGAGGGGGAGGGAGAAATGACTTCCTGTGACGATTGGTCTCTTGATGGAAGCTTCTAGAGAGAGGACAGCAGTGTTCCCTCAGGGATGATTGAAGGGGGCTGAGGTTGTGCTAAGCGGGAACACTGTGTGGAACTGGAAGGTGGAGAAAGACTGGATTTGAAATTGAAAGGCCTGAGGAAGAAGGAAGTCTTGGTCCGGACTTGCCAAAATGTTTGGGGAAAGGCCAAGAGGCCGCCTGGCTGGAAACTGCATGAGAAATCCTAGAGTGAAAGGGGATGGAACAGATATGGGGTATCTGTAAGATTATTCTGCCTTTCTCTCCTCGCAGAGGGGTACGTTTTAGATCTCAGGAGAGAGGACCACATTTATTGCTCATTTTATTCCCCCCCCCCCTTGCTCAGCAGCACTTAGCAGCCTCCAGGATTACAATTTAGCCAATCTACATGACTAAAATCTGATTACCTGGAGAAAATGACTGCTTTGGAGGCGGCGGTGGTGAGACTCAATGACATTTTACCCCACTCCTCCCCAAACCCCACCTCCCTCAGCCAGATCCCTTATCCAGAGTCCTTTGGAATAGGTTGCGAGGGGCCCTTACCTTTTGAAAAGGAGAGTAAAGCCAAGACTTTAGTATCCACAAGATTAGGCAGATGTCTCTCAAAAATATTTTAGTGGTAAAGGGAATCCTCTTTGTCTTGGTGGGGTAGAATAACGTTAGAGAGGTGAACTCTTTGTTATGGTCTAGCTACTTGGAATCTGGCTAGTTGTACATGGTAGAAAAAGGTGCCCTCTGGATCTGTTTCTCCACCCTCAAACGTTGTGGAGGATCATTCCCTCCAAAGGCCAGAAGGGCAGTTGGACACAGGGTGAGGATAACTGATGAGACTTGGAGAGGGAGGTGGATCTAGGGATGTCAACCTCCAGGTGGAACTCAGGGATCCTCTGGAACTACAGCATCTCCAGCCTACAGAGATCAGTTCCCTGGAGGAAATAAACGCTTTGGAGAGGGATCTCCCACTGAGGTCCCTGTCATCCTTAGTCTCCAACCCTAAATCTTCAAGAATTTCCAAACCTGGATCTGGCAACCCAACCCCCAATCCTCCACCAGTGGCCAGGGGGACCTGACAACCCTCGTTGGGGCCCATCTTCCAATATCACCAATCACAGAGAATCTAGTTCAGCCATTTTCAAGTCAAGCAACACCTTAGAAACCCAACAAGATTTTTAGGGTATGAACTTTGAAGAGTCAAAGCTGTCAAGATTTTGTCCCATACTCTCGAAAACTCATGCCGCAAAAATTCTTGTTGGCCTCTAAGGTTCTACTGGACTCAAGTCTAGCTGTTCTAACCAACACAGCTACTCTCTGAAACAGTCTTCGGTGCCAGCTTACTGCACCCTGGGTGTGATGCCAGGAGTATTGTTGCCTCTAGCAAGCTGAGCCCAAGGGCAAACGAAACATGGAAGAAGCCAAAAGAGTGCCTGGGTTCTGTGTCATGGCCAAGATGCCAGCCCCCTGTCTCCACCCTGCCTGGTGGTGCCACAGTCATTGATAGCTCACCCCACTTGTGTCACCCAGGCCAAACCTTGACCACCCACATCCCATCATTTATGGAAGAGTCAGGACTTACGCTTTCTTCCCACAGATGGCCCCCTGGTACCAGTTCCTGCAGGTACTGAAGTATTTCTTGTTGGTTCCCATTACTTGCTGGAGAGCACAGACATTTGGGCTGCACGGAGAGGAGAAAGACAAACATTAAACAGTCGTTTGTGGCTCTAATTTTATAAAAGTGTACTTAATAGATGCATCTTTAGGGGAGGGATGGTGGCTCAGTGGTAGAGCCTCTGCTTGGGAAGCAGAAGGTCCCAGGTTCAATCCCCGGCATCTCCAAAAAAGGGTCCAGGCAAATAGGTGTGAAAAACCTCCGCTTGAGACCCTGGAGAGCCGCTGCCAGTCTGAGAAGACAATACTGACTTTGATGGACCAAGGGTCTGATTCAGTAGAAGGCAGCTTCATATGTTCATAATCTTTGGGGAGGGACAGTGGCTCAGTGGTAGAGCATCTGCTTGATAAGCAGAAGGTCCCAGGTTCAATCCCCGGCATCTCCAACTAAAAAAGGTCCAGGCAAATAGGCATGAAAAACCTCAGCTAGAGACCCTGGAGAGCCGCTGCCAGTCTGAGTGGACAATACTGACTTTGATGGACAAAGGGTCTGATTCAGTAGAAGGCAGCTTCATATGTTCATAAAGAGCAAATTGAGGCTACGACAGGCCCAGTTTAATAACATTAAAGGTTCATGGATCCTGTTAGCCTAATGTCAGATCTTGGCTGTCCAGAGAAACTGGCTGTCCACTGCGTGAGGCAGGATGCTGGACTAGATGGACCACTGGGTTGATCCAACAGGGCTATGTTCTTAAGGTAAAACAAAGCAGGAGTCAAGTAACGCCTTTAAGACCAACAAACTTTTATTCAGAATGTAAGCTTTTGCGTACGCATGCACACTTCTTCAGATGAGGAATGAGGTACAGTACGCAGAGCTACATATAGCTAGTGGGGTTCCTCATCTGAAGAAGTGTGCATGCACATGAAAGCTGACATTCTGAATAAAAGTTTATTGGTCTTAAAGGTGGTACTTGACTCCTGCTTTGTTCTACTGCTTCAGACCAACACAGCTGCCCACCTGGCTCTTAAGGCAAGTAAGATCAGCCCTGGTTTGTACTTGGATGGGAGACCAAGGAAGTCTATGCAGAGGTCGGAAATGCCAAATCACCTGTGCATGTAACTCGTCTTGAAAACACCATGGAGGGTTTAGTCAGCCGCGACTTGGCGGCACTTTCAGCTACCATCATGAGCATGTTGCTTGAGAATTCCTAATAAGGATGCCCCTAACCTGGTTGGCCCTGGCTAGCCTGCTCTCCTTAAATCTCAAAAGTTAAGCAGGATTGATGCTGGTTAGTACTTTTAGGGGAGACCACCAGGGAAGTCCAGGGTCGCCATAGAGAGGCAGGCAATGGCAAGCCACCTCTGAATGACTCTTGTCTTGAAACCCCTGGAGGGTCACCATAAGCCATCTGTGACTTGAGGGCATTTTCCATCAACACCAAGATTCTTGGGGTTCTTTGCAAGTAAAGTTGTGCTTCTTTTACCAACCCAGCTGCTGGAGAAGCATCATATCCCTACTAGACCCATGTAAGTTCAGCTGTAGCGATGGTCATCCTAAGATCACCTTGCAGTTGTCTTTTGCGCTGGAAGCTTTGGCCGTTGACTTCCTCCTTACCAACTGTCTCGCAGGGCAAGTGGCGGGGTGGGGGTGGTGAGAGCTCTGGGATCTGTTCAGGTTTCCATGCGCTGTTAAGAACCAGTGGTTCCTTTCTCATTATGTCTCTCCGAGTTTTATTAGGCCTCGCAAAAATTCACTTCTTGGCAGGAAGATATTCTCTAATCAGGAAAGAAGCCGTGCGAATCACATCCAGCTTCCATTCTCTTTGGTGTCATCTTCTTCACAGCTGTGGGGTTTAATGTGCAGAGATTTGGGGCTGGGAGCTATATGCAGTGGGAGGAGGACAGTAAACATTTTGGTTCCTCTCGCTCCAAAAGAAAAACTCTCATCCCTTGTAACTCAATACACTACGGTTGCCACTGTTTGGAATACTGCAAGAACATCTGAGTAAGCACTCTAATAACTACATGAGAATAAAAGTGGAGGGGGAGACTATTTAGGAAGAAATAAATCTTTCTTTTGATTTGAGAAAAAAGATGATGTCCATTCAAGATCTGGTCCCAGGCCAGAAGGAGTTCCCTTGAGCTGTGCACGCTCAAGCAATCTATTTCAACAGTATCATTTCAAAAAGAGGCGGTGAGATTATGTTATATATATAACATTATTACATGTTACGTTCAACAGAATGCATTGTTTAATTTTTTGAGGCGTGACTAATTTAAGTAAAAACTTTTGGCCATACATTTGTAGAACAGCTAGTGCACAACAGGCTTAAACTGAACCCTGACCAAGCACGTCACTTTGAATTGTCTAGCCAGGGCTGCATATGAATCCATTGTTAACTGGCAAAGCTCATTTTCTCCAACCTTCTGATTTAGCGTCCAGAGTTGAAAGGAAACGTGAAAAGATGTTTATCTGCAACGAATGTAGCTTGGACTACACCAGAGGAAGGAATCACCAAACGATCTCTGCGCTCACATCTGCCTGCAACTAGTCTTGCTCCTGCCAACTGTGCGGGGAATCTTCCTTCCACCGTTGTGAGGGAAATGCCCTTGTGTCCGCTCAGAGCACTCAGCGCTTCTCCTTACCTCACACATTCCGGGGTTTAGTCCTGGCACTGCCAAAAGCGAGCGCAAACTGAGCCCAGCTGAAGCCCTCAAGGGTATGAAAAGCACACACACTTTTTACATGTACTTCACAATCCTTCTCATAAATCAGCTCATGTAACTGAAAAGCTTCTTGCAACCTTGCATGTTTTCCCCATCTTCAGGATATAGAGCCACAGAGTCTCTTTGAACTATTCCCCTTAACCCAAAACAATAGCTCTGGGTGAAACAGAACTTAGAAACGGTATGAGGTTTTGGAAAGGGGTAGGGGGCAAGACTTACCCTTGACTGCGTGCCCGGATCCGGCTGTGGGACAAGATCTTGTCATAGTGAGCAGCAGAGTCTGAGGGATGGCAGATGGACAGGAGACCCACGGCCAGGGCGGTTAGCATGTGGAGCGCCATCCTCGTGTCTCTCTCTGTAGCTCCTGACTCGCCTGAGAAGAGAACTAGCAGAAGGCTCCCGAGAGTTCAAAGTTTATATACATGCTACAGCACAGTGGGAGGGGAGAACGGCTCAACCTGAGACTTGGAGCCTCCCTCCAGAAACAGCCTCTTTCAGCCGGTTTTAATCAGCCTGGCCTGCAAGTCAGACATGAGGACACTCTGCAGGGGTGGGCTCTCTCTCACCCTCAACCCCACCCTGGTTTCCCTTTCCATGGCGAGAAGTTCCTTGGTTTGGTTTTTCGTCAGAGACAGCATGGATTGTAAGGGATTCTTTACCTCAGGGACAGACTGGCAGCACCTTCGGCAAAGGAAGGTGTTGATTCTTCCCTCACAGGGAAAATCCTGCCCCGCTCCTCATAGGTGACAATGGGGTGTCTGTCTGTTTCTGAATGGTATTGTTTGAAAATATGTGAGGAGGGGTTTCACAAAACAGTTCACTTCTTCCCGCAATAAAGTTCTCTTGAGTGTCGAAAAGCAGCTGCTGGGGGAAGGGTCCTGACCATTTGTCTCCACGATATGGTGGTACATGTGCAGCGAATGTTTAGGTCTGGAAGAACATCCTCCAACCGCTGGCTAAAGTGCAGAAAGAGTCTCACTCCTTCCTGTGTGGCTTGTGAGAAGAAGGCCTTTGCTGCTGACCCTCACATGGCCTTGGTTGTAAGCAGCGATCAATACACCCAATGGAGCAGTACTCATTCATGCTTCTGCAACCTGTGGTCTGAATTACTGCAGTGTATCCCATGCCCTTAAAGACCATTTGGAACAGAATGTCGTGGCTCAGCAGTTGATATGGTCCACCCACTATGTCCATATTCTATCAAGGCTGTAACACATGCATTGGTTCCCTAGATTCTTTCAGGAGCCGGTCAACGGGTGGGGCTTACTGTGTTCTCTTTCTTCATGTTTTGGAGCCTTGTAGACCTGCAGAATTATCTCTTCCTCCAGGAACCTGCACATCAGGTTCCTTTCAGCAGCACCTCTTAGCTGCAAGGGACATGCAGCTCATTGCGCCCACCCTTTGTTTATAGAATTTGTATCCCGCCTTTCTGCTCTCGTGAGGGCCAAACATGGACGATAAAAATCACACTTTGAAACGATTAAAATCCATCCTTCCCAAACACACACGATTAAAACAATTAAAAGCGGAGCTAACATGATCCCTAGCCCAAAAGACATCTGGCTGTCCTCGACCAGAGCCTGGGCTTTTTCAGCCCTCACTCCTGCCCAGTGGAACTTTCTGCCAAATGACATCTGTGTCCTGGAGGGCCTGATGCAGTGCCACAGGGCATGCAGGGCAGAGGTGTTACGCCTAGGGTTGCCAAGTCCAATTCAAGAAATATCTGGGGACTTTGGGGGTGGAGCCAGGAGACTTTGGAGGTGGAGCCAGGAGACAATGGGGAACAAGGGTGTGACAAGCATAATTGAACTCCAAGGGAGTTCTGGCCATCACATTTAAAGGGACAGCACACCTTTTTTAAATGTCTTCCTTCCATAGGAAATAATGAAGGATAGGGGCACCTTCTTTTGGGGCTCATAGAATTCGACCCCCTGGTCCAATCGTTTTGAAACTTGGGGGGGGGGTACTTTGGGGAGAGGCACTAGATGCTATACTGAAAATTTGGTGCCTCTACCTCAAAAAACAGCTCCCCCAGAGCCCCCAAAACCTCCAGATCAATTCCCCATTATAGCCTATGAGAATCGATCTCCACATAGGGAATAATGAAGTGCTCAGCAGATGTTTCCCTGCCCCCCGCCCCGCTGTTTCTGGCGACTCTGAAGCGAGGGATTGGCCTCTCTACTCACGAGTTGCTGCCAACTTCTTCCAAGTAACACAGACACCCCATCCCAAGAGGAAGCCTTTCCAATCGGAGACTGGAGCCTCTGAGGGGGAAAGTCACATGGTGGCTTTGGGGGCTGGGCTTCCCCCCCTCGGCGGCCAGCTGACTGGGGGTGGGAAGGAGCCTGGGAAAGCGGAAGAACCCCCACTGGGACCTGGGGATTGGCAAGCCTAGTTATGTCAGGCCTTTGGTTGAGGACAATAATGGGTGCCATCTTGGCTGGTGCTCCCTCCTCCTTCTCCCGCCTCTTCAATTATGGTCCCACTCTGCCCATTTATGAGGTGAGGCATAGTTTGGAATCTAATGTATTCGCACCATTTGAATAATGCTAATTGTGAACTTATATTTAATTAGAACAGATTTTGAGCCCGGTAACACACTTAAGACCAATGAAAGTTTATTCAATTGCTTCAGACCAACATGGATGCCCACTGGATTTTTTTTTAAAAAAAATATTATTTATTATTTAATTAGTTTTTACTGTTGGGCATTAGTCGGCAGGGATCACTAAGAGAATGCCAAATGAAGCCAAAAAAGGTGGATGACAGCCACAGAAGGGGACAGCTAAATCCCTGGGGAGAGAGAGTTCCGGAGTGTTGGCGCCATAACTGAGAAGTCTCGCTCTTGGGTTGCCAACTGCCTAATCCCAGAAGGTGGGGGCATGTGAAGCAGGGCTCCCCAAGGTGACCACAGTTGTTGGATGGGAAGAGGCTCCTTGGGACAGTCCAAAGGGCTAGACGAGACGTAACTTTTTTTTCTGGCCTGTCCCCACCTTGGGCCTCGCCTGCACCTATCCTGTGCGGTGTAAACTGGCCAGTCAGAGTGAAAGATTCAGATGAGGACCAAGCTACATGTTACAATTTGCATTTTTTTTGGGGGGGGGGGTGTCTCGGTGCCTCAAGCTGACTTTGACTCTGATGGTCAGATGTTGGTAGCCAGGAAACTTCCAAGCTTACAGGTCCCCATTCAGATTGGAACTGTACTGCTTTCTCCTTCCTCCTGTGCTATATTCCTGATCCCAAATGGCCTGAGAACCAGTTTGGTGTAGTGGTTAAGTGAGTGGAATCTTATGTGGGAGAACCGAGTTCGATTCCCCACTCCTCGACTTGCACATGCTGGAATAGCCTCGGGTCAGCCATAGCTCTCTTATCTGGGAGAACCTGGTTCGATTCCCCGCTCCTCCACTTGCACCTGCTGGAATGGCCTCGGGTCAGCCATAGCTCTCTTATATGGGAGAACCGGGTTCGATTCCCCACTCCTCCACTTGCACCTGCTGGAATGGCCTTGGGTCAGCCATAGCTCTCTTATCTGGGAGAACCGGGTTCGATTCCCCACTCCTCCACTTGCACTTGCTGGAATGGCCTTGGGTCAGTCATAACTCCCTTATCTGGGAGAACCGGGTTTGATTACCCACTCCTCCACTTGCACCTGCTAACATGGCCTTGGGTCAGCCGTAGCCCTGGCAGAGGTTGTCACAGCAGCCCTGGCAGCTGCTGTGAGAACTCTCTCAGCCCCACTCACCTCACAGGGTGCCTGTTGTGGGGGAGGAAGGGAAAGGAGATTGTGAGCCGCTCTGAGACTCTTTGGAGTGGAGGGCGGGATATAAATCCCATATCTTCATCTACCTCACAGGGTGCCTGTTGTGGGGGAGGAAGGGAAAGGAGATTGTGAGCTGCTCTGGGACTCTTCAGAGTGGAGGGCGGGATATAAATCCAATATCTTCTTCTTTTTCTTCTTCTGAGGGTGCTGTTTGTTCTGTTGGGTGGCTGGGGGCTGCTTCTGTAAAGGGTTTTTGTAAGTGATGCATAAAGTATCTTTTTGGCATAGCAAGGTGCAAAATGGGGTACAAGAGGGAAATCCTATGGGCAAAAGCCAAAATGACGCAGTCTTCATTCCTATACAGTTTGCTCTCGAGCTGCTCATCTTGTGCTTCTAAACAAATGACTCATCGTGCGCTTCTAACAAGGGGAGGGACAGTGGCTCAGTGGTAGAGCATCTGCTTGGGAAGCAGAAGGTCCCAGGTTCAATCCCCGGCATCTCCAACTAAAAAAGTGTTCAGGGAAATAGGTGTGGAAAACCTCCGCTTGAGACCCTGGAGAGCCGCTGCCAGTCTGAGTAGACAAGACTGACTTTGATGGACCCAGGGTCTGATTCAGTATAAAGCAGCTTCATATGTTCAACAATGCGTTTCCCCCTTGTTCCTAACATGCTCTCACACACAACCATTGGGGAGAACGTACTGATCAATCCACATCAGTCAACTGCAAATTGTCTGCTGAGGTAAAACTGCTACCCTAGTGGAACACAAGAACCAAGGGATGCTGCCCACTGCATCTCTGGATCATTCACAGCTCTGGCTAGGCTTGTCACCTCCAGATTCAGAAATTTCTAGAGACTTGGGAGAAGTGCCTGTGGAAGATGGAGGGGTTTTTTTTTTGTGGGGGGGAGGATAAGGTACCATAGAGTTCACCCTCCAGAGTGGCCATTTCCTCGAAGGGAGCTGACATCTGCAATCTGGAGATTACCTGTAATTCTGAGAGGTCTCCAGGCTCCATCTGGAAGTTGGCAACCCTGCATCCCTCTCTAAATGGTTTCCACTGTAGGGAAATTTAAATGTGCCCCATCTCTCAATCTGGAGCAATCACTCGTGATGCAGAGACATAGCAGCACAACCCATTCTCAGAGGAGGTTGTCTGATGGATCTCTGTACGAGTCCCTGCTCTGAGCCTACCATTTTCTTTGTTTGCCCGTGGCTCCAGGTTGGGGAGCTCCTTTTTGTTACAAGACTGAGCTATACCTCCAGTCTTAATTCAGAAAGAAAGAGAGTATTCCTTAGCTGAGAAGTCTGAGGAACAACAGACATCAGGCACAGAACTGCAAACAACCAAGACACATTTTATGCTCAAGATTCATGAGCCCCTGTGGGACAGAGACCATTTGTGAACCTTGCTGAGTATAAGATGCAGAGGGTGGAGTGCAGAATGAGGACAGAGTGCCAAAGGCCTGTCCCGTAAAATAGGATGCAGTCAAGGCTAACTTTATCTGGACTGGGCTTTTCTCTATTTCAGAGCACTACAAACACAGCCTTTGGGTGCCTCCTTATGAAATATGAAGGAGGATGACCTCAGGGGTCTGCTGTGAAGGCCAAACAAAGGGTGCAATAAGATGGGCTTTTTGGCCTGCCATAGCCCACCCCCACCTCTGGATGTTGTGTGTGCAATCACATGTGCACATCTGCATACCGCCTGTCCTTACCTTAGGGTTGCCAATCCCCAGGTGGGAGCAGGGGATCCCCCAGTTTGGAGACCCTTCTCCTGCTTCAGGGTCATCAGAAGGTGGGGGGGGGAGGGAAATGTTTGCTCCATTATTCCCTGTAGAGCCTGATTCCTATAGGGCAGCGGTCCCCAATCACCAGGCCATGGGCCGGCACTAGTCCATGGCCTGCTAGCATCCGGGGCGCAGAGCAAGGCAGAGGCATCGCACTGCCTGGGACCTGGATGGACGAAAGAGGCAGTGGAGCCCCAGATGGAGGTCTTCAAGTGGGAGGGGGAGGCAGATTGGCTTTCTGCCACCTGGCCACCTAGCAGGGAGGCGACAGAAACAGCCCAGTCTCCCCCACACTTAAAGACCCCCATGGGGGGAAAGGACAGGGCAGGGGCATGGGGGGCAGCAAAGACCCCAGCCTGGGGCAGCAAAAAAACCCACCCTTCCCCTGGTCCATGGAAAAATTGTCTTCTATGAAACCGGTCCCTGGTACCAAAAAGGTTGGGAGCTGCTGCTATAGAGTATAATGGAAAATTGAACCATGGGTATCTGGGGGAGCTGTTTTTTGAGGTAGAAGCACCAAAGTTTCAGCACAGCATTCAGTGCCTCTCCTAAAAACATCCTCCAAGTTTCAAAAAGATTGCACCAAGGGGTCCAATTCTATGAGCCCGCAAAGAAGGTGCCCCATCCTTCATTATTTCCAACAGATTAAAAAGCGTGCTGTTCCTTTAAATGTGATGGCCAGAACTCCGTTTGGAGTTCAATTATGCTTGTCACAGCCTTGCTCCTGGCTCCACCCCCAAAGTCCCCAGATATTTCTTGAATTGGACTCGGCAACCCCACCTTACCTCATTGTAGGACAGATAAATAGCCACTCAGAACTTCCTGGTAGCAAACTCCTTGCCATGCCCATGGTGTGTTTCTGGCCAACTGAATGGCTGGGGCACACCATGCATGGGAATGCTCCTCTTAGTGTGTGCACAGCCCATGTGCGTGTTGGGCACCATCAGACTGTTGTGGTGCACTTCTAACTGGGGCAGCTTTTTAAAAGCCAAGAGACTGCCATGGCAAAATCCCTGTCTGGTCACAGCCTAAGTTTAGACAGTGTTTTGCAGAATACTTTGGAATCTGTTATTCCTTGGAATATCTGTTATTCCTTGGGAGAGTAACGTCTGCTTAGCAGGATCAGAGTAACTTGCAAGCTCTGTTGGCTTCACTAGCATGCCTACGCACATTACCTGCTTTATGTCGTATGGGTGCTTTCCACACTCTAAATAACACACTTTCAATTGATTCCGTAACTGGATTTTACTGTGTGCAATTGCAAAATCCACTTGCAAACAGCCACTGAAGTGGATTGAAACTGTATTATTTAGCGTGTGCGAAAGCATCCTAATCTTTGCCTTTTGATTCTCTGACCTAACATTTGATGCTAGTTTTTTTTAAAAAATGCATGTAGCAAGAATTAACCCCTTGCTGAAATATAGTCATGATCATTTTGCTTAATCAAGGAAAAAAACTTTAAAATTATAAAATCAAACTAGCATACAATGATCAGATGACCCCTCAAGAACAGATCTGGGAGATTTAACTTTCTCATCCAAAGCAACAGGCAAAAAAAGATCATGGATCCAGTTCTTCTGAAATAGACGAGGCACTTGCAAACAAAAGTCAAGGTAAAAAGGTTTTGTTTACTGGCATTAACTCTGACCGAGTGCTACTTGTATTTCTCGGGAGACCTCTAGTGGGGAAAACCTTGCAATGACTTTTGTTCAATTCCTTCAATGTTGATAACTGAATTCAACAGGAAATCTTTATATTTAACCGACGTCTCTTCCACCAGATCGCTCTCTTATCCAACCCGACTTTCCCCGTGTAAGCTGTAGAGGAGGTTAGAAGTGTGGTTTGTTGTTATACCGGAGGGGGCAATAAAATATCCTCTCTCTGGGAAGAAGAAATGGGAAATGGCTGAATAAAGAAGGTGGGTTTGTTGTTGTGTTGAATAAACAATTTTTATTAGTAACATATGGTAGCAAAACTATATCTACAACTTATAAAAACTTAAAGTAAAAGAAAAAACTTTCTACCCCATATCTTACTTTTCCCCCACCCCTCCCCCCGTTACTTGACCCCCGCCAGAGTTATTTACTTAAAGGAAACAAATATTAAAGGTACCCTTAACTGTTAAAAAAACCCCAAAAGTTATATTCTTATTTTAAAAACCTTAATCATTATCAAAGATTGTCCAATGTCCTTTTATTTGCACTGGCTCCCAATAACATACCGAGTCCGGTACAAGGTGCTGGTCATTACCTTTAAAGCCCTATATGGCCTGGGACCTGCCTACCTGAGGGACCGTCTCTCCCCACATGTTCCCCAGAGAGTACTGAGGTCTGGGACTCAAAACCTTCTCACCATCCCCGGGCCTAAGGAAGTCCGTCTCAAGACAACCAGAGACAGGGCCTTTTCTACAATGGCCCCTACATGGTGGAACCAGGTACCAGAAGAGGAGAGGGCCCTGCGGGATCTTACCCAGTTCCGCAGGGCCTGTAAGACAACCCTCTTCCGGTTAGCCTACGCCTGACTAGATAAATGTAGCTTATTAGACTTCTGTGAATTATACTGTATATTTTAATGTTAAGAATTTAAGGTTTTTAGGTTTTTAAACGCTTCGACTTTTTAAATGTAATAACTCTGTACTTTGTTTTATTGTTTTATCGTTTGCTGTGAGCCGCCCTGAGCCATTTTATGGGAAGGGAGGGGTATAAGTTATAGAATAAATAAATAAATAAAATATTTTCCACTCTTTTTCTACGTACCTTCTGAATTTCTTCCACTCCAACTTAAAAAGTTCCAAATCATAGTCTCTTAATTTTGTTAATTTGTCCATTTCACTCCATGACATAACTTTTGTAATCCAATCCCATTTCTCTGGTATTTTTTCTTGCTTCCACAGCTGCGCATGCAATGTCCTAGCAGCTGAGAGCAAGAACCATATTAAAGTTCTGTCTTCTTTTGGAAATTTTTCCATTTGTAATCCCAGCAGAAAAGTCTCTGCCACTTTGTTGAATTCATATCCCAAAATCTTAGAAAACTCTTGCTGAATCATTTGTGGGTTTGTTGTTGTGTTAGCGGTGCAGACTCGTGTGTGACTCAGGTTGCCAGTTCTAGGTCGGGAAACTCCTGGAGGATTTGGGGGTGGAGCCTGGAGAGGACAGGCCCCCGGAAGCTGGCAACCCTAGCTCCAATTCTAAATAAATTCAGGAGATGTTGGAGTAAGAGGAACACCTCTTAAAGTAGCACATGCCAATGCAATGGCAAGAGCACAATGGGAAACACTACAAAATAAACCACCCCAGAGATGCACAGAATTAAAATTCAAGAGATACCTCACAAATGAGCAGGAAAATACTGGACTGCACCAGAAATTTGTTTCTGGGCAAGGAGAAACAAAAGAAGGCAAAAGGTCCCAAAGAAGAAGAAGATTGGAAGAAGAGTAGGAATGCCAACCATGGGGATACGTTTGTTACAATAAAAGGAATTATTTTGTCCAGCTACGCGCTGCAGAGAATAAAATCTTGAGGAAAGAGAATAAGACACAAGGAGAGGGATTTCTTAAAATTTGTAACAGCACAGATACATTCTTTTTGGCATCAGTCATAACTGCAGAAGAAGAAGAGCAGCAAACAGTGTTGGATAAAAAAAGGAGGCCAAAATCAGAACATGATAGAGCTGATGTTAACTGCACACCAGTGCAAACATATCATAAGCCGCTAGCAGGTGTCTATTTAGATAAAAGCTCATTTACCAGATGGTAAACCTGTAATCCGTGCACCAGTTGCTCTTAAAGAAAAAAAAATACAGAAATACAAATGGGCAGTAGCAGATCAACCTGCATCAATAAAGTAGATCACCCCATCAATACAAGTTGATGGGGTGTGAACTGGCAGAGACTGACCAAGAGAGAGATCTTGGGGTCGTGGTAGATAACTCACTGAAAATGTCAAGACAGTGTGCGTTTGCAATAAAAAAGGCCAACGCCATGCTGGGAATTATTAGGAAGGGAATTGAAAACAAATCAGCCAGTATCATAATGCCCCTGTATAAATCGATGGTGCGGTCTCATTTGGAGTACTGTGTGCAGTTCTGGTCACCGCACCTCAAAAAGGATATTATAGCACTGGAAAAAGTCCAGAAAAGGGCAACTAGAATGATTAAAGGTTTTGAAGACTTTCCCTATGAAGAAAGGTTAAAACGCTTGGGGCTCTTTAGCTTGGAGAAACATCGACTGCGGGGTGACATGATAGAGGTTGACAAGATAATGCATGGGATGGAGAAAGTGGAGAAAGAAGTACTTTTCTC